>NC_080441.1:4706787-5014415 GCF_028018845.1 Melospiza georgiana
CTGTTTCACTTCCTTACAACCACTAGGTTCAAAGAACCATTTATTTAAAAAAAAAAAAAAAAAGCCTCTCTCAGTTCAAAGATGCATTTATAAAGCTCACTGGTCTTTATGATCAAGCTCATACTTTGTCTTCCCGTTACTAAAATAATACTTTTATCCTGCCCTCTTTTTCCCCTCTCATCTGTTTTGTTATGAAAACATAACCATAATGAAGGTCTCAGGCATTGTATATTCCAGGCAATGTGATACCATAAGTAATAAAAATGGGATTTTTCTCTTGTTGGTGGAGTTTTTGCTGTCAATAATAATTGTATCAAAAATAATGTGAACTCCCACCGACGCCTGCACAGTCAATCAGCATAAAGTATTAGCACTTCGGGGACACAAAGGCTCTGAGCCTGATAAAAGAGATTGGACTGAGAATTTTGACCTAAGAATATAATAATGTCTTCCAAGATCTCATTATGCCCGTGCCCATTTGAAACCATCTGGGGCCCGGAATAATAAAAGGAGTGGTGTGAATTTATGAACCCATAGATCCAGCCATGCCCCCTTGGATATTGTGCTGGATTAGTAGATTTACTGCTAATCCAAACACTGTGGGCAAAATTATGTCTTTACATCTGCACTGCGGCTCCGGCGGAGCCGCAGTAACTTAAACGCTTGAAGGGTTGACAGCAGCTCCCCTGCTTCAGGCACAATCTCCTGGCACCCTGCCACCTTCCCAAAAGTGCAGCTCCTGGCGTGCACGTCCTCCACGTCTCGCCGTGGCTCCTCTCCAAGGGGAGATGCTGCTGCCTCCTGGATGAGAGGGGCTGGTGAGCACAAGCCACCGCTGCCGCCTCTGCCGCGCAAACCCGGGGAGAGGCTGATCCGTCCTCCTCCGCTCGCCGCAGGTGCAGAGCCCAGAGAGAAGGGCCCGCGTTTAATTGGGGGTGTCTTCAGCTAAATAAAATCGCCGTATGCAAATCCTTTTCCTAAGGGGCAGCCGCGTGGACTCGTGACCTTTCTTTGAATGGTTTGGAGCCCAGAAATCAATGATTACACTAAATCCATAATTATATTCTTTTCATCTGTGGCAGGATACTGGTAGCATGACAGATGTGAGACCTTGAAAGCATGGGAAACTTCAAAGCCCATTGAGATGTGTTACACACCATGGACATGTGGAGAAGGAAAAAATAAAATTAAAAATAGCAAGGGGCTGCTCTACCAATGCTTTGGGTGATTCCTCTCCTTCACATGTGTGTGCACACATGTACACGTTTACACACGTGACTCAGGTCCCCTGGGAACAGGACAATCTCAAAGAATTTACTATTTTCATTGTTGTTTCTTTTTTATCTCCAGAGGCTTCCCAAAGAAAGAAGGGGATGGGCTGGAGGAGCCGTGGCTGGAAACCCTGCCTGGAACCAGGAGATGTGAGTGTGCACCAGTTCCTCTTGTGCTGCTGCTGGGGGACGTGGCCAGGAGGGTTTGCTCTTCCAGGAGAGGTTGCACAACAATGGTTTGTTTGCCTTTAAAGGGCAGAATTGTACAGGATGGTTGCCTTGTGCCTTGTAATAATTTGTTTGGGAAGAAACACGGGGTCAGTGTGGGGAGGGTTTGCAGTGGGGTGTGAGGGAAGCTCAGCCTTCCCACCCCAGAAACAGAGAGAAAAACACAGATCCCACCTGGGACAGGTGATGCCTGGGGAACACTGATCCCAGAGATGCTCTCTGGAGGAGGCTGATGTGAAAGGTGTGGGAAATTCAGAATTACTGGATAAGTCACACATTCCCTGTGTGCCTGTGGAATCCTGGTGCTCCACAACTGCAAGGAGATAAAAGGCTGCATAGGCAGAAATTTCTAAAATAATAGTGTTTCCCATTTATCCCACATTTAAAGTTTTTTTTTTTCTTATTCAGTCAGTGCTTCACAGTCTTGGCAAGTAGAGAACAAATGTGTTAACATGGAATGAGAAATTACATTCCCAACAATTCCTTGGTATTTGGAGCTGGGAATGTAAATCTTACTACTCATCGTACTCAAAGAGTTGAAGGGCACAATGTAGATATATTTTATTTATAGCAACTTCAAAAATTAGTATTAGTCCATATTATTTATTAGTAGCGTTTACTCCTTAAAAATTCTGTGTGAATTAAAAATTTTGAGTGTAATATCAGAAATTAATTTGCGTGAACTCTGCGTGCTACTGTGTCCAAATCAGAGAGTAAAAGCAATTATATGTTCCTGGCACTACACATCGCATGGGTACTCATAACCCCAAACAGATCAGGAAATGTTGTTATGAAGGACAGAGATAAGATAAACTGAATATTTTTGGTGGCTGACATCAATACAAGTAAGTTTATAACCATATAATTCAATCTTAGATGAAACTTCATAACATTAATAATGTGGAAATGTAAGTTGAAAATTATCAGGGGGTTGGGTTCTCCATAAAATTCAAAACTTTGATGTTGTTACTTTTTGAGGTTCAGTGCAGACCTCTCAGAAATAAAAAAAAAAACACATAGGAATGCAAAATCTTCCCAGTATTACAAGAATTATTTAATTTTTGGGGCCAGATCAGAAAATTTATCATTTTACCCTGATCCTGAGATCCCAAAGTACCATTCTGTCTCTGATCTCAGAGCCTGAGCTAGTGTTGTCTTAGATAAAAAGTACAGATTTTGAGGGAACATCACTTTAAAAGATGGTTTTTTTTAAATAAGTATTGGCTGTTTGAAGCTGGTGGGGCATCTCTCGGGCTGGAAGTGTCTCCTCAGGGCTGCATCAAGTGTCAGAGAGCAGCACAAGCAGACGCGTGCACATGGAGTTTCCCTCCTTCCTGCACAGTTTATGGATAACTGAAGCTTTTGGAAACAGCTGAATTTCAAAACAGTACCCAGTTGCAATTCTCTGTGCAATTCCCAATCTGAGTGAAGCCCCTCCCACCACCTTTCTTCCTTGCTGTTTTTAATGTCTACTTACAATTCATTTTCCAAATGATCCTTCATTCATTTCTCCCTCATTTCTTCCCTTCGGTTCCTTCTTTCTCATGCAGTTCCATTGGCATTGCTTGGCAAGCACCTCAGTGTTCCTTTCCTGGCCACCAAAGGAGCATCTTCTGGAAGGCCACTCACATAAATTCAGCCAAATACCTGTGGAGAATTCCAAGGTATCTGGGCAGAGCCAGTTCCTTCTATCACTGAGCTCTGCTCTTCAAGGCAGATTAATTGTTGAAGTGATGCACTAGTTGCATGGGTATTATAGAGTCATTTTATCACTCCTGTGAAAGAAGTACCATCCCCATTCCTCCAAATATTCAAACCTTACCTTTTCTGCCTAACGCGGGGGGCACCAAGATGAGCAAACTAGTTATACATGCATGGAAAGTAGCAAGCTGAAAGTAATTGTGTATTCAGTTTTAATGGAGCTGAATCTCCTGCTGAGATTTCAATATCTGACAGCATTGCTTTCATTGCCCCAAATGCCCAACCTTTCTCTAATGTTTGACCTTGGGTATGATTATATTTCTGTATGTATCTCAAATGATGCAAAATCATTTGCCTATATCAGTCATCTCTCTCTGACAGTCTTGCTCCAGCTCGTGGCGGAAGAGAACAAGTCTGATGGCGCTAACAATAGCTAAAATGAGCTTTGATAGATGTTCCCAGCCCTTCAATAAATACATAAAGCATCTCTATAATGTCATTTTGTTAACTGATAAACAACAAAAGGATGAAGGCATTCACTTTTAACTATATTGCATGTCATTATTTTCTCATTGCCTTGCGTAGGGTAGAGAAGTAGCGTGACCTGCACAATAGAGGACAGGACTGTTGCTTTCAGTGCTGGTTATTTATATTCTTTGCTATTCCACCTGCTGAATGAGAGCTGTACAAGTGTGTGACAGGCTCTACCACGGCAGTTCTGTGTCAAGATGTTGACCCACAAACCTGGGTCTGCCCCTGGTGGTGGCACATCACCCACAGCACCGACTTTACATTGCTCCATTACTGAGGTCAATGTGCAGCTCCTCACAGAAATGCAATTCTGGGGTCCACCTCTTGATTTTTTCTCTGCCTAGTCCAACCTAGTCCCAGAGGAGATTTAAGTTGGACAATAGGATGAAATTCTTCCCAGAAAGGGCGATTGAGCATTGAAAGGGGGTGGTGGAGTTCCCATCCCTGGAGTTTAAGAAAAGGCTGGATGTGGCACTCAGTGCCATGGTCTGGGTGACAAGGTGGTGTCAGGTCACAGGTTGGACTCCATGACCTCAAAGGTCTTTTCCAACCTCAATAATTCCAAGATTCTGTGATTATTGGCCTGCAAATAGTCCTTGCTCTAGCGAAGTTCCTGCAGAGGTGGGCTCAGGAGCAGCATTTTCATGGTGTTTACGGATGTGTGCAGAGGTTTGGAGATGATGTAAGAGTAAATTCCTGCAGGTCAGGAGAGAAGGAAGAGATTTCTCCCATTCCTGGCATCCCCACAATGAAGTGGCCACTGGGGAGGAGCTGGGAGGTGGCAGAGAGTAAAGTTGTGGATGTGAGGAAAAGGGACTTTGGCTAGATGGGGACAAAGGGACTTTTTTTCCAATGTGGCTCCACCAGGCAGCCTCAGTGTGATTAATGTTCCTGTGAGGGTAACAAGAGCATATCCCTGAGGAGGAAAAACTTGATAGGAGCCTCTTTTTTCAGGTCTGTGTAAACTGGGCACATTATTTTAATAGTACACCATTAAGGTATTTATCTTAATTTAAAAAAATAATATTTCTCTTGTTGTTTGCAATTGCCCACTAGAAACGAAATCCCTTTCCTGACCGAGGATCCTTTGCAGTCCTGAGCTGGTTGTTATTGCAGGTTGCCTCGGGAATACTGAGTTACTGAGTTTCAGAATTTCCTCAGAAATACTGAGGGGAGTTTAACAGCATCTGAAAATACAGATAAAGAAATACATGGACCATGCAAACAAAAGTAAGTGGGATAAAAAGGGATGTGTTTACCAGATGGTGCATGGAAAAAAAAAGGTCCGCAAAGAAGCCCCTTGGTCTGACTGCAAGGCTTGTTAGGGATGCAGAGCACTGACCAAGCTCACTGGAGTTTGAAATCCCAAGGGCAGTTTTGGGTTTCTTGCTGTGCACTGCAGAAGGTGATTTAATAATTCATCTGAAACTGTGCAAAACTTTCTGTTGACTTAATTTACTGCCTCTTCAAGCAGATTTTTAGTTTTTCTGGGAGATTTTAACCCAGTGTTGAGGAACTATAAATAGATGGAGGCCTAAACCCTGGGTCTAAAGAGTTTCACTCATGTCTAGTTAAATCTGGACAACATGACCAGTGGTTTGTCTGAATTTACAAAGAAAAATGGGCACAGGGAGGCTAAAAGTAGTTAAATTGCTGTTTCTGTTCACTGGTCTGCCTTAGTACAGCCTCTCTACTTCCCAAGAAACAGAGTAAAGAGAAATTAAGGCAAATCCAGGCCCTGGTGTGTACAAGGGGTGAGAGATTTAGTGCTGGAGCTACTGTCAAGTGTTTTTTACACAAATACAAGATTTCAACACCTTTCTGCTTTACTGCTAATAAATGTCCCTGGTAAATTTACATTTCCTTCTCACTCACAAACATTCAAATGCTTCATTAGCAATTGTTGCTTTGTCTTTTAATATTAACTACTTCACTGCTAGTGCCTTTTATTTTGGCACACATTCTTAATAATTCATGGAAAACACGGCAAGAGGTCAAAATGTTTATTGGTCACTTCATTCTGGTGCCTGCTGCCATGGGGGCACCTTGGTTCTTCAAATAATACAGTAAAACCATCAAGCTACCAATCATTAGGGAATCACAAACATCCATATTCTGTTTTAAACACCTTTTAGGAAATTGTATTCCATTTTCTTCTTTCCAGGATGTGAATTTGGCTTCCAGTAGGCCATCCAGTTACTCAGAGTTCTGCAAAATATATCAAGGACTGAATCCACTCACAAATACATCTTGGAAAATGGCCTTTAAAATAGAAAGAAGTCTTTCCCAAATATAAAGGGCTTTTGTTTGAGGGAAGAAAAATCTGTCTATAAGTGATATCTCAGATAAAAACATTTACATAGTCTAAGTAGCTGTCCAAAAATGGAGCACAAACTCCAGTTCATTTCTTCATTGCAGGCATGTTCGTTTCTGGTAAAAAATGGATGTTCCAACTCAGGAAGTCAGAACAACATGTTCAAGTGGCCCAAATTGGTTTTGATTAACAAGGTTTTCTGTCTGGAAGTCACTTTATCTTCATCCCATTAGCTCCACAACAAAATAAATGAATCTAATGCATTAGGCTGAGCCATGCTCTTGCAGGGTGAATGCAAAGAAAAATCCTCGCTCAAGAGCCGTGCAAATATTTTATATAAAATGTTGTTTTTCAACTTAATATTCCCCTTGGAGTTTACGTGGTAAGAATGCAAAGTTTTCTGCCTCCTTTCATTGTCTCCTCTTGTTCTGCTGATGTCTGATATTCCAGACAGGGATCATGCCACGTTGGAATGGTTTGGTGTAACTTTGGGCTGTTGAGATGCTCATTCCACACGGTCATTGCAGCTCTTATCCTTTTACAAATGCATTTCCTGGAGTCTGGGTTTTGGTACAGATCACTGGAAAAGGAGTATTTTTTTCAATGGGACAAGTAGGAAACTTTGCCGTGAACAAAACCCCCTCATGCCTTGAGGATCACCTTCCACCTCATGTGCCAATCAAAGCAAAGAATCCCCTTCCACATCTAAGTCTGGTTTTCCCTTTCTCATTTCTCTGCAAGAAAGCTGATTTTTCCTCAATTATTTCAACTTGCATTGCTTAGAAAGTCAGGTTTAAAGCAGATTTTCTTGTCTATGCAAAAGCATGATTTTCAGTGGTTGTTCATGCTCGGAGGTTATTCCAAATATTCGATTTCCAGATTGATCAAAGTTTTGTTTTCACAACTATTCCAAAAAAATCTCTGTTCTAGGCTATTGATAGGTGGCTGAAATGTGGGTTTTTTTGAGGAGGAAAGAGGAGTCATGAGTTTGGCTCCAAGGAATCTTGTCCTTTAATTCCACTCTACCCCCAATATCTCTACCACAAAAAATGTATTTATTTCCAAAGTTATCTTGGGAACTATGAGTAAGTGCAGTTGAATTCCTTTGATGTTCTGCATAAGGAAATATGAATATCCAGAAAGAGACCTTAAGCAAGATCTATTCTTGATTATATAAAACTTGAATGTGACTGAACTTTCATATCTTATTTTAAATTTCTCAAAGCAATGTAATACATCATTTCAATTTTAGGAAGAGTTATCATTAAAAAACAGCATTTATAGAGGAGTCTTCCAAATTCTTCTGGGCAAGAGGGTGTTATTCTTACCACCTACAGAAGAATTGTGAGTTTATCCAAAGTTCAGTCTTAACTAAAACCCCAATGGCAGTGCTGGTGCTTCTTCTTGCTATACCTCACTATAATCTAAGCCAAATCTCCAAGAGAATAAATTCCCACATAATCTGTGTTTTCTTAGGGTTCTTTATCTTCTTACTTAAAAATCGTCCATGAAAAAATGAACACGTTCATAGGAACATGACTAAAATATTTGCAATGGAAAATATGTGAGAACAAAACATTATTCAAATTATTCAAATTTCAAAAATATACAATTGCAACCAGGGCTGTCGTGTTCAGCTCCAGTAGACACACTGGATTGTCTTTTTTTTTTTTTTTCAAGTGGATAATTTATGTAATTAACCATGATGCAATGAATTTTAAATTGTATATTAAAATGGCAAAATTAGGTAGTTAGGAAAAAATATGATGTGGTTTACATTCTTACTTACTGTTAGGATATTTTTATTGCAGGACTTAAAATTGCAGCTGGCAGCCTTTTAATATGAATCTTGTCCATAGAAACTGTTTTCGCTGACCATCTTGACCTGAGCTGTTGGGATAATTTTTTAAAAAATCAAATTATTACATCTGCAAAATATTGTACTTGCTCATGTGCACACTGACGATTTTTTTTGGGGGGGTTATTGTTTGTCATCCAAGAATGCACTTTAGGCTCAGTACTAAGAAATCTAAATGTGCTTTTTTTATATTCAGTCTTTTACATTTTAAGCAGACCCAGCATGTACGAAGTCCCTTTTTTTCTCAGAAAATTTCATATAAACTTAATTCTGCAGCTCCTATCAAGAATTGTTCTTTGCTGCATTACACCTCTTGATCCCGTTTATCTGCATAATTCAAATGCAACCCTGAAAGATATAAACATAGTGACAGTTTTAAACATATTTTCTGATAATCAGCACAAACTATTACTTGAACCTATTCAATAACATCACCCTGACAGACGGAATTCAATGACCCTCAATAACAACAGATACAATCTCATTGTATAAAATTATATTATGACATGATTGTGTTGAGTTATGACTGAGGTTGACTTGCAATATGGCACATGTTTTCTTTAGGAGAAGATGATACTTATTGACATTGAGATAATGCAGGATCTAAATTGTGCAGCCCGAGCTTCTGTCATGAAAAAAATTCCCCCAAGAGTAAAGAGATGTGTGAGTACAACCAGCAGACAAATAAATAGTCAAATACCAGTGTGTTTAGCAAGAACAGAACTGTTATTGAAGAGAAATTTCTTTGCTGGGGCAGGTTCTTTGGTAGCTGATGTTGGGTGGCTCAGTTCAGGTTCCAGAACTGGGAGGAAAAGGGAGGAAAAGGAGATTGGAATTGGAAATCTCTGGCTGTGGCTGCCAGTGAGAAATTTTCTCTCCTGGGACCTGGCTAACCAAGCTCACTCCTAGACTAGGACAGCTCTCCAGATGGGTATTTAGTGGTTGAAAAAGCCACAGTGACTCCAGAACATCAGATTCCCCAAGGCACTGGGGAATCCTGTGTTGTTGACAAGATGAGCACAGCTCCTGGCCAGGAGAGCCAACATTTCCACCTTCTGTCCTTCCTCTCTTGGTCTGAGCTCCCCATCCCAGGGAACGTGGGACATTGGGAAGCTGCTGGACTATGGGGTGTCTGGTGGGGAACAGCTGCTGAAAGGGAGAACAGCACAGATGGTGTCAAACATTCCTGGTGAGACTGCAGGTAATGGGCAAATGGACAGGGCAAGGTCCAGGTGGGATCACTGCTGGAGCTGCTGCAAGTTGCTGGCCAGACTTGGCCAAGACTTTGCACTTGGTATCCTGGAGATTTGTGCGTAGATGTATAATTCCTCTGTGTGTGTGCTTCTCCTCCAAAGAAAAACACCTCAAACCCACAAAACCAGAATGAAATATCATTATAATTCCTGTCTTCAGGAAAGCTATTTTGCTAAATAATGAGAAAACCCCAATGTCTTCAATCCAATTGAATGAGGTAAAACAACCATTCAAAAGGATCCAGAAGGACAATGGTCTTTTACTTTTCATGTGAGAGCAAAAAAGATTTTTGTCCAAAAGCCAAAGCTTCTGAACATTGGGAGTCCCAGCACGTGCAGATGTTGAGGGGTTTGGGTTTGTTTGCCTGAATCATCGGTAGAGCTGATGATTGTATAAAACTTCATTATTACAAGCAGGTTAGAAACACGGAGCTTGTTTATGAATAAATAATTCTGTGTCTATTCTGCAAGGTAGGAAGGACACTTAGGACGTTCAACCTCTCCAAGGATGCCGTGAGCAGGAAGTATATGTGGCAGGAAAGCAGATTTACGGTCAGGTAAATATAGGAAGGAAGTGACACTCACAATAAATGGCATTACTGGGGTTTACATACAAAGCCAGAAGTCAAAGCCATTGAGGGCATCCACAGGTTAAAATTTAGTACAGAGAGAAAAGTGGAGGATTTTAAGTCATTTCCATTACTAATGAGATAAAAATCAATGTCCAAATAGTTCCTTACCGGCAAAAAGCCACTGAAAATACCAATCTGCTGCATAATATCAAAATCCAGCGTCACTAATTTGAGAGATGATACAAACTCCATGCTGCCTTCAAAAAACTGCTTTTGTGGTTCACTGAAATGTGGCTTCCACAAAACTATTTCGTGGAGGAAAGAATCTATTGGCTGTTTGCTCTGCTGGTCTGGAAGGGGCCAAGCTGTGCCTGGTGGTGTTTCCACCATGGATCCAGGGATCCCAGAGGGATGCTCAGTTCTCATTATCAGAGCAGGATTGCTGGAAAGAGGCACAAGGGGGTTACATCAATAAGTGCTGTGGTCTAGAACCCCATCCAGGGATGCCAGAGGGATGCTTGGCTCTCGTTATCAGGGCAGGATTGTTGGTAAGAAGCATGAGAGGGTTACATCCATAAGTGCAGTGGTCTAGAACCCCATCCAGGGATGCCAGAGGGATGCTTGGCTCTCATTATCAGAGCAGGATTGCTGGGGAGAGGCAGGAGAGGGTTACATCCATAAGTGCAGTGGTCCAGAACCCCATCCAGGGATGCCAGAGGGATGCTTGGCTCTCATTATCAGAGCAGGATTGCTGGGGAGAGGCACAGGGGGTCACATCCATAAGTGCAGTGGTCTAGAACCCCCTGCCCAGGCTGATGGGTGACCAACCCCATTAACCACAGGTTCTCTGCAGTGTTTGCCCGCACTGGGTTCACCCTGGGTGCAGACACGTGTTCCTCAGGCGCTGGCAGAGCCCTGCCCACCCTGCAGGGCTGGGGGCTGCTCTGCTCTGCCCTCCCAGAAATTGCCTCCCTCCCCTCCGAAGTTTCCCCCCTCTGCTGCAGCAGCGCGAGGTCAGGCACACAAAGGTGCTGTCCCCTGATTGCAGCAAACACCGCCATGTGTTGTATGTTTGATGAATTAAAAGGATGCTGCCAACTTAATTACACTGTAACCCTTCAATAAAGGAAGGGCAGAGCTGATTAACTAGTGAATAATTGGGGGCTGATTGATGGCTTTCTCCCTCACTGCTAAAGGCTGTATATATAATTATTTTGCCTGTGGGCCTAATTTTGCCACTGTTAGCTTCCACTTTTGTCATCAGCTGTAATTTATGGATGGGGCCTGAAGCCTTAAAAAAGGCTGGAAAATGAAATAGCCCCAAATCCCCAGATATGTCACCTGGAAATGGCCAGCAGGCAGCCTTTAACATCAACATTTGCAGCCATTTAGCAGCATTAACACCTCATGCTTAGCCGGAAAATAATATTATCATTTGTCAACAACTATCATAATATAGATTTTTTTCCTGACATGTAATAATGTTGCATCACTCACACCAATGATTTAATATATGTTTTAAATGCAAGATCAATTTATTGCAACTGAATAGCAAATTCTTCTAGTAATGCACCAAAAGAAAATAAGAGAGCCAGAGGAGGAAGAACCACTTCCCTCATTGCAGGTTGGTTCCAGAATTAGCATCTAAGTCTCTAGCGAACCCCCCAAATCACAGCAAACTAAGATGATTTTTGAAACTTGGTTTAAACAATATATAAAAATACTTTTTTCTTTGAACTTTGAAAGATGCGGCAGCAGCTTCAAAGAAAATATAGTTAATGAATCACTGAGCTTAAAAAACATTGGGGGACAATTTTCCACTGACTGTCAATCAGCAGAGCTGCACAAGAGCCCGTGGAGCTCCACTGGTTTGCACAGGATGTAGATCTGGCTCTTTGTATTTTAAATTGAAATAAGATTTCTTACATTTTTTTCTTTTTTTATAGAGAGACAAAACCTAATCATTAATGCTGCAAACTAAACAGCAAAAGACACTTTGTTTTGAAGGATTGAATTGCTTCAGTGGCAAAGACATGCCCCCCCCAAAAGTCAGCCTGTTTGGGGAAAACACCACATGCTGATTAGAGCTGCTCCAGTGACTGCCTGCTTTATATTCCACAAAGATTTTTTCAATAAAGTAATAACAACTTAGATTCACTTTTTTTTTCTTTTTTTTTCCTTTTTTTTCTTTTTTTTTTTTTTTTTTTGGGAACCCATATTTAAACATCATGGAGAGGAGCCTTCTAATTTATAAGCCAAGATATACAAATCCTCTCTCTCAAATTTCCTTTGTTGTTTTGTCCTCGCCGAGCACTCCCTTGCCTATGAATCACAGAAAGATTTGAAGAACCTTTCAGTCAAAGCTCAGTTTTGTGCCAGTGGGCACTGGCCAGGAAAAAAAAAAAAAAAAAAAAAAAAAAAGATTGATATTTGCCCTCTCTTCTTATCTGCACTTGATTTATAAGTCAGTGCGAGTATGCAAGAGAAATAAAGGCAAAGACCTTGATGCCTCCCTGTGGAGAATATGCACCATTTGGATTGAAGGCATGAAAGAGGAGAAATTAATGGTAAGCTGTTCATCTGTCACTACTGCCAGCCTGATGGTTTTGCAGGGAAGGAGAGGACTGGCTGACATGCCCTCCAGTCAAGGGCATGACTGCCCGCTGTTCTCATATTATAAACACAGTGCTTTGGGTTTCTGAGGGATTTAAATTTAAATTATACTGTACTTTGGATAGGCAAATCTTTACACAAGTTTATTTTCTTGAAGTATTAACATGCAGGATTTCACTGGCTTTATGTGGAAGAAAAATAAAAATTAAGTCCCTCTGTTTGATAAAAATGTGTAGCAGACTCTTAAAATGTATCCCTATTTCTAAAGCAGTGTGTTATAGTGTAATGAGATTTAAATTTATATATGCATTGAAGATTTAGGCACAGGCATAAATAGATAAGCTTTAGTTATTCTACTTTCTGGCACATAGGGAAAGATTAAAAAGTTCAAAATAGGAGTTGAATTTTTTTTTCTATTAAAATGGTATAATACTAAGTGCTGCTATCGATGACAGCATTAGGAACACATCTGGAGGATAAAAACTGACACAAAACTTTCATGTTGTTCTCAACGACAAGAAAAATGTACTTACTGCTAAATGACTTATTTTCAGGGCTGAGCATTTGTGTCATCTCGTGCTGCTTTTGAGATGTTTTGGTCTGCTCGAGTCCTCATGCTGCTCCTGTGGCTCTGATGAACCTCTGTGTGTCACCAAAGGTACTGGGGAAAATTGGAGAGGTTTTGGGTGCCTGGCTAGGTTTGGATAAGTGCACAAGGACATGAATTTGATGCTAAATTTTGCACCAAGTTCAGAGTTCAAATCTGGGGACATTACAACCATCCAGACCCACTGGCTGTTTAAAATTCTCTTTGCTGAGCAACTGTGGGCTGGGAATTCTTGTTTTTCATGAAAAAAAGGGAAAAGTGAGTTGCTAGTCCACTGCTTTCAAATTACCTTGTGTTTTATAAACTAAGAGTTAAAAAAAAATACTTCATCACTTATTTTTGTTAAAGTCTTCTGAGTTTGGAGCTAATTTCTTTATTTCCTGAAGCTTGAGTGATGATTCCTGAAATTCTGGTTTAGGAAACAGATTTCAATGATAACTGTGCACAATTAAAGTGATGTTTGTTCTTACTCCAGCAAAATTATTGGCTGGCTGAAAGAACAGGGAATCTTCCACGAGCCTGACAAAGATAACCAGTCAGAGAAGAGGAGATAGGTGTTGCTTAGGTCTGAGATGATCCTCTAGGATGCTCAGGGAGGAAGGACATCCTTCCCTCCGCCATGACTGGCATCTCCAAAGCATCACACCATGCAAACCTCATGGAGCTCAACCAGTGCAAGGTGCTGCCCTGGGTCAGGGCAATCCAAGCACAAAACCAGGCTGGATGGGGAATGGATGGAGAGCAGTCCCGGGGAGCGAGAACTGGGGGTGGTGGTGGGTGTGAAGCTCCACAAGTCCCAGCCATGGGCATTGGATCCCAAAAACTCCTCATGTCCTGGGTTCCTCCTCGGCATGGGCAGCAGGAAGGGGAGGATTCTGCCCCTCTGCCCCACTCAGGTGAGACCCCACCTGCAGAGCTGCCCCAGCCCTGGGTCCAACAGCAGGAGGATGTGGAGGAGGCCACAGAGATGCTCCAAGGTTTGGAGCCCCTCTGGAGCCAGGCTGGGAGAGCTGGGGGTGTCCACCTGGAGAAGAGAAGGCTCCAGGGAGACCTTGGAGCCTCTTCCTTGTCCTTTGAACTGATTCCACCCTGCCTGGGGGCTCTGCTTCCTTGGGCACCACAATCACCCATCTCCATCACCTCCAGGATAACCCTCAGCAGAAGAATTTTCCTCCCTAGGGATGAGAATCAAGGTGTTCACAGTCCTAATCAAAATTAGCTGGCCACAGATATCACACCAGGGCTGGGAACAATTGACCTTCATAAATTCCCAGCCCCTCTTATCTCCCTGCTCCTGAAGCATCTCCTCTGCAGCAGTGACAGGCTCTGTGCTGGGTGAGCTGCCCAGCGCTCCGTGTTCAACTCCCCGCTGGAATCTGCCTGGAGTTTTGGCAGACTTCAAATGCTGGAGGTGATATTTTCTGTGCCAGCTGTGAGTCGAGCAGTTTTTTAGAACATTTTTGCTAAAATGAGTAAGATTTTTCCTCCTTTTTTTTTTTTTTTTTTTTTTTTTTAAGAGATTGTGGGAATGCGTGTTCTTTCACAGTCTTCAAAATTATAATAATTTTTCCCCAGCAGCTCCAGCTCCTTCAGGCTTGGAGCAGGTACTTCATTACTTGACGCTTTTTCCTTTTTTTTTTTTTTTTTTATTTCGTTCTTGTCAAAAAACCCTCCTGTGCCCCACTTTATAGGCATGTTAAAAATCTGTTTGCACTTGCTGAGTCCATCTGCACCGAGGCTGATCCGTCTCCTCGCAGTTCCGAGCGCGGATGCGGCGCCCATACGGAGCATCCGCGGCGCGGCCACGCCGGAGGAGCCGAGCAGAGAGCGCTTCTCCCTCTGCTCTGGGGTCACCTCCTGCTGGTCCAGGGACAGCACAAACCCCACACAACCGAGCATCATTTTCTCGGTGCTGAATGTTTGTGCAAACGCCGGCAAATTGTGTGTTTCCCATGTGTGGAGCGGCGGGGCACGGACAAAAAGCTGCTTGCTGTCACAGGGCGCGTGGGGAGCTCGGGCACAGGAGGTGGCAGAACGAGTCTAGAGGTCCCAGTTTTGCTGATGAAATGAAGTGAGGGAAGGTCGTCTGGTCCTGCAGGCTGAACACTTTTCAGGCTCGGCTTGTTTGTTGTTTGGGGAATTGCGTTTGAAAGAGAGCAACGGAATGCAAAGGTTGGGAAGTTAAGGACTGAAAAGTCAGAAAATGCTGTTACAGACACATTTTAAATATTTTTTTATATTTATAGTATTTCTGTTCTGTGCCGTGCAGTAAAATGTGCTGTGGGGTTGCTCAGTCTGGAGAAAAGGAGGTTCAAGGAAGATGTTATTGATCTGTACCTCCCTGACAGGAGGGAGGAACCAGCGTGGTGTTGGACTCTGCTCCCAGGTGATAATGGACAGGATGAGAGCAAACAGCCTCAAATGTCACAAGGACAAGTTTAGATTGGATATTGGGAAGGATTTCTTTATTTTAAATCACTAGAATAGGGAACCAGGGAAGAAATGGGGTTATCATTCCATGGAATTGCCCAAAAACTGTGGATGTCACCCTTGAGGACATGGGTTGGTGGTGACCATGGTGGGGTTGCTGAGTTGATGGTTGAACTTGGTGATCTCAAAGGTCTTTTCCAACCTTATTGATTCCATGATCCTTACAGAACGGTATCTCCTCCTCTCCCAGCAAGTGTGGTTTTCTCATGCTCATCACCTGTTATTTCCCAAACACTGTACAGATTTTGACTTTTCCCCATGAATTTTCCCCTGACCCTCTCCCCAGGGCCCTTTACAAAGGACAGCTCTTTCTAATTTTTTTTTTGTGTAGGAGTAGGGAGGAATCTCCTCCTTTCAGAGAGGGTTTGCTCCATTTTGCACATTCAGGCACTGAGATAGAAGATATTTCCAAAGCCCCAGTAAATTGGTTTTTATCTTTTCTGGCTTCATTCATCTTTAGTGAATGTTGACAGTGAGGTCACTGGTCCCTGGCAGTGCCCAAGGCCAGGTTGGACAGGGCTTGGAGCAGCCTGGGACAGTGGAAGGTGTCCCTGCCCATGGTAGGGGGTGGTTCTGGATGGGCTTTAAGGTCTCTTCCAACCCAACACATTTTACAATTCCATGATTTACGCTGTATCCAACTACAGACAGCAGCAAAATAAAAATCCTGATTTATTTCCATGCACAGTCATCCCTGGGCACTTATGAGCCTGGGTTTCTCTGGCAAAAAAAAAAAATTTCAAAGCTGTGTGTGAGCAAGTAATTAACAACCACATCATGGTGAAGACAGGCAAGGGCCAAATTAGAGTTGCAGAGGGACCTTTAGTTCCAGCATTTCTCAGCTATTGAGCATTTCAGTATGTGGAATTAGCAATTTTTAGCCCAGCTTTTAAGCTAAGGATGTATCCACATGAACTGAAAAACTGCCTTTTAACACACTTTTCAATTTCTTATTTTTAGTTCTCTTTTTACAACCAAATTCTTGATGTTGTCTCTAAAAGAAAACCCCAACCCTATCAATATAAATTAAATATCCATACAAAGAAGAAAAAAACCTAAATTTATTTCATGTTCAGCTTCAGAGAGAAATTCTTATATTTCTGTTCTTAGGGTGGCCTAATTATGAAAATATTTTGGAATTTTTGGGGAAATGGTTTTATTCCTCTGTGATGAAAAATAAGCTGCATTGGAAATCCATGTTTTTTCTATGAGGAAGGAACAAGATTAGTAAGAAAACTTTAAAGCAGGTTGAATACTTTGTTGAAGATTTTCAGAAAATTCTCCTAACAAATCAGCTTCCTAAACATGGGGATATTCTCATATATAAAAACTGAGCCTTGTTAGAGACCCTCTGGCACCATCTTTGCCTCATGGGATCTCAGCACTCAGGGATTTGCTGTTGTTTTATGTGGCCCAAAAACCACCCAAAATTCATCCTCAGATTTAATGCTAAGTCTAAATGACAGCAAAATTACACCCAGAAGTTTTAGGTTTGAAACATAAGGGGCCACTAATATTTTCTGTAAATATTTTAGTGTGTCTGGACTACAGTTCTTAGAGTTCAGCTGCTTATTTTTGTTGGGCTTTGTTGCTTTTTTTTTTTTTTTTAATTCCTGGGCACTTGATTAAAACTTTGGAAATAAATGCAATTTTATTTTTATTTTATCTCTGAAATATGATTATAAATGACCTTTGATAAAAAGTTAACAGAGAATATGTCAGGAAGCAGCTCAGAAGGAAAAGATTAAAAGCAGGCAGTCTAGAGAGGTGTTTAATTTCAATTTTCTTTGTGGTATAAGAAATCTGTAGATTTTAAAGCCATCGTGCCATAGTTACTTTTATCAGCCGGGCTCTTTTGTTTTGTTCTGCCACCTAATTCTTTTGATGACAATGAGTCCACAGTTTTCCAATGACTGATTTCGATTTGCATGTTATTGTCAGCCTTTTATATTTTATCATATCTCCACTTTGGTTTTTATGCAGATCCTCACATCAGAAGGCAAGGGCAGGCCGAGCTAAACAGCTGGCTGGATTTGCATGAAAATGGACTGCCCTTTTTCATTTGTTTGTTCTTGGGAAATTACAGTAGGTGAGTATCTGACTCAAATTTCCCAAACAAATAAAGATAAAACTTCACAGATATTAAACTGTGGAGCATTAAACTGTATCATTTTACATATAAAAAGAAAAGGATTAAATAGAATTAGTCTGTTGAGCTGACTGAGGAGAAACAATGTGAGTGACGGGCTGAAAACTAAAGATACAAAAGAACTGTGGTGTCTTCAAGAGATTTTTCTCTCCAAATATTTTCCTTGGCCGTGTTTAAAGGATAAACACTAATAGAAATATTTCCCCTATGAATTGGAGATATTTTTGCTAAGGAAAAGAAAACCATAATCTGTTATAAGCCATTATATATTTGATAGCGTTCCTGTATTTATGCATTTATTTTCAGCACAGAGCAGTAGCAGCAGCCCCTGAGCAGTGGAAATTCTTTACAGCTCGGGCTGGCCTTGTAAAGCAGCCAAGGTCTGAACGTGACCAGGGGCAGGTGACATTTAGAAGCCCATATTGTTCTCAAGGGGCCAAATCTGCAGGGCAAGGGACGAGCTTTTCTTAGACTGGCTGCTAGGGGTGGAAAAAATGAACAAGCTGTGGGGCACAGGAGAGCCTGAGAGCTGACAGAGAGGGGCATTCTACGTTTGAAGAGTAAGGTATCAAAATAACACATGGCACAACTTGGAGTTGTCAACAGACTTATAAATTATTTAGAGCGTGTGTGTCCTTGTGTGCCTGGGAGCTTGTCCCTCTCCTTTCAGCCAGGCTGCTGGAGCTTATAAAAGTCATGACACCCCCTCCAAACCTCACCTCCCTGCCCTTACCCCGTCACAGAAAGGAGAGAAAGACCATAACTTACATTAAATAAAGGTTTGGAAAGTGTCAGTTTAATTATTTTATGCCTAGACTTTCGGCTTAGGTAGGAGCTTGGATTGCCAGTGGTGTTTTACATTCTTAGAGATAAACATGTGGGGCAAAGAGCTGTCAGCTCAGAATTTCACCAAAAAGTGGTAACTGCTAGTGGTTCATGATATATTAAAAGTGTCTCCTTTCCTCTGAAGTGGTTGGAATTTGGCAGGTGGAGTTACAGCCAGACAGTGCTGGGACAGAAGCAGCGGCCCCAGGGAGCAGCAGAGAGCCAGGTGACAGTCAGGGCAAAATCTTTAGGGTAAAATACATTATCCTGTCTATCTAATTAATTATTTAATTGTTCAGATTTCTTTCCTGCAAGGAAAGGAAAATCTGGAGAAGAGTTTAAATTCTTTTTCTTCTAAATGCAGCAAAATCACGTTGAACTTTCATTATACATTAAAACCTTTCAGAAAAAAGGATCCTAAACAATTCCTAAGCCTGGTGACATCCCTGGGCATTGCTTTGTGGTGGTGCTGTGGAACGTCAGCATCAAGAGCAGAAGACAACCAGTCCCAGCTGAGGGCAGAAGGTCCTAATCCACCCCCTGGGAAGCTGAAATGGTTGTTTATAACATACAATATAATTCTATGTTATAATTGTATGCTAAAATGTTTGTTGCAATTGTATGTTGTGAATGGTTAAAAGGAGACCCAGACCTGGCAGGTGGGTGTTCCTTCAGATGGGCAGGAGCTCTCCTGCTGCTGGGAACTTGGAGTTTCTGAGGGATACTTTCATTGTGATGGACGCTGTGCCTGGGGAATGACCTTGCCTTGCCTACTGTTGCTTTCAGCTATTTAAAAAACTTAATGAATATTGGTTTGTTTCAGGAAATTCTCATGGGGAATTGCTCCTGCTTCGCTCGCCTTCCAGCAGAGATTCAAGGTTGAATTTTCCCTGGGTTCAGTGGACATATCTCTGATCTACAATTTGAGTCTCTGGAGGTGAGAAATTTCTGAGGTTTTGTTTCGAAAGCAGGAATGGCTCACAGTCTGGGCTGGGAGGAAGGAAATTCCTGGTAAAATGGGTAATTTTGGTGCATTGTGTCCAGAGAAAGGCAGCATTGCTGGTTCATGGTCTGGAGCCCCAGGAGGGGCTGAGGGAGCTGGGGGGGCTCAGCCTGGAGCAAAGGAGGCTCAGGGGGGCCCTTGTGGCTCTGCACAGCTCCTGACAGGAGGGGACAGCCAGGGGGATCAGGCTCTGCTCAGGGAACAGGGACAGGAGGAGAGGGAACGGCCTCAGGCTGGGCCAGGGGAGAACCAGGTCGGATATGAGGGAAAACTTCTCCACAAGAAGGGTTGTCAAACCCTGGCACAGCTGCCCAGGGCAGTGGTGCAGTCCCCATCCCTGGGATGTTCCAAACCCACGTGGATGTGGTGTTTGGGGACGGGGTCAGTGTTGGGTCTGGCAGTGCTGGTCACTGGCTGCACTCCACGATCCTAAAGGGATTTCCAACCTTGGTGATCCTGTGCATTAACACTGGGCTTGTGTTTTGGGCAGAGCATGCCTGGGGTGAGGGTGTGCTGTCCCTGCTCTTCCCAGGGGCAGGAAGGGGTGTCCTACAGCACATTCAGATCTGTGCGTGGAGCTGCCCCCAAAGCCTGCTAAACTCCTGCCCAAAGTCCTGTTACAAATTCCTGCCTGTGAAAGTCACCGAACCTCCAGAAATTTTATGTTCAAAACCCAGAGACTCTGTGGAAACTTGTCACAGCTTGGTTTTTACAGAGTTGTCCTGGCAATACAAATAATAAGCCAAAATTTGGCTTATTATTTACTTCCCATTGATTTCATTTTGTTGTGCTGTATTTCTGGACTTCTTCCTACAAATCTTCTGTTTCCAAATATCACAAACAGATATCAAAAGTTGCAAAGGCATTCTGGAGACCTTTCCAAGGATTTGCTGCTGTTCCAGTTGCAGCAACCACAGCCCTGGCATAGCTGTGAGAGCCTGGAATCACCAGCACCCAGCCTGACAACTGCTCAAATTGCTCTGATGTTACAATACAATGTAAAAATAATGCAGGAAACAAGACATTTTGGCTTTGGACGCTGACCTGGAAATGGATTTCTAGAGGAAGTCGAGTATTTGACTTGCTTTTCATTTTAATGAAAAGGAACAAACAGTCTTAAATTTGGCAAAGTTGAACAATCTGAGGGTTTTTTTCTGTTGTTTGGTTGGTTTTTTTGGTTTTGGGGTTGTTTTTTTTTTGTTTGTTTGTTTTTTGGTTGTTTGTTTTTTTGTTTTTTTTTTTTTGCTTTGTTGGGTTTTATTTTTTTTGTTGGTTTTTGGGTTTTTTGGGTTTGTTTGTTTTTTTTGTTGTTGTTGTTTTGGGTTTTTTTGCTGGATTTTAATCTGGCTCTGAGATTTCCTTCAGTGCTTGGATGTGTTTGAATGAATTCTTCCTGCTTCTGCTGTATTAATCAAACTGGGCTGGCATGGCAAAAATCAGCAGCACTGGGAGAAGGAGCCAGTGCATCAAGGGCCAGCTCTTGTTATCAAGTTGTGATTTTATTATGGACCTCTTCAGTTTTGCAAACTGTTGGCGGATTCTGTTATGGCTCCAGCGTGATAAAGATAATTAATTTGTGTTTTAAGGGTTACATCTTCATCTGATATCCAACTGCTGCTGGAACTATGTGAATTTACCCTTGGGGAGGGTCAAGTGCAATATGTGGGTCTGCATTTTGCAGAAAACATTATTCAGATTGTATTTGAAAAACCTATTTTTACATTGAATTTCTAATGCAGCTTCTTGCATAAATCCCTGGCTATAATTAGCAGTGTAGTACCACTGCCATACTTAGGAAATCTGGTGTAATTTGGGGAATCAGCTCTTTTTTCAGTATGAAACAAGCTAAAACTCTTTGTCCTGCCACCAAAACACCGGTGGCAAAGCCTGTGCATCCACAGCAGAGCCTGGTTTTGCTGCAGGAGGCTGATAGAACTTGGCTCAAGCCTCCATTTCTGTAGGACAACTCAAATTCAAGGATTTTGCCCTTTTTCTGGTGCTTTCCTGGTGTGATTAATGGTGTCCTGTGGCTCTGTTGACCTCAGGGGTAGTGCCAGGACTCCTCTGAGCCTGACACCTTCAGATTATCCATCTTGCAACCCATCTTTTCCTCAAACTGCCAGAATCCAGCTCTTGGTTGGGCTCATGATGACTTCAGCATCACCCACCCTGCAGGGGAGAAAGGCAAATCTGAGGTGCGGATTAATTTGCATTATTCTTGAATATTCTTTTATTCAAGTGCCCGCCATTAGAGTTGGTCGTGGAATGGTCACTCCCAGTTTCCACCTGAATTATGGGTGCACAAATGTGCATTTCCTCCCAAATAACGGGAAAACCAGGATCTCCATAACCCTGGGCCTCTCAGCAGTTAAATTAATTTGGTTGTGAGACAATGTTTTGTTTTTGAAGCCTTTCACAATGCTGAAAGGACACTGAGAAAGCCTTCATGTGATTCTTAAATTTCAATTGAGAAAAAACAAATGTGGCTCTTTTCTGTCAATATTTTCTGTCTCCGTGGGTTTTGTGTTAAACTCCTGTACACAGGGACTGTGTGTTATTGATAACGTGGGACTGGACTTGGTGGATTTTAATGTCTTTTTTCATGTTTATATGGAACATTTTTGAAGCAGCAATTAAAATAATTAAGGAGGGTGAAGAAATCTTTAGCATGCAACAAAGATTTCTGCAAAATGTTAATTTCTGTCAAATAAGTGAATATATGCACAGATGCCTCCTGACAGAGGCTGTGATTTCTGAGTGCTTTGCATGCCAAATAACTTGTTTACCCCCTCAATGTTTGCCAAGTTTACTGTCAATTTACAAATAATTTCCATTTTGCTGTTTATTCTGCTGCCTTTTGATGGATATGTCTTCCAGACTTTTATCTTGCATGTAGACAAACTAATTAATATTTTCCCTTCAGGCAAATATTTTTTTCTTAGATCTAAATGTGGGTTAGATTCTTCTTCGTTTCCATATGCTTTGTTCTGTCAATCACTTCTCTTCCATGTTACTAAAAATGTACCTTTGTGGATGTCATTTCTCATGTTTTACAGATTTATTTCACCTCCATCTATATGGGAATGTGTGTATGGAGAGAGACATATTTGTTATATATGTGTTCATGTATGTTTAAAAGAAAGAGTGAAAATACTCGCTCTGTGTTAAGATTTGGATCCTAAGACTGAATGAAAATGCATTTTTGTCTCGCCTGTTGCTGCCATTTCCCAGGCTTGACCTCACAGTTTGTGGTTCCTGCTGCCCATATGGCACAGGCAACACTGAGCACTTCTCTTCTGCAGGGTCAGCCATGCTTCCTGCACATCTCTCTGACCTGGCCCAGCCTTTCCAGCCACAACTAAAATATTTGGGATATCCCATTTCCACCCTCCTACAGCACAGACCACAGCGAGATGAGCAGGATGAGGCAGGAGTGGTTCTTGGGCCACTGGGATTCTGCAGGAGAGATTGTGGAATCAGTCATGGAATGGTTTGAGTTGGAGGGAACCTTGAAAAGGAACCTTAAAAGTCATCTGGTCCAACCCCTGCCAAGAGCAGGGACATCTCCAACCAAATCAAGCTGCTCTGAGCTGCATCAAACCTGACCTTGGATGTTCTCAGCGATGGAGCATCCACCACCTCCCCAGACAATCTGTGCCAGAATTTTACCACCTTTATTGTAAAAACTTCTTTCCCCAGGCTGCCCTGGTCAAGCTCTGCCACCCTTATTGCCCAAAATTCTTCCCAAAACCCCAGCCCCAGAGACCCCCCTCCCACAACACCCTTCACGAACATTTAGCTGCGTTTAAAGATCTCCGAGAGCTAAATATTGTCATATCCAAAGAACAAGATTTCCACATACTCCCTGAAGGTTCCACAAAGATTTGAGGCTGTATTGGAAGACACAGTGCTGGATTTAAAAAAAAAAAAAATTGTTATCATAAAGCCTGCATGTTACCCACGTTCTGCTGAGAAAAACACAGGTGGTAACCGAGAGCGCAGATATTGTGAACAGATTCTTGCAACTTACCAGTCGTAAAAATATCCCTGCAAAAAAACTACTCCCAACGACTCTGTTTACAGAATGCTTGGTATTTCCTATATCTGGAAATACTCTCGTTGGAGCTCCATATGTCGCAGCCAGTCTGACAAGCTTGCTTTTGAACTGTTTGCAGGTTGCAGTCTGTCTGGAGGGCTGGGTGCTGATGCCTTCAGGTTTTTAGGCCCCGCATTATGGGCATGATTATCTTGTTCACTTTGCAGGCATGGAGAAACGGAGCTGGGATTTAGCAGGATTTGAAGAAACTTCCTAATTATGCCAAGTAGAGAAGTGCCTGAGTGAAATCTCTGCCAGAACCCCAGGTTTTTTATTACTGGTTCTGTTTTAAGTGTATCTCTATAATTTTCTGTGTTTCTGCTTTTGTTTATATCATCGTAGTCAGCAGGACTGCGAGATTAAAAACTGAAATATATTATCTTCGCACATCCTCCAAACCTGTCGAGAAAGGAGGAGAAATTAAACAAGGACAAAAACTCGCAGTGAAGTGAAGCTGTTTCCTTTGAGCTGCCTTATTAACCAGTCAAGTACTTGACTGCCACTGTCAGCGAGATTTCTTTAGAGAAAGAGTGGCATTTTGAAAAATACAAATTCACCGCCTGCACAAGTTAATGAGGCCCTTCAGCAATGTTCATTGATAGTGTAAATTCATCATAATACAGTGCTACAAACCATAAATGGGATCTGCATACAGGAAATCAGCCACTATTAGAAATTTGCCAGACATGGAAAGAAAAAGAAGCCATTGATAAGCAGAAAACTCATCTGAGCCACTCTGTGCTGATGGTGTGCAGCACATCAGCAGTGCCAGAGAGTGCCACGACGAGAACTTATTAAGGTGATTTGAGGTGGCTCATCAAGTAGATTTTCCTCCCCTTTGTTCGTGTTTTATGGGCTCTCAGCTGCCTCCCTTCCACTCTCCAGCGCTGGGTGAGATAAAGTTTGCTGTGTAAGGACTATCCCTGACATAAAGGGACAAATGTCTCCAAACATGGCCCTTTTCTGTACACGCACAGATGTGCTCCTGCTTTTAATTGATTTTCACTTGCATTTGCAAATGAGAGTTTTGCAGACACCAAGTTATCTTCAGGGCTGTACAGGGGCACCAGAAGTGGACAGTAACAAAAATTGGCAACAACCCAGGAATAATATAGCAAGGTGACTTCCTGGTCTTTGAAATAATTATTGAGCAGTGCTGTTTTGCTGCCCATATCAATCAATAAATCTCTCTACATGCAATACATTCATTATTCCTACCCTCGGTGAATAGTGTCAGTTTAAAAATCTCGGGGACCATTAGGTCAATATTTTAGTGGGATTTGTCTGTTGGCCACTTTCCATCATCCTGCTCAGGAAGTGAATAGGAAATGAATGCCTTGCATCATGATCATAAAACAGGCAGCTTCTTGAAGAGAAGAGGTGACCAAATTTCTTAAAATCTTGAAGACCATCACCACAGACAGGCAGGAGGCTGCAAAATTAAATGAATGAACTTGAAGAAATAAAAAGCAGATTGGTATGAAAAGGCTTTGAATCATCTGTATCCATCTCCTGTGGTCTTGATTACAAATATAGGGAGATCTGAGGAAAGATTGCATCAGGTTAGATGCTGAGAAGTGGGAAAAGAGAATTGATCTCCTGGGTCTTGACTCGCCGCTTTTGGTGAATCTGAACATTGCAGAACCACAAAGGACCATCAGCAGAGGAACCTGAGGAGACGCAAATTCTGCTTTCCCTCTTCCTGCAGTGTCTTTGGTTTCCCATGTGAAGACCAGGCCAAGGCCATGATCTCTGATCTCTTCCAGGGGATCTGCTCTCAGGTATCACCTGTGGCCTTCCCCGGGGTAGTTCAGAACTCATTCCCATCCATGGAAACCATGGAGCACAAGTGCCCTTCTCCCAGAGTCACCTGTTTGGCTGGGCTGACGTGTTTGTGTCACCAGCTGCACGAGCCATTGGGCAGAGCAGCAGAAGCCTAAGCAAACATGTCGTTCTTTTGTAAACAGGAGTAATTATGTTGACTGGTAGATAAGTAGGAATAACTGAGCAGAAACTACAGATGTTGATGCTTTCTCTTCCCTCTGTCTTTCAAACCCCTTTGGTAGCTCCTCTGCACTGCTCCTGTCCCCTTTCCTGGTGGCAAATTTCTCCAAGCATTTTTTATGTGCCTCTTCTATCTTCCTCATGCTGCAAAGTATTCAAAGCTGACAGGCTGGAGAGATGCTTCTTGGTCCTCTTCAGCATCCTCCTCCTCTTATGTTCCTCCTCCCCTCTTCCCTATTCCAACCACTCCTCTTTCCTTTCCCCATCAGACTTTCCCCTGGCCTTGGTAGCCCCACTCTTCTGAACCACATTTCTTCTCAACTCCTGCCAAAGCCCATGGAATGATCTCCAAAGGGAGCTTGGTGTCTGAAAGGGTGGGTTTCAAATAAATCTGGAGTGGAGGTTGTTCAGGGCTCTGTGGGAGATGAAATGGAGCGAGGTGTGTTCGTTCCCTTTGCTGGCTATTCCAATCCCCAGCTGATAATTACCAACAATGGATGAAAATGTGCTTGGGATATATCATAAGAAGAAATCATATGGAAATATTAGGCAGCCCATTATTGTAAGGCTCTTGTAAATACTGTTTCATAAGAAGAACCTATCTAAGATGATGTAAAACTTAATATTCCTATTAACAAGACGTACTGTACTATTTCCAATTCATATCAGTGAAAATGCATTTTAAATTACAAAGTACTCGTATTTTATCTGAGCCAATGTTCTGATTCATATGTCTCCTCTTTAATCCCATTTTCATTCAAAGTTTCACAATTCACATCTTTTTCCCATTTTCTATAATACTTTCTGTGTTTTCAAAATGTAATCAAAGCTTGTTAGCTTCTACCCAACCATGTTTGGCTGAATGGGAATATTAATAATACCAGCTATTGATGTCTTTATGTTAAAATTTGATTTATTGAGCAAGTGGCACATAATCTGTGGGGAAAATACCTAGAGATAACACCTTGAGATGATTAATTGTGTTTACAGTGCATTTCTGTAATAATTGTTTACAAGGAAATTTATGCATGAGTTGCTGCCCCAGTTCAAAAGAATAACTCATCAGATTGTCAAGCTCTCTGCTCTTGAGTATTCCAGCTAATTGCTATCTTTGCTAGTTGAGCATCATAAATCCTTCTTCCACAGAGCTGAGAGCAGGATTTTTTGGATCCTGCTTTTGCATGCAACCTTTTCATCCCTGGGAACATCAGTTTCCTCCTTCAGGAAACAAAAAAAATCTGTAAGGGGGTGATATTGACAGAAGATTGTGACAAGCTACCCGGTGGCATCAGGTCTAACTTCTAAAGGAGCTTAGGCAATCACGGCTTAAAATCTGTGTTGGGTGAATTTGCCAGGAATGTTACTGATAAAGAATAACACACAACGATGTAGACTGAGTCTTTAAAAACACTAAATTCCCAGTTCTGCTGCTCCCTACTCTTGTATTTCCTTCTCCTGCACAAGTGCTGCAGGGTAGAGATGGCAGGATGGGTTGGGGAATGGTTCCTTTGCAGCCATCTGTGCTTATTACTGATCTAATAACAACTGCACAATTCTCCCTTTTGGAATTAAATCCGTCTTTATAAATTCACAGACATAAAAGTACTTTTCTTCTGCACAGCTTCATGCATTTTGAGTATGCTTTTTTTTTTGTTCTATTTCCAATTTTGCAGTTTAATTATTTCATAACTAACTCTCCTGTAGTTGCAGGAGTGTTATCCAAGCAATGTGTTGCCAGGAAGTAGTTGATAATGTTTAATAATTCCTGATTACATTCCTGTTCCAGTCCATGATCATGATTATACAAATGTTTCTGGTGCTGTTTTTCAGTACAAATCCTCCTTTTCAGTTTCTTTCCCCTCCTTGTTGACAGTGTGTTGGTCAGAATACAAGAGAAACCGACCTATTTGCTGGTTTAATTAAAGATGTCAGTGAAATCCTTAAGGTTTGCCTGGGAAGGAGCAGATTTACTTGCTGCTTTTATGCACACTGTGGGATTTAAACATTTTGAGAATTGCTTTGGTGATTTTTCCCAGGAGATAAAGGAATGGATTAAGTGAAGTAGTTTCTGACTATAATTGGTCTGGTTTAAACACTTAAAAATAACTTTAAGAAATAAGAAAACACAAAACAGGTTTTCAAGTAGGGATTTAACTTTTTCTTTCCCCCTTCCTCCCCCTCCCCAGCTATGTGTTTATTCCAGCTTTGGTGTCTCATTGTGAACTATCAAAGTGGGCTGGACCTGAGGTGGGATATCTGTGCTTGGAACAGCAGAGGACAGATGTCTGGAGGAGAAGAAACAAAAGCCCTAAATCTGAAGGAACAGCAGGAGGAGAGAAAAAGGAGATGAGAGGGAGGGAAGAAGAAAAAAAAACCCAGAGGCTTTCAGCCTTTGGATCAGTTATTTGCTCTTTGCAAACAAAGTGGGCTGGGAGTGCTTTAAACTTGCCGAGGGTTTGCCGGCAGAGCAGCCCCATCAAAGGCTGCACCTGTTGCTCAGGTGTTCCTGGCACTGCTGCTGCTCCTCTGCATCAGCCAGGGATGCACCTGGGGCGCCGTGGAAAAGCTGTTCTGTCTCCTCTTCCAGTCAAACACCTGGGCTCTGCTCTCTGCCTCGCTTTGTCTCGGGCAGGTGAGCGGCCAGCAGCGAGGAATTGCTGCCAAATTGTTCCTGTCATGGTCGCTTGGAGAGGCAGAGGTGGAGTTGGTGTAAATCAAAATATTCACATGGCTAAACCAAGCTTAACTCTGTCCCCCCTAATGCCATCAGCTCCTACAGTACCAGCTGCACCGAGTGAAGGCAATAAAACGCCCTGCTGAGCAATCAGAAAATATCAATTTAACACCTAAACTTATGCTTGTGGTCCAGAGAAATGAGGATCGCTGCTATGCCTGTAGTAAAATTGTTCCTATCAAAACTTGTGATATGGGAATTCTTGAGAGGAGAGTAAAAAAACCACCCAAGGCTTTATAAGCAGGTTTTGATCCAAAGTAGACGCAATAACACAACACATGAAGCAGATTCTGTAGGAAATATTAGACTAATCTTACAAAATATTCCAACCATGCCTATCAAGGAACATTAATAACAGTGTTATTGACAGAGTATTCATTTGAAGTCATTCTGTTGGATACAATTAACATTTAGATGAGAGACAGTTATAGGTACTCGGATGATATATATGAAAGAAACAATGACTCATCCCTCCAGCAGCATCGGTACCAAACCTCACAGCAGGGAAACTGCATTTCTGCCAGCTTTGAAAAGCTCCTGTGGACCTTCCTGAAGAAATCAGCTTGTTCCTCTCAGAGGGATTGCTCTGTTCTGTTTTCTTACTGAAAGAGGAAATTTCTGTGCAGTTTGCCAAGGGCTGGATGAATGCACACAGGGCAGGGGAAAGGGCTGGGATGGACAGCTCAGGTCTGGGTGATTTTGCTCTTCTGCCAGGCTCTTCTCCTCAAAGCTGTTTATGTAATTGGCTTAATTGTTACATCACCTACAGGAACATCAGCCACTGATTAACCTCTGTGCAGCTAGGGTGAGGGCAGTGATGTAAAAATCAAGAGTACATCATAAATCCTCTCTTGCCAGCACTGCCCAGTATCAAACCAGACTGTCAAGAGCTGGTTGGAATATGAGCAGGATGCTGGAAGGACACATTCCAGCAAGGGTGTCCTGAGATTCACAATGACTCCAGTACAATAATGGGGCTAGGATTGGACTCACCTGCTTTTAGTTCTTTCTAATTTTGTCTAGGCTGCTCTTGGCTGAGAGAATCTTGGCCTGGGAGCCTTTCACCCTGGACAGCTTCAGGTCCCTCATTTTTGGAAAGTGAAGTCTTGTCTGAACATAAAAGCATCAGTGGCAGCCACCAGCCTTTGTACCAATAAGATGTCACTTTTTTCTCCACAACTGTGCCTGCTGGAGGTCTCTCCACCCAACTGGATTTTGTGCAGGTTTAGAAGATGCTTGTTCAGCCAGAAATATGAGCACAATCAACCACAGTTCAGAAAATCCGAAATTGTGACAGAAATTTGCACCATAAACCCTCTCTGCACCAGCACTCACTGTGTTGGTAAGTAAGAATACCATAATTTGGTTTAGAGAAAATGGGACTGTAATAATTAATAGGAAATATTTTTTATATCTCCAACAAAAAATTTTAGATGACATGTTGCCACAATAAGTAGACTTGCACGTCTGGAAATGGGGTTATCTCCAACCCTGCTGCCTTAAATCTGCTCCATAATAGCCTGGTAGTAGTTTATTTATATTAATTCCGTACTGTATATTTTGCATTTTTGTGGAAATGCCTAGAGCATGCATATTAAGCAGTTAAGAAAATTGATCTGCTTGAGCAGTGATAACATTTGCAGAATGAAATCCTCACAATTAGAGAGACGTTTGAAGAAACCATGTTAAAAGGTGCTGAAATGTTCTTGAAGAAATGCCACATGTTGCTGCGGGCAGTAATGAAACATTTCCATATAAAGTACTACATAAACACATAGAAAATGTAGACATATGTTAGCAGATTATGGGGTGTGAGAGTGATAGAGTAGTGATGATTATTTGCAAGTGTTAATGTTACCAAAGCTGAAGGTTATCTCCTGGTCCTGGACCCTATATGTAAATAATTATAGCTGGAAATATGCATCTTCAAAGCCATCAAACAAAATATACATCCAGCACTCCTGAAATACTGTAGGGTTTATTGATCTGCAGTGTAGGACAGTAAATTTTAGTAGATTTATGCTCAGATTTCGGTGAACATATGGCTTAAGTCATGCAAGTTTGGAATAAAGTTATTCATATTACGCACACTTGCACATGGTTCAGGATTTGCAAGTCAGGGAGTGATCAATATGCAAAAGGTGAAGTCAAATATACATTACCCACACAGAGGGAATTTTCTATGCATAGCACAGAGCTCTTCTACCAGCAAGCCAGAGAATTTGGATCTCTTCATCCATCTATCAAATGTTTCCTGTGAAAATGTCCATCTATTATGTAAATAGTCTTGTTCTAAATATCTGTTTGTGTGAGGTAACCTATATATTTTCACAGCATGCTGCACCCAAAATAACACATCAAAAAAGAAAAAAAAAAAAAAAAAAAAAAAAAAAGAACATATAAAAATTTAAGATCCAGCAGTAACTTCAGCTTGGGAATATGGTCTTAGTGGACCTTTGGTTGGGGTTTTCTTCCAAGCCCGTCTCAAACCCTTGAAAACCTCATTTTTTTCATTGGTGACTTTTGCATTTCTCCTGATATAAAAAACCTGTGCATTGCTCTTGCTCCAGGACTTAAAAGCAGAACTGTGAAATCAGGTAAGTTGGTTAAATATTTCTGCTGAGATTCTCGCTGTTGTTTTCCTAATGAGCATTTTCTCACATCCTTTTCTGTTGTTTTGGTTTTTTTTCAAAATGTTTGCTTGAATTAGAAAACAATCTCTGTACTCCGAAGTGGCAAATCACTTGAGACTAGTTTCTGAATAGTGCTGAGAAATCCCTCTTTGCATATCTTTAAAGATGTTGCTCCAAGAAAAACAGGAATTTGTAACTCTAAAGCCTTCATCAGCCTTGTAACTTTGAAATAAATAGTTCTTGCAAGAATTCAGTACTTGCCAGACCTTCAGTTGTGTGCACTGAAGCTGTGGAAATTCAAGCAAAATAGACTTTATGATCTTTGTGTATTTAATAGAGGTTGTTTTTTCTTCATCACACAATGATGTCACCATTTTCCACTGCAGAAAGATCAGAAAGAGAAAAATCAGATCAATTAATCAAACTATTTTATTATAAAAATCCTTATATCCTTATATCATTTCTGGATGCCTTTATCCATATATATATATGCATCCATATGCATACATACATATATATATATATATATATATATAACTATTTCTTTTTATTTTTTTTTATTAACTAAATGCTATGATTGGAGTTAAATATTGGTCAAAAATAGCCCCCAGTCATTTCCTTTGGTTCTGGGTCAGGCCTGTTCTTGCACAAGTAGAAAAAATATTTAGGTTGATACAGGATATATTAATTATAAATTATAAAATACATTATATTAATTATTTGCATTTCATACCTTGTTGCATTTGCTTATCAATCCAAGGAGACCCTGTGATTTTTTACCACTAATATATTGTATTTATACTGAATTTACAGTGTGTAGTGTTGAAGGCACAGGTGCAGAGCCCAGTCTTTCTCCATGGCTTGGGAGGATGGATCCAATGTTGGCAACATTGATGGAAATTCCAAAGGGAGAGTTGAGGGGATACTTGGGGTGCAAAGGGGGCTGCTGCAAATAGAATAATCCAGCCCATCTCAATCTTCTCCAGGCCCACTTCCCATGAGGGATGGGGAGAAAGAGCTGGCATGGGCTCCTGCAGAACCCCAATGCTCCTTTCCCCATAGCAGAGAGGGCAATGCCAGGTCCCCAGTGAGATAAAGGGGAAAAGGTATTTCTTCTATTTCTTACAGAATTTCCTGATTAATGATGATAGCACATCAACAGTTCATTAATTTGTTAAAATTTAAATAAATTAAATTAAAGATTTACTACATTTCATGACTTTTGAAATTGGATGCATTAAAATTTGGAAACAAAAGATCAAAAAGTGTATTTTCCAGCCACCCCTGTTTTCAGAAACCCATCCATCTCCTTTCCAGAAAGGAGTTAACTTTCAGGATAAGTCTTTTCTTCTTCATTAGCTCTTTATTAGCGTTGGGCTAATCAGGTCAGGCAGAATAAAAACTCATCAGAACCATCAGCCAAAGATCAGAGGAAGCCATTTTTCCTTTTGAAAGTTACATTTCCCATCTTTTCTGTCTTTTTTTCTTAATAATTTCTGTTCCTCCTGTTGTCGTACAGGAACAGATGTGAATGAATTCCCCAAAGAAAATTTGCTCTTACAGAATTCTAGTTCAATTTCTTTGTCCATGCCCATCCCCAAAGATAGTAAACAGATAATATTTATAGGGAGATTTTACGACCTGTTTACTTCAGATCCTTTTTTTGTATTTATAAAAAATGCAGAGAAGCCAAACTAAGTGATAAAGCAGCAGCTAGAGGTGCCTTTTTCAGTCTAGGCATTCAGTAAATATTGCTCTGCTAGAATGAAAAATTCAAATTGAAAAATAATTTTTAAATCATTAAAATATTAAAAATCATTCTGATAACAGCCTAGTTGCGTAGATAATATTGGTAGTTATTGTAAAAGCTGTTTTAATTAATGTTTCTAATAACATATATAAACCATGTAATATCAGCATGACTTTTCCATATTCCCATAGGAATCCGGGCTCTGTAGTGGTTTAAAATGCTGATTTGGTGCTGGATTTGGATTTTTGTGGGTGAAAGGATCCTTGGCTGGATCCCTGAGGGTTGTAGCTCTAGATATCACTTTGGGGCTGCTTTATTAATACCCTGGGACTTAAAAATCTATGATATTTATTTTTGGTAAGGTACATGTGCACTTAAAGGATTTGCTCCATTTTTGGTAGAAAATAAGCAACCAGTAAATTGAAGGAGTTTAGGTGCAGCTAGGCCTAACCTTAGTGTCAGACTTGGACAATGGTTTATATCTAATGGACACATCTATACAAATTTATAAATTAATATTGAGCTGTAATTAAGGAGAACTCCAATTGGACTCATCCAAAAATGGTTAAAGGTTTCTCTGCTTTGAGGAGCAGCCTTGAGTCCCAGCTCCAGGGCTCACCCAGGCTGGAATACCTATGGAATGAAGTGGTTGTGTCTCAAATTGTGTATGATGGGAAAGGAATGATGAGTCTCCTTGTAGCCACAGCTTTGTTCCTTGAGGAAAGATCTGGAAAAGACATCTCTCATTAATGGTTGCTGCTCCATCCTTACATGTTCTGATGTTCCTGGGGTCACTGCTTCTCTGGGGATTTTCTTGAAGAGTTCTTCAAGCTTTTCTCCTTTGGAAAAGACACTTGGGTCTTTTTCTCCTTTGGAGGCTGCAGCAAAATCCTGCTGCTTTTGCTGAGAGATCCAATGTCACCCACCCCAACAGCCAGAGCACGGCACTGAAAAATCACCAGTGCTTATTCAGCTTCTAGAAAGTCCAGTTTGGTCCTTTCCAATGCTCTTTGATGTGCAGGAAGCACTTTGCTGTTTGACCAGCTCATGGAAGAGTTTCCATGCTCAGCCCTCGGTGGAGCAGGAGACCTGATCATCCAGCACATCCCTTTAAACCAAGCCTCTGCCATCTGTTTCAACCTCTAATTACAAATGCAAAATAACACAATTCGCAATTGCATCATAAAAAAGTAAAATATAAGTGATTTAAATGCATGTGTGTGTTCCTTATGCAAGGCAACATTCATCTGTTATGTTTTACTATCTTTTAGAAACAACTCCAGGGTGAAATCCCTCTTTGTGGAGGGAAGAAAAATTATTTCATTGTAAGACAGTTTTTGAAAGGTGTTTTACCAGGTTATATTGCACTTTATCTATTTGTCTCTTTTAAAATTCTCTTTCTTCTGCTGAAATAGCAGCATTGATGGGATGGGTGGTTTGTCCAGATCCGTCTGTTGTTTTCCAATATGCAGCTTGGGGAATCCTTTGGCTGACCAGGATCTCTCCTGGATTCCCAAATCATCAGCCATGTGCTACTGCTGCTTCCTTCTTTTTATAAATCTGTATTTATTTATTTATGTCATTGTGTTTAAGGGGCTTTTTTATTTTTTACCTATAGATGGACAATTCCATCCAGTGCATCTCCTTCTTGAAGCAAAGGGCTGTTTTAAAAGCAACCTTTAGTTATCCCATCATGGAGCTCTTCTAGTTTTCCTGTGCTGGGAGAGGACATCACCTATGTAACCAGTTAAACTCAGCTTTCTAAATAATTACATTAATTATGGTTTGCTGATTTGTGTTTAAGGTGTTTGTAACATGTGTGTGCTTAACTTTTGATTTCCCTCAGAATTTTCTTTTCCATTCACCAGCCACATTCCTCAGTCTGGAATAGACATCTTTGATTTCTCAATATCATTTTGGCATTGAGATGGCCCAAACCAAACCTCCCATGCTCTGTAGACCTCCCACTTTTCTCCATCCACACCTTTACCTTAACCAGAGGTGACGGTGACACCTCACTCTGAAGAAAAACAAACTCAAACTTTCTTCCTGAGGAGAAATTACTCCCAGTGAGCAGCAACTGGGGAGCATCAGAGTGGCTTTCTGATCTCAAGTTTGCTGGTGAGCAATGAGTACTTTAAATACAGCATTTTATGAACTTGTGAGCTCTAAAAGATTTGGAGCCTTTCTGGAAGCAGAATCCAAGGCCTGTGATGTGTCACAGCGTGGGCTGTGCAAGGCACGTACTTGGGGCCTACATCCAGCCCTCAGCCCTGTCTTTGTCCTCCCTTCCCCTCCTGTCCTCTCCAGCCTCCTTAAAATAAGGGTCCAATATATCAAGGGATTGAACTTCATGGGTTTCAAATGGAAGCTGAAGAATTTGTTTTCACTCTGATGTGAAAGGAACAATTAGCAAGGGCTCACCCCCTTCTCATCAATGGGAGACTTTTCAATTTCCTTGAAAGGCTTTGGACCAGGATCTAAAAGAGCAAAGACTTACTCCTAACAAAGATGCCTGAATAGGGATGGAAAACTGTTAATCAGACACTCCTGGCATGCTGGATGGCAAAACAAAACCATCAGCACGCTTCCCTCCAACCTTGCCAAGGGCAAAGGGGTGATTTTAGCACTCAGGAATCCTGGAGGATAACCGCGGGCTGTTAGGATTCTCCCTGCTCACTTCTAGTGCCTGTTGGAGGGCAACAAATGCAACCTGAGTATTCAATCTCATGGCAAACACCTGGGAGAGCCCTGGCTGGGTCAGCTGTGGGAAGGGGAGAGGGAAGTGCCGGTGGAGGGGAGCAGGAGGAGAGGGATGAGAGGAGCTCTGCTGGGCACAGCAGGTGAGTGTGGGGTCACTGGGCTGCTCCGGTGCCTACCTGGGGCTTGGGAGGACAGCAAGGCTGAGCCAAGGGTGCTCCCATCGTCCCTGTTCATCACCTTGGTACCTTGCTTGGCCGGCATGTAACTGAAAATTCTTCTGGAACTGCAGCTGTGATTTGAATTCTGATGAGGCGAGGGGGTAGTGAGAGGGGTATCAGGAGCTACTTTTTTGGGTATATTTTACTTTATTGTTGCCATCTCTGCCAGTTTCCTGTGTAAGGCAACTTGGTTTTTCAAAAACATTTTGGAGTTGTTTATGTCTCTTTTTTCCCCCCTTCTAGTCAGCTGCACTTTGATTTTCTTACCAAGTCATTTGGTTGTTATGGCTCCATGGATTTTTTTACCAACCTTTGTAATTGAACATTGGAGGTTTTTTGTTTTGTGAGTTTTTTTATACGTAATTTGCTTTTGAAGTTGCCAGGGAACAACTTTGTTCAGAAAAACAACAAATCCACCCATATTATGAACTAGTTTTCTTTGGAGAAAATGGAGTTACAGATGCACCAAGATGAAGTTATTTGGCAACACGAGATTTTGGATCTGTTCCCTTTGGACTGACATAATCTTGATGGAACAATTACTAAAAGGAATTTATTTTATAATAATGTGACCTGTGCTTAAAAGAAATTGGCCTCAGATAGCTCAGTAAGTTGCTTTTTCCCAGGCTTGCTTATTGTTTTATTTAAAAGCTTGTTCAGAACAGACCCATTAACTGGTCATAGTCACTAATTGTGAGCTTGTCTTTTCTTTGGCTTAGAAAGGCTTTGGATTGAGGTCAAAAAGAAAAGGAATGGAATAGGCAATTTTAAATTGCCAATTTTTCTCATTTTAATATCAGATTTGTTTGGCTTGTTCACATTATGCAGATGGAGCTGTGCTACCAGAGCCCAAAACCCTGTGAGTGTCCAAAATCCCAGGATCCAGCCCAGGGCTCTCTCTAATAGGCTGAGGGAAAGACATTTCATAATTTCCTTCCTTTTCTGTTTCTTTGGTTTGCCAGAGTGTGATGTGCTGGTGATGCTGCTTTATTTTGTGATATAGAAAATGTCACCATTTTCTGAAACATCATCAGTGTTTTCTTAGTTTTTGTGCCATATTAATATAAATACTGAGCAATAGTTGGTTTTAGCAAGTCTCCTTCCAGTTGGGTATTTTTGGTTTGTTTGTTTTTTTTTTCCCTTGAACCTAAGTAGAACTCAAAAAATATGTATTTTTTAAAGGTCTGGGATCTGGGAGGAGCTTTATTGCCTTTGCTCTTTCAGGGCTATAGATTTTCTTGGGAGGAAATGCAACAAAATATTTTTCAGCATCTTTCCATTACAACCATCAGTCTTGAATCTCCAAAGTGTTGTGTATCATAAATTAGGCTATAATTTGGTTGTGTTTATCTGATGGTATTTATAGGAGCATGGTTGGGTGTCACAAGTGTCATTTTAATGTACAATGAAGGTTAAAGAGTGGGACTTTACCAGGCAGGTCTCCATCCAAATTTGTTGCACAAACCTGGCTTGGGTAAATTCCATTATTTTTATTTTTGACAAATATGTAGCAAATAATTTTTATTTTTCAGAAATCCATATTGCTTTCAACCAGCCAGTAAGTGAAATATTTTCTAGCATTACATTTATTTTTTCCCTAAAAATACTATTTCTGTTAGTTGGAGAATCCTGCTGCCTACCAGAATGTGAAAATAGGTTTCATTCAATTAATGAACTGGAAACAGGAAGACATTACATAGTAAATGAGGTTTACATATGATAATGTTGGATTTGTCATGTAAACGATTGCTTCCTTTCAGCTCCCTGAAAGGACTAAATTTTGCTTTTGTACAGATTGTACAATGCTAATAAAAAGAGAAGGCTCTATGGAAAGTATAACAATAAACTATATCTATAATTCTAATGTGCAGGAGAAAAAAAAAGGACGATGATATTTTAATACACAAGTGGAGCAGAGGTGGGAAGTGGTGTCAGAAACTAAAGGCTCAATCTCAGCTTTGCAACAGACTCCACAGGCAGGGCAGTGTAGGGAGGGAAAGGTTTAAGCCGAAGGAAGGGAGGTTTAGGTGGAATATTGGCAAGGAATTCTGCCCTGTGAGGGTGGGCAGGCCCTGGCACAGGGTGCCCAGGGAAGCTGTGGCTGCCCCTGGATCCCTGGAAGTGCCCAAGGCCAGGCTGGATGGGGCTTGGAGGAAGCTGGGACAGTGGAAGGTGTCCCTGCCATGGCAGGGATGGGATGGGATGGGATGGGCTTTTTCATCCCTTCCATCACAAACCATTCCATGATTCTGCATTTCCATGAGTCTTACTTCATCCCTCACGATCTTTGCTGCTCCCAGCTGGACTTTGTTAAATTCTTTCCAGTTTCTTTGCACCTTTTTTGAGCCATGAGCTCAGGACAGGGCACAACATCCCAGCTTGACAATGGTGGGAGAATTACCACAGTGCCCTTGTTAACAAATCCCTGAAATTACCTTTTCTGGAGCAGTTTTACTCCTTTGTTTGATATGGAGCTCCTAGGCCACTATAAATTTGAATGTGTAATGGAGTTCCCTCACTGGCAATTTCCCATTTGCATCTGATTTCTCCTCTCTAAGTGTAACATTTTACACTTGCCTTTATTGAATTTCATCTTAATTTCAGGCCATCACTCCAAACTGTTAATATCTTTTCAGATTTTGATCCAGACCTCCCAAGGGTTCCCACCATCCCAGCTCCTCAACATTGCAAATTTTATAAATGTAATCTCTTTTCCCTTTAACTGAGTCATTATGAAAATATTGAACAGAGCTGGAGCAAGGACAGATCCCTGAGGAATCTCACCTGAAACTTCTTCCTGCTTTGACAGTGAACCATTGATAGCTACTCCTTGAAAGCAGTTTTTCAGCCAATTGTTCCCTCCACCTCATGGTAATTTTATCTAGTTCTAGACCATATTTTCTTAGTTTTATTATAAGAATGTCATGTGGAACAGTATCAGAAAGCTTACTAATAAGAAGATGTATCACATCAACTCTGTCTCCCTTATCCACAAGGCCAGTTATCCTGTCAAAATTAAATTGGAGAGCTCTGTGCTGGCGACTTCTTTTTAATCAAGCCATTTGAGTTATGACCCCTGCAATATTAGATAAATTTTTCAGGAATAACAAACATGCTGGGCTTTTTTTTTCTAGGCTACCACTGTAAAGCAGTTTGCTTGTTTGTTGTTTTTTTAAATAATCTGATGATGTGAGATTAACAATAATGGCCTGAAAGCCAAAAGCCATTATCTGACTGTTACCAAAGACAAAAATTAGGGTGGGAGCAACAAGGCTTCCTCCATAATAGTGTTTTCTTCATTTCAAGCTGATCAGTAGGAAGTGGATTTAGAAGTGCTTTAAATCATTTCACATCATTTACTGGTAATCTAACCAGCATGAACTGCATGTACCCTAAGTGCTGATTTTTTAAAAAGCATAAGAGGAAGAGCAAAAGAACTTTTTATTCTAAGTCATTCTGTAATTTACACATTTTTGTATCAGCCCACTTACTAGTGCCATACATAAGTGTTTCCTCTGAACAGATTTAATTTTTAATTTTCCTGAATCAGTGTTAACCAGGAAAAAGGTAATTGTTGTCAAGAGTATTCAAACTGTCAGAATATCATTCAATCTAAAAGCTGTTAGAATCTGTGCAAAAGTAATTACTGAAACTCTATTCAACTGTAATAATAACCTGCCACTGATGACAGCAATTACTGGGGAAAGTGTAATAGAAATCAAAGGCGCATTTTTCTCTGACAAGTACATTTCTAACTAAGGTTTACATTGGTTGAATAGTGTTGACAATGATGATGTGCTGTATCACTCTTAATCACGGCTGGCATGATGTTACAGTTTGAGCTGCTCGTGCTAGAGGGGCACTAATTGCCTGTTTCAGCTGACACTGGCCGTGCTCCCTGTGCTGGGAAGGGAGCTGAGGGATGAGCAGGGTTTAGTGGTGTCTCTCTGCCTCACTTGCACCCTTCCTGAGTGCAGGGTGAAAGCACTGCTGGGTTTAACAGAAATGCTTCAGTTGGGATAGGAGTGAACCAGTTTAGGTCAAGTTTGGGTATGAGCAAAGCACAGAGGGATGGGAAGGAGTGGGTGAGTCAGCTTACTTCTGCCTCCCTGGCTGGCAGAGATCATGCAGACCCTTTAGGAAGTCCTTCCCCATAGACTGACCTCTTTAGGAAGTCCAGCTGTCTCAGGACAGGTGTTTCTTCAGTGTTCAAGTTCCTAAGAAGTCACTAAAGCCAAGAGTGGCTGCTATTGTCAGGTCTCAGTGCTGCCCCTAACTCAGACAAAACCCACAACACACGGTGCCAGTAGGGTAATTGCCCTGGCTCTGGGGGAATTGTATTATATAGTTGTACCTGGCCTGGCTTCATGTATTTTTTGGAGAGGGAGGAAGACATGACATCCTTCTTGACAGCTTTTATTCCTCTGTTGATCGGTTTTGCCCACTTTTTTTTTTTTTTTTTTTTTTTGCCCACTTTTTCAATAGCTGAGAAGTTTCCTCCAGAACATTCCCCCATTGTGAGAGCTGTTCAGAAACAACTGTTTCAGAATTATCCATCCAGAATTCTGGTTCAGGTCCCCCTGTTCAGTATCCCTGCAGCAATTCCTGTGTCTGAGAATGAGCTCAGGAAAAGCTTCCCTTGGAAGCAATCTTGGGGAAGGCATCCAGAGTGCCACATGTGTTGGTCCTGCCCAGTCATACCCAAGCTTATTTCAAAACATGTTAAAGCATCACAGAAGTTCATTTTGGTAGTTTTTTGCTTCCTTTGGATCCACCAGAATAACTTTAAGATGGAACTTGCAGGAGATGACATGCAGATCTGGGGCAAAGCTACTGAGAGCAGTTTCAGGCACACCAATGGTCAGGTTTTCATGTAGGAAATTGGGTTCAATAGATTTTTATAGAGTGGAAGAAACAAGGATAATTGAGTGATGTTGTGCACTTAATCACATTTCTCTTGTCAGGGCTGTTCTGTTCTTCACACAATTCCACAGTCCATAAGCTCATGGTCACTACAGAGGCCAGAAGTCCTGATTATTCCATGGCAGATCCAGCTATTTCCACCACTGAGACTCAGCAGAAAAACACAGCCTAGAATCTGGGTGTGGAATAGAGAGGCACAGAATTAAACAGCCCTTCCATAGTCACCAGAGAGGTGATATCCATTACAGGTAATCCAAACTGTGTGCAGAACGTTTAACACTTCCAGGGGACTTTTTGGAATGAGTTCTAGGTAGTGCCACATCCCAGCAGAACCACTGACTGTCCTTGCAGTCCAGTTTCCCCGAGGTATCTCTGAGCTTTTACAAACCCCTCACACACCCTTTAATGTGTGAGCAGTCCCCACGGGCTCTTTGGATGTTCTTGTGGACTTAAACACATGCCTGATTCTTTGTGGAAATGGGGCCTTGCTTGGCTCCAAATAGGAGGCTGCCAGAGGAGTTCATTCCATCATTCTTCTTGTTGCTCTAATTGCCTGTTTATGTTTTCTGACAGCCAACACTACCCAATAATTTTTATAAACAGAAGCTCTTTCACAAAATCTACTAAATAAAAGTCACAGCTCTTGAAAACCAAACTGATTTTAAAGGAAAACTTGATGTTTCCCCTCTGATTTTCCTATTGATGTTTAACAGTAGCATCAGGCTGGGTCCCTGGTGCTCCGTTACCATGTGGCTCTCTTTTATTATAACAACAATAATGCAATTCAGCTGCAAACGTGTGGTAAAACACTCCTGGATTTTGTGCACACCTTATTAATTATCCTAACTGCAAAATGATGGGGTCTTTGACAATCATTTCTATAAACTCTTTGGGTTTCTCACGTGATGGACTACCTGACTGGAGGTGGTGCTTGCCTGGCTGAGCAGGCGGCGTTTGGGGAACCAGGGCTGCTTGTGAACCTCGTGCTGCTGAGCATCTCTAAGCCAGCTCTTCATCCCTTTGCTGAAATAAAACAGGAGAATAAAACCAAATCCACGCCAGGTTCTCCTCCCTGCTCAGGGTTTTCTACCCAAGGGCAGAACTTCCAGCTGAGCTTCCAACCTGGGATGAGCCTGCGCACGGTCTGTGCTCAGCCTCGCTCTCTGCAGGTCCTGCTTCTTCTCTTGCAAGGTGCAGCCTCAGCAAGGTGTCCCGGGCACTGTGCCACGCTCAGGGCTTCCACAGGGCTTTTTCCATAGGATGAAAGCACCCAGGCAAAGCAGTGCACCCCCATTGTCACTCTGAGGGTGACACTGATGGTGTGGCCACCAGTCACCTCTTTATGGAGTGACAGGAGAGCAGAGGAGTTGGAAAGTCTGATTCCTTACAGATTTTGTGTGCTTGTGCCATTGGCATTTCCATGTCCAGGTGGAGCGGTCAGGCAGGGGTTTGTGTGGCTTGCAGGTGCAAATGTGTGAACTAAATATAAACTGAATTACGACAGAGTTGTGACCTCTCCAACAACACCCATGTAAATTTGTTAGGGAATTTAGGGACATTATTACTGATGAATTTCCCTTTGCCCATTGGCCTTTCCAACACCACACTTTTAACAATTCCCCATCACCAAGAGCTTGGAAATGATCAGTTTGGTGTCCCCTGATAAAAACAAAAACCAATTACTTGTCTTTTATAGCACATCCTCAAAGATCCTTATTTTAAACCTTTTCCCTGAAAACTTGACAGCCACATATTTATTATTTTATAAAAGAGAGCTGAGATCAATGGAGGTCATATAGATACCATAAAGAAACTTCAGTACCTGGCTTAGAGATGCACTGTTGCCATCTTCTCCTGGTGTGGCCACCCCAAAGGGACAATTGTAGGGACAGTGGTGTCCAGCCCAGGGCTGAGACTCCAGGAGTGGCAGTCAGGACAACATCTGCCTGGAATATTTCTGCCTGCCTGCATAATCGTGCACAGATTTCTATTGTTCCAGGAGTTACTCAAGCATATAATAGAGTTTCAAGGAGTTCAAACCTCCTGTTTTAGATGGTGTTTTAGTGAGTTGTTTTTCTGCCTCAGCATGGATTAGAATTTTTTTCCCCTCCCAGTGCATGGAGAGAGTGTGAAGAAAATCCTGGATTTTAAATGCTGACTGCACAGCTGTATTGTGAATTTTAAACTGTAGGAAACAAAAATATTACCTACAATGCACCTTTGGTGTTATTATTATTGGTGTATTACCTACAACGCCTTCTGTCTGTGGTCAGAAATAACCTTGGGCCTCAAACCCTCTTGCCATGCCCAGATCCTGCATCCACAGGTGGAATTCCAACCTGGTGCAAAGGGATTTGTGAGCAGAGCCAGCGATTCATCCAGGGAATGGCAATGCCAGACAGGTTTTGTACCCTGCAGTGCTACCTGGGAATTTGATTGCAGATCCATAGTGATGCTTCAAGGAACCTGTTCAGTTTTGCTGGGATCACATAAATAGTCATGGGCAGAGATGCTGCATCTAAAGGATTCTGTCTCCTGAGATTGTGCTGTGTCCTCTGGGTCAGGTGCAATGCAGAAATTGCAGAAATCTATCATTCAGGGGGAAAAAAGGCTCAGAAAAAGAAATTTAGAAATCCATATTAACAAGGAAAAAATATTTAAAATAATACAATGACTGGTTTTGGACCTTTTTTGCAGCAAGTATTTTTATTTAAGTACACAAACAATTAATTCACATGAGGCAGGAATGGGAACACGGTTTGTGAGCCAGCTGAGGGAAAATCCAGTGGGGTGAGCTGATGGCATCCCCCTCTGCCCGCCTGCTGGTCCAGGGCTGTGTGCTCAGGCTCCCAATTCCTCTCAGCCAGGTTGGTTTAAACTGTTTGCATTACTGGTCCCAGCTACCCCAGCTGATTTTTTTTTTTTTTTTTTTTTTTTTTTTTTTTTTTTTTAGTATTTTTTTTTCCCCTGCCTGGAGAGAATTAAAGTGCTCATTTGAACTGCTTTGCCAACAGATCTGTTCAAAACCTGCAGCAAGCAGCTTTTAATGAGCAGCTGGGGGAGCGACTCCTTCCTGGCACAGGCTGCTCCTAAAGAGCCTATCCATGCATATCCTTAAGACATTTGAAAAGACTGCGCATTTTCCTATCCTTAAATCACAGGGAAAGTGACTTCAGGTGTTGCAGCGCTTGAATTCGCTCGGTTCCTGCAGCCCGGTGGTGCCCACGCCCGTCATTAGCAAATCCTTTCATCATCAAGGCTGGGCCGTTCAAACGAGGCAGGGTTTGGGTCCCTTTGGGAAGCCAGCAGGACAGAGCTGAACACATCAGTCCTGCTGCTTAATTAGATCCCAAAATCTCCAAGTAAAAATCAAGTGATGCTTTAACCAATTCTTGTATAATTGCTGTCTTGGTTAATTTATTTTTTTTTTTCTTGAGGATTTTCGACCTGGATTTAGGAGATTAAATCAGTTGTGCACTTAATATAAATGTGTAAATAACTTTATCTCTGCACGGCAATAATTTAGGCAGCTGTTAAATCATAGGAACGCTTTAGGAAAGGAGGTGAGTGTTTAAAGGTTTGCTCAACAGAGATCTAACATTAAACAGGTATCGTAAGCCTTAAAATGTAATTTAAGTAGATGGGTGTTCCCCCTAATGACCGTGATAAGATCAGTGAGGGAAGGCAGTGGCAAAGTGTGTCAGATGCAGTGGAGGCTCTGGAGAGTGCAGGGACAGATTAGAAATTTCTCATCTCTCTTATTTTCCTTTTTCATGCACATAAAAAGGGAACCTCATCCTTTTCCTCAGGTGAGTAAATGAAAAGGGCTGCTCTCCAAACAGCTGCACACAGCTTCTTTCTGGGCATTTGGTCACTAGGAGAAACAACTTGTCTGGTGGGCAGATGTTTGAGAGACTTTTCTAAGCTTTCTCAGAGGGGAAAAAGTTTAAAAATAAGAATAAGCTTGCTAAGGGCTATATGATGAGTGGTGGTTTATTAGCCATTGTTCTGGTGGATGAGCCAGCTTTCTGCCTTAATCCATGCAGAGCAGCAAGTTCCTGTGGCTGAGGAATCGCAGACCTGGGCTGCTTGTCCTGGTCTCTCTGGTGGGCAGCATCCCATTATTGTCACACTCCTGGTTATGTTTATTGTGAGGAGGATACAAGCACTTAAAAAAAAAAAAAAAAAAAGTCACTTCAGTGGTGCTCTCTGCATTTCTATTCCTGAATATTAAGTCCCAATTTTTATAGCCTTAGCTCGATCTGGGGCTTCATAAAACACCATAAATTGGAGCTTAGCTTTACAGGCAAGCAAGATGATTTGATAAGCATGGGATTGCCCCTACTACATCAAATCATGTTTCCTCTCTGAGCATCCCAAAGCCCTCAGTTATGGCTCTGACTCAGTAGCCAGCCAGGAGATGGAAGAAGCCCTCTGCAATTAACTCTTTGTAGTTTGGGTTTTTGGGTTTTTATTTTTTCTTTTTTCCAAGGGGAAAGAATGAGAAAATTTCTTTAACCAGGTATTTTCTTCCAATTTTACCTCACAACAGAGTCAGCTAAGTGCAACCCCTTGTCAGTAGAACCATTATCTATAATTTACATGCAGGAAGCAACGAAGTTTTAGGGTGAAATGGCTCCAAACCCAGGAACCTCTGCCCATTCCATCACGCAGCCCTGCAAGCACAGGAGCTGTGTCAGTGACAGTATTAAGGGCTATTAAACTGGCTTTGATGTATTGCTGGGGTTTTGGATGATTTTCTAGTTTTTATTATTCCTCTGACTATCACTTGCTATTTTTAAATGGAATCTGCTATTATGGGACACAAGGAGCCCGTCCTTCAGAGGGGACTCTGCTCCAGCAGCCCTTGTGCTCGTTGCTGCTGGGGTGTAGAGGGGACGCTGGCGATTCTCTGGAATTTGGGGGTCACAACCACCTTTTGTACAATTTATCATCCACAAAGGTTCTCTGCAGGCTGGGAGCAGGCACAGGAGCTGCACATGGAATGGTTCTGCTCCTGCAGGGGTTGGATTTGGGCTGGTCTCCATCAGTGCCACCAAACTGGCTCTGCCCCAGCAGCTGCTGCTCTCCCCAGATTCTTCTCCTTGCTTCAATATTATTATTTTTTAACATCCCACCTCCTTCCATCCATGGTCAGGCAGCACTTGCTCAGCCACAGATCTTTCATGGCTCTGCAGCAAGTGGTTCCCGTGGAATTACAGAATCACTGGTTTGGGTTGGAAGGCACCTTAAAGACCAGCTGGGTTTTTGTGATGTTTTTCTACAAAGCCTTGCAGAGTTTTAGAATCACAGAAATCAGAGAATATCCCCAGCTGAGACCTCCGGGGACCAAGGAGTCCAACACCTGGCTGATTTTAAGGCTAATTCAATACCTGGGTGACAGGTAGTGGTGAGAAAAACAATGAAATTGTTGAGAAAAGAATTGCATTTAATGAGCACTGAAATGTATTATTCCCTTTTTAACAGAGCTGCCTAAAAACTATTGATTTTGCTGCCCACAGATTTCTAATAATAAAAAATTTAAAGCCTTGCTATCATTCCCCCAAATCAGGTTTATTTCCAGCATGAGTGAACTCAGAAATTCTCCAGTTAGAACTATGGGAATTGGATCCTCCAAATTAACAAATTCCTCTTCCAATCTAACAAATTGTTGTGTTCATCTGCATCCTTATCCTGGGAGCCGGCACTGTTTGGTGAGAAAACTCAAAACTGGTTTGTCTTGATGTTCTGCTGCTTTTCTTTTTCTGTCTGGCTCAGCCACCTCACTGAACCCCTCCCTAAGCATATTTATTTTTTATACCTCAATTTATAAATATTTTTGACCAAAATTAGCAGTAATAATTTGTTTTATCCTTGCCCATCTCTTCAGTTAACCTCAGGTTAAACTTTTTAGGTCAAATCTGAGCTGCCAAGTCTTTAGATAGAATATCAAAGCTCTTCACCTGGTCCTTGAGCTCTGCTGTTGCAGCTACATCTGTGTTCATTTTTACTGATAATTTGGCTTTTTTTTGGTCTTCATTTCACCACTGATAAGACGCCCACAAACACTTTTTGGCCAAGCTGCTGGTTTTCCTTGCAGCAGGGTTATCCAGTGTATTGCTGGCAGTGCCTTTAGGGGGAAATATATAAGTTTGAAATCAAGCTTCCAAAAAAACAAACAGCACTTCTGATTAGGATCTCATATTGTTATCCTTCCTGCTTCATTTGTTTTCCAGATGGGCGAAATAAAGGTCAAGAACCCTAGGGCAATGAGCTGATTTGAAAGAAATGTGATTTCTAAAAGGGAAATTTGCAAAAAATAGCCATAACCAAGAAATGAGAAACATTTTAAGAAATTGGCAGTTCAGACTAATCTTCCACGTAGTTTATCTTGGTGAATTGGTGATATTTTATCATCCATGCAAATGTGTTGATAATCTAGTCCTGCTCTTCTTCTGGCGTTTGGAAAAACCATTTTTCTTTATTGGAGTTGGGGTACGACTGTGGCCATGAACAAGGGGATAAAGAGACCCGTGATGCCCTGAGCTGACAAAGAGGCACATGGAGGGCTGCTACAGCCACATCCTCCCAGAGGGAAAAATTGGAGCTGCCACATCCCCAGCTTGGCTGGGAGCTGCTCTTAGCAGCATCCATCCCCTCCTGCATCCCAGGGGCTGCTCCTGCATCCCAGGGGCTGCTCCTGCATCCCAGGGGCTGCTCCTGCATCCCTGGGTCAGGCAGGGCTTCCCCAGGTGGTTTCTCTCTCCCAGCATCCCACATCCCCCGTTGGGCGAGGAGCCAGAGCTGAGACCTGGAGCATCCCTTTTTCCCCATCCCTTTTTCCATCCTTTCCCCCTGTCCCTTTTTCCCCATCCCTTTCCCCCGTCCCCTTTTCCCCCACCCATCCCCTTTTCCCTCATCCATCTCCTTTTTCCCTCATCCCCTTTTTTCCCATCCCTTTTCCCCCATCCATCCCCTTTTTCCCCCATCCATCCCCTTTTTCCCCCATCCATCCCCTTTTTTCCCCATCCCTTTTCCCCATCCATCCCCTTTTTCCCCCATCCATCCCCCTTTTCCCCCACCCATCCCCTTTTCCCTCATCCGTCCCCTTTTTCCCTCATCCTTTTTTTCCCATGCCCTTTTTCCCCCATCCATCCCTTTTTCCCCATCCCTTTTCCCCATCCCTTTCCCTCCATCCATCCCCTTTTCCCCCATCCCTTTTTTCCCATCCCTTTTCCCCCATCCATCCCGTTTTTCCCCCATCCCTTTTCCCCATCCCTTTCCCTCCATCCATCCCCTTTTTTCCCATCCCCTTTTCCCCCCATCCATCCCCTTTTTCCCCATCCCTTTCCCATGGCTCTCCCGGCCGGTCCCTCCTGGATGCGGGCAGAGCCTCCTCCCAAAATCGGGGTCATGTCTCCCTCTAGGGGCTCTCGAGGAGGATGAACCCCCCCCTTCCCCTGCTCCCGGGTGCTGAATCAAGGTGTTCCAGCTCCTAGGGGCTGGGACGCGACACAGACCCCGTGTGCCCGTGGAAAATGAGGCTTAAAAGTTAAATTTTAATAACATTTTCTGGAAGAAATTTGCTTCCTGCCTCCTCTCTGGGCGAGGAGGAGGCTGAGCGCTAAGTCTGTGTGGATGAAGGATGAGGGTGGTTGTGTCTTTGTCCCCAGCCTGGCAGGGTGACACTCCTCCCTCATGGGTGCCTGTCCCTCTCCTCTGCAGCATCCTCAGGCGTTTTGGAGGTGGCTGATGCTGCCAGCTGGGCAGAGATGCTCTTCCAGAGGTGCTGCTGGGTCTCTGATGCAGCTGCAGAGCAACGGCAGGGATGGGGACACGGGCATGGTCCCCAGAGCCGACCGCAAAGAGGAAAATCAGGTGGGACATCAGGCTTTTATTTCAATGTTAGCTGAAATGGGAAACCAGAAGTGTTTAATGGCCATAATGCAGCATTTAAACATAACTCATGAAGATGAATTTTGAGTTTGTTTAATTTGATGCCTTTGTGGACTTTCAGGGTAGTTTGTGTTTTCTGTTTTTGCCAGTAACAAGAGCAGTGGGAATTTGCCCCTGTTTAGTGGCCAGGCAGCCATGATAATCATTCTGTGCCACTGTTGACCTGATATTGATCTGAGAGTCTGGGAAGAAAAGAAGTCTAATAAATAAATATAAATCAATAAATTCAATCAAAATATAAAGGACAGTCTTCCAAGAGGCACAAGTGGGAATTGCAGGAATTGAAAGGCAGCCCATGTAATTTGAATGACTTGGCTGGTTTTGTGTGAGGACTCAGGTACAGCTCTCAAAGATCTCGTTTTACTTTGGGGACACAGAGATTCATTTCACCGATTTCAACAATCCAAAATTTAGGCTGAGGCTTCCTCACAGTCAGCTGAGAGCTGGGATGAGTCATGTTCTGGGGGAGGGTGTTCATTAGAGGCACTACATCATCGCATGGGACGTCAGTGCCCAATTTTGAGCTGGCCCAAGTTAGGAGCAGTTCATCTCATCCCTCTCAGCATCCCTCCCTTCGTGGGCTGCTGCAGCCTCCCCCCGAGGGGAACAAAGAATCCTCTTTACCCCAGCAATTATTTACATTGTGATGATTTCCCATTGCCCAAAACTAACTCATCTCTTGGAAATTATGGCTCTTCACTCAGCAAAGCCAAGGATCTCTATAAAGATTTCGTGGCAGTGTTGCTGAGAAAAATCTAAAAAACTTGTGAAAGAGCCCAGACCAATTTGAATACAATTCCTCTTTGCTGCACTGCAGTGTAAATCAGGAATAGCTCCTGAACCCCCAGCTCAGGTCCCAAAGGCTTGGCTGCAGTTTGTGTAACACCGATGTGCCTTTGCCTCTTGCAGGATGAAATCACTGATGAAACCAGGATAAGTCAGATACACATATAGAATTAGTAGCTGGTTGCTTAATTAACCCTAATTAGGGGTGGGAGCTAGATGATCTTTAAGGTCCCTTCCTACTCAAAATGAAACTGAAGCATTTGGGTGATTTGGGGTTTGAGGATATTCACACGGTCAGATTTGGGGATGTGCAAAAGGATAATAAACACAAGCCAGAGAGAAGGATGCTAATATTGCTTTAGGGATGCAAAGTGATTTTAAATGGTTTTAAATTCTTATGTTTAGTTACAGAAATTCAGGGTCAGATCTAGTGAAAGGTTTGGTACCTAAGCTGGGCTGTCCCATCTGATGGTGACATTTGCATTGAGGCCACACAAGGACAGTGCTGGGTGCCAGCATGGCAAGGGGACCCTTGTGGTCCCTTAGACCCATCAGGGACAAAATCAGCCTCTGGTTTCAATGGGAGCAGAGTCCCTGGGACCTGAGGAAGGTGGCCTGAGTTCAGCTGTCTCTGGCGGTGTTTTGTGGCTGCTGTGGGTGCTGGCTCAGATTTTCTGCTGATTATGCTGGAGCAATATTGCAAGGAATTTATGCATAATGGACATAAATCTCGCTCTACGAGCCACCTGAGGGGCAAGAAAAATGGTCTCTGTCAAGGATCTACACACAGAAATACATTAACCAGGAGCTCTCTGCAGAGCAGGAGCTCCAGCTCCGAATGCAGGTTTGGGGGAATAATGAAGAATAAAATTAGTGCTTTGGTAATGCATTAAGCCTTTTGGGGGGGTTTCACTGGCAGCTTTTTACAGCCTGAAAGGATAAATGGCGCTGATAATAAATTTTACTAACTTTTAAAGCCATCTTCCAGTGGAAGGTGCAGAAAGCTTTTCCTGCACAGTTGTGGAGCGGGAAGAGCTGGGACTTCAGACCCCTGTTGGAACTCCCAATTAGCAAAACATACTGGGAAAGAGCTGCCTGCGAGGATGGGATGTTTCTGCTGGGTGGGATGGAGGGTTGGGCACACCACAGTCACAATCCTGCCCAGGAAATGAGTGGGGCTGGTTGTGAGATGTCCACACGAGCTTGGCCCAGCCGCAGTTCCCATCGGATTCTGTGGCTGCTCGTCCTCCCTTCAGCCAGGCTGTTCTGTCACCCATCTCCCCTTCAGCCAGGCTGTTCTGTCACCCATCTCCTCTTCAGCCAGGGTGTTCTGCCACCCATCTCCCCTTCAGCCAGGGTGTTCTGCCACCCATCTCCCCTTCAGCCAGGCTGTTCTGTCACCCATCTCCCCTTCAGCCAGGATGGTCTGTCACCCATCTCCCCTTCAGCCAGGCTGTTCTGTCACCCATCTCCTCTTCAGCCAGGGTGTTCTGCCACCCATCTCCCCTTCAGCCAGGGTGTTCTGCCACCCATCTCCCCTTCAGCCAGGCTGTTCTGTCACCCATCTCCCCTTCAGCCAGGCTGTTCTGTCACCCATCTCCTCTTCAGCCAGGATGGTCTGCCACCCATCTCCTCTTCAGCCAGGATGTTCTGCCACCCATCTCCTCTTCAGCCAGGGTGTTCTGCCACCCATCTCCCCTTCAGCCAGGCTGTTCTGTGAGGCTGAGAGCTGCCCATTGGTGTTGATAAAATGAACTCAAAACCAACGCCACAAACCAACCAGGTGCTCATTTCTTTCCATGTATTTCAGGGCCAAGGGGAGCAGGATGTGATTAAAGACTCTTCCCTCCCATCTCCAGGGCTCTGGCTTTGTTATCCATATTCCCATGAATTATTTTGTTGCTATAGCAATACTTTTCTGTGGGCCTAATCCTTTCTCATTTACAGGGAAGCCCTTTACTTCGCTCTCTCAGTGCAGTGGGGCCTTCACTTTGGAAAATCACCTCTCAAATTACAGCTCTGGGTTACTTTTGCTTTTCAGCACTAATCTGGATTGGGGAAATCTTAATTTGGGTTAAAGTGGATTTGGAAATTCTTAGTAAAATAAGTGCCAAAGAATCACATCTGTGAAACTATAATATATATTGTGTGTGTCTGCATCTTTGCAATCATGAATCTTCTCACCCAATTAAATTTCCTGTATGGAGAGGAAAGTGGTGGGGGAAACAGAAATAAGTAAAAAACTCTGTATGCTACATGTTTGCAGATTTCTGAATTCCATTTTCATCATGACTCTTCTCAGCACTTGAAAAGTATCTCTCAGTCAAAACTTTTATTCCCAACTCTGTGGCAGGAGGAGAGTAGGGACATGGAGGAATGGAAGAGGCAGTGAATTCCAATGGATCCCATCACTGGCTTTGCTCCAATCCATAATTTTTCTTCTTTCTGTTTAATTTCTTCCATTTTTCTATTTTTGTGTGTACGTATCTACATATATGTGTGTATGATTTTGAGGTGTTCTTGGATCAAGAATCTGCTGTCCCTCATGCTGGGTCATTGCAACTCTCAACAATGCTTTGCCGTGTGGCTTGTGGATCAGCAAGAGGGTTAAAAGGTTTAAATGACAAGATTTAAATGAAACAATAGTTATTTTGGAATGCATATGTGGATGGAAGTCAGGTTCAAGGTGGAAAGATTAACTTGTTTGCTTTGTATTAGTAATTCATATTAATTCATGATCTGTTATATTAATTTTTAATGGATATATTTAAGAAGGAGACCAAATTTTGGATAATCTTCCCTTAATACCCTATGAGAGTAATTAAACCTCAACTACATTGTCACAAGCTTGCAAAATCAGTAATTGGAGAAGGTTAATATATATAACTGGGGTTGCTGAGCTGCTGTTGGAGGGCAACAATGCTGGATTTAGATACTGTTACTTCAAATTTTTTAAATCCATTTGAAGTCCAGCACTGAATTCATTGCAAAGACTGAAATTCAGCCTAAGGGTCCTGGACTGCTGGCAAAGGGTGGCTATTGGCACACCTCTGAACTCACCCCAATTTATTCATGGCTGCTCCTACAGGCAAATCTATCCAGACGCATCAGCTCTCTCAGCTATTCCCATTTGGGAGCAGCTTCCAGCTCCTGCAGCCTTCCCAGCTGACACAGGCAGCTCTTCCACTGCTTCCCATGGCTTTGACACCTTCCTGTGCTTCTTTCCTTGTGGGTAAGATCATTCCTCCCCTGAAGTGAAGCCCTGGTGTCTCCCTGTGGGGATGCTCCTGGGGGTGGGATGGATGGGGTGAGTGCAGTGTGGATGAGTGAGCCACAGGCAAAAGGAAGAATAATCAATTTATCAGATTTTTTTAAGAGATAGAAAGTTACAGAAGAGTGGGGGTTCTTGATTTATAGGGGGTTTTCTGCTGAAATCTGTTGTTTCTGGCTTCCTCTGACTTTTAAGAATAAAACCCCACAACATCTGTGGATAGGGAAATTATTTCCTTGGTGGCTGCTGAGTCTACACCAGTCTGTCCCACTGGAGCTGGGTCTCAGAGATTCAGTGTGATTGATGCCTTTTCTGGCTTTAATTGCAATTATTTGTGTGCCTGAACATTTCACAGATTTATTTTTTTTTTCCCAGGATCTAGCATTTCTTTTTCTTGCCCTTTCAAGAGACTCAGCTGGGATTATCCTGTCCTTATTTTCTGTGCCTTTGTTTTTGTTCACATTCCATAACAAGTGATGCTGGATTACAAAACCCACTTCAGGCTAATACACAATTGTCCATCGTTTTCCACTGAGATGGTTTTTAGTCAGTCCCTTCCCTCTTCCAGAACTGAGCTATTCTTGTGGCAGTCCCATGTGGAATGTCCCTGAGTCCTTCTGCAAGGCAGGAACTCCTCTGGAGCCACCACAGCTTTCTCTGGAGAGCTCAAATTTTCTTGACTTCAAAAGTCTATTTGTTATTTAAGGACACAGGATGTTCTCCCCATGTTTACAGAACACATTGTAACACATTTTAAGTGTAATTGGAAGGAAAGATCTTTGATGTCTATTGTAATAATTTCCCTCAAGGGCTGCAGGATTGGTCAAAGTCTACACCAGTCTCTGGATATTTTCCCTTTTTTTTTAACCCTCAAATAATGTCTGTTTTTTTAGTTCATAAAATTCAAAACTGTGGATGTTTTATATAAGATTTAAATATTGGTTTAGTTTTGGGAAAAAAAATGTCTACACGAGTATAAAAATATTCTGTATTAATATTTCAGAGGAACTATTTTATTTGTCTTCATTTCCCTCATGATGATTTTTCAGACTTTTTCTTCTGGATATTTCATAAATATATATTTAAATGTATACGCTGAGCGGGGGAGCTGCAGGGACCAAATTCCTTCTGAGAGTTGGGAACAGAAGGGAGGAGGAGTCTGTGCCTTGTTCTGAAACATCCTAATGACCCAAAGCCCTTTCTGACATGAGAAAAAAAAACAGCTTAAGCAAAAACGCACCATGTTCTGCTCATACCTGAAGTCCTTTTGTTAAATCCCTGCCCGAAGTTTGCAATTCCTGAGCTCCCATCCATCTCCATCACCTCACTGATAGCTTGGAGAACTTGATTGCATTTCTAGAACATTTCCAAATCTATATTTTTGGTGGCTGTTTTAGCAGTCTTCTGTTTTTCATACTGAGTGTTCCTTGCTTTGAATACTAATTTTTGGTGACCAATTAATTTTTATCATGGTCATATCACTGAACTAAGATAAGCATCTTTTTTTGTTGTTTATTTCCCAATGCAACAAATCAATTTTACATTTTGAGTAGGAAGAGAACTAACTGAAGCTGGAAGAAATATAGATAACTGTGTGTCTTTGTTATGCCCCAAAAATAAAAGAGATCTCACAGCTTTTTAATAATGGATTCTCGAGGTCTATATTTAATATCTGGAATTTAGCATCATTAATTTCATAACTAAGTTTATCATCAAATTCATTAATTTTCATCAGAATGCAAGTGATGTATTGTTCTGGATAAATAATCATCCATCTATGCCATTGTTGAGAGAACAGTCCTGAGCTGGGCTTTGAGGAATTGGGAATCTTGTGTCCAGAGAAGGGAATGGAGCTGGCAAAGCGTCTGGAACATCAGGAACAGCTGAGGGAGCTGGACGTGTTTGCTGTGGAGGTAAGGAGGCTCAGGGGGAAATTTCTCACTCTTCACAACTCCTGACGGGAGGGTGCATCAGGCTCTGCTCCCAGGGGACAAGGGGACAATGAAAGACAAGGAAAAATGGACAGGGGAGGTTCAGGTTGGGCATTAGGAAAAGTTTCTTCACTGAGAGAATGGTCAGGCATTGGAAGGGGCTACCCAGGGCAGCAGTGGAGTCCCCATCCCTGGAGGGGCTCAAAAACGAGCGGACACTTCATGTGGCACAGCTTCCTGATGACTTTAGTGGCCACGGTGGGATTCATTGAGGGCTGGATTTGATGACTTTGGAGGCCTTTCCAACCTTAATAACCCAAGATTCTTCTTGCATGGAGATGCTGGTGCCCAGCAGCCATCCCTGCTGCCACCTGGCACATCTGGCTGCTCCAGGCAGGTGCTCTCACACCTGGCTAGACACTGGGATGTCTCCAACCAAACCAGGGGAAAACCACCCGGGGCAGTTGGAGCCATCACAGCAGAGCTCCCTTGCTGTGATGTGTGCTACCTCGGAGCAGGGAATACATATTTATGGAGCATTATTTACTCTCAATCAGCAGAATATAGGCCAGCTTTGAAATGCAAATGAGCTGCTTCATCTCCAGCCCAAGCCTGCAAAGGCTGAACCCACCCAAATGCACCATTCCTGCTGTTCCAAAGGCCGAGCTCACCCAGCTTCAGCACTTTCCCTCAGGAGGTTTTGCGGGGGAAAAACAACCTCTGCTTTTCATTTGCTCTCCTGATTTTGAGGTTTCCTCCAGGTAGCCTTCGGTGCTCTCTGTTTATCAGCAAACTGATCCAGGTTCTGTGGGCAATCCCAGCCATGCTCCCTGGAGTCTCCATCCTCACCGAGCTCCTGAGCACTAACAGCTTCCAGCTGCTGGGACAATGTGTGCTGCACATGGCCCAAATTGGGCCTTTTCACACAGCCATCACATCTGCTTAGCAAGAAAGTTCCTTTCCTCCCAAGCAGAAACACCCCAGCAGCCCTTCCAGTGCCATCTGGGAAGAATAACTGGTGCAGCAGGGTAATTCTGTTGTCTCTATGCATCCAGGCAGAATTCCCAAGTTATTCCACCTGAAAACGTGTCTCCTGCAATGGCCATCAAATGGATTTCCAACATGTGCAGAGGAGCTGTAAGTGCTGTTTTGATTCCAGGCTAGCTTGAGCAAAGAGTGAGGGAATCCAACAGAGAGGGAAGGTTGTCTTGCTAACAGGAGTATAAGAGGGAAAATATATCCAGGAGAGCTGATGAAGATGGATTATGAAAATGCTAGACTTCAGACTCCTCCTGGCTCAGTGGTATAAGAAAAGAATTGGCTCCTCCCATAAATATTTTTACTCCCCAAATAAAATTATAACTCAGTATTATCATATCAATTTATATTGATATGATAATAGTGAGTATATAATATATATATATCATATTATTTACTCCCTAAATAAAATTATTACTCAGTATTATCATATCAAAAATAGTAGTTTCATAGGCGCATCCCCAAATGCTTAATTTTCCAGTCCAAATTTTTCTGCTTTTAAATGCTACTTGAAGAAAAAAAGTAAATATTTTATATATATTTATATACATAAAAACTACTTTCTAAAATAAATTAGAGGCAGCTTTCTCAACAAAACCAGTTTTTATAGTGCTTTTTCCTTACCATCCTTTATCCTGGGTGATATTCTTGGCTGGAATTCCCAAAGAATGTCACAATTTAGTTGTATTTACCTTTATCATTCCCAAACTTCCCTCTGTAAGAGTCCAGCTGTGATGCCAGATCCTCTGCTGGGTCTGCCCAACACCTGTGCAACTCCAACAGGAAACACATCCTTTCCTCACAGGTGTCAACCCAAAAATGGGATGAAGAGAAACAAACTGGGTAACGTTGCATCACAGCACTTTCCTACTAGAAATGAAAATTCTTGGCTGTTAGAGCTAGAAAAGGAATTAAAGAATGCAGATTTATTAATCCCAGTTGTTCAAATTCCAGCTCACATAACAGCTCTTTTCCCATGAGCAAAGTTTTTATGCTAAAATTCCTCTTTTGGAAGTGTCTGGAATATTTTGCTATTACTTAGTTGCTCATGCTGAGCAATTGATTTTTTTTCTTGGCTCTAATAAGATGTTATTGCTTTCTCTTAATTTACTTTTATGGCTGTTTAATGAAGGCTGCTCCTAAATGGTGGAAAAGAATCCAGAGGATTTAGGGAGCTAGAAAAGCTCTTGGAATGTGATTTGTGGTGCATTTCAGGTAGGAGGGAGCAACTCTTGCTCTCCATCCTCCACCAGCCTGCCCAGCTCTGCAGATGAGATCATTTAGTCAGCTAAAAGTCGTCCCAAAGCAAAAACAACTTCCAGATGTTTCTCTAATTTTGCAGGACACTGAACTGTGAACAGTCGTTAAACTTTATCCCTTTTGCTTCCGGAGTTTTCCAAGACAGAAACAGATAAAAGAATGGAGGGGAAAAAAAAACCCCAAACCACTGCCAAGGGATAATTGTGCAAAGGAAAACTCTGGAGTAAATGTGTTTATTGTGGGTATGGAAAAGAGAAAAGGAGCAAAGTGCAAGGGCAAGGCTTGGAAGCTCAATCACTGTCCTGGAGGATGGGATCAATCCCAGTGCCGGCGGTGTTGGGAAAGTCAAGTGTTGGAAACCTCCCTGCAGAGAGGGATTTGTTTGACAGTTATCACCTCCCTAAAACTGGCTCTGATGGAGACTGAGAGCTTGAGATCTGTCAGGAAAAAGGGGTTTGCTGTTAAAATTAGTCTTTACTTGCTGAAGATGAGCTCCTGACTCGTCATCCTCCCTAACCCTGCATAGCTACAGTGAGAATCAAGCATATTTTCTCCTAAAATTCAGGACTGGGAATTAAATCCTCCATAAAATTTTGATAAAGATCTTGCAGCTTCAACTTTAGAGAGCATGTACTTATTAAAACTCCTCCGACTCGATGTTTAGTACAATATTGACACCCAGTAATTAGTTCATCCATGATATCCTTCAGTTCTTTTCTGCCAATTAGTGCTGCAGTTTTCACTTTTGCCTGGCATAGAAATAAACAGAGAAGGTACCCATTAGATTTTATTCTATTACTTTTTTTTCTTTTTATGGTGGTTTTCCCATTTCTTTTTCATCCATTTAATGCTGGAAGATGTGGAAATTTGCCAATTGCCCCGACATCTATCCTGCAACACCTCTTGTTCTGGGGAGGAACAATTCAGCTCTGATCTCTCCAGATGATGCTGTCCATAAATTAAGGCAGGCTCGGTTTGAGGGACTTGATCTTGCTGCTTTCATTTCTCACGTGACACTTGAACAGAAAACCAAGTGGATTTTAAACAGCTCTAATTTGTATTTCCCAGTTAAGAACCAGTAAGATCAGTTGATGTGGTTGCAGCATTATTTGGAAAAGACCCAATACAGCCTTTTCCTATATTTTCCCTGTAAATGGTGTCATTTTACATTAATATCATCTCTGGTTTTGTGGAAGCAGCTCCTGTGTTTTTTTGTTGGTTCTCTGGATTAGACTGGCTGTTATGAATTTGACAACAGTTATCAAATCTCCCCTGCAGCAGACTGACTGTCAAGGATATGATGGTCAAATGTTTCACATATTGCAATCAAACCATTTGTGTTTGGTTTGAAGAATTCCAAAAGAAAGCTGTCAGCTAAGAAATGAAGTTGAAGTAGCCTGAAGCTTTTGGAGCATGTTGATCCAATTATGATGATCCACTCATATCCTTCAGCTTTTTTTTTTTCAAAATCAATTTTCATTTTAGCTCAGGGGACGGGTTTTTTTTGGTAATGCAGAGAAACATCTGTAAGGGTATTTCAGATGTGTTGTTTCAGGAAATTTCTTTTTTTGTGTGCAAGCGACCATTGAACTCCACGCTGATTTTGCAAGCGGCTTTTGTCTCCAGCGCACACACATTTATTTTATACATTGTACATACATGTATAGAATGCAATATGTACTAACCTGAATGGGAATTTTAAATGAGTTTACACGTGTTTAATCTGGTTGCTTGAACCTGAGGAGAAAAAACTACAGCAAAACCCTGAGGGCTTAAACTGCCAGCACATAAGGATGGATGTAAAGAAACCTAAACCGTGAGCATTGTGGAAGAGATTCCCAGCTGGTGTTTACCAGGAAAGCTGTTTGTCACCTGCAGGGCTCTCTCCTGGACAGACTCTGCTGCCATGACGTGTTGACACAACAAGTCAGTGGTCAGCTCTCTCCTTTCACTCCTTCAGCTGAAAAATACCAGCTGAAACCACCCAGTGTTTGTTATTCTGCTGCCAGGTGCTGTTGCTGGTGAGTTGATCCCTGTCCCTTGTGCAGCCCGTGGGTGACACCGAGCTGTGACAAGTGTGAGGGTGAGGACAAAGCCATGCCCACCCACACTGTGCCCTGCCACAATTGGAGCATCAGAGCTGATCCGAGATTGCTGTGCTCATCCCAGACCAGGTGTCGACAGTGTTCTTTTCACATCCCACGGTGAGTATTTAACAAATGCCATTAAATAAGGAGATATTCCATGGAAATGAGAGCTACATCTGGGTGGTATCAACAGGATGATGGACACTGTGTTTGGGGTGATGCCTCTAGAGTCCAACAGAGGCACAAATTCCCTGATTTGTGGCTGGGAGTGGAGAGACACCCAAACCAGGACCCTTTTGGTCAGCATTTCTGGTAGATCCAGCATTCTGGAGATGCCTACAGCCACAAATAGCCACCATTCCCACAGCCTGGTTCTCTTCTTGCACAGGAGCTCTACAAATTCTTCAAACTGGCAATTAATTCACAATCCATATACCCACCAAGCTGTGAGTCTGATGACCTTTCAGAGATCCATAAATGCTCTTCAGGAACCTCCTCTATAAAATCTCCCCAGCTTTATCCTTTTTTTACTCTTGGGTAAGTCCTCCAAATCCCCAGGAACTGAAATTTTACCTTTTCCTCATGGTCAATCTCCAAGCTTTATTTAATAATGATTCTGCTAGGAGAAGACACTACCCTGAGATAAGGAGGGGCAGCCTGGCTGTTACAGTAAGAAATATTTCCAATTTTACCAATTATGTTCTGAAAGAGAAAAACTGTCTTAATTTTAATCAAGACTTGTTAGAACCAAAGGTTTTTAATGGAACTAGGTGCCCAACCACCACAAACATGCTGTGGTAGCAAGATCCATGAAAATATACTCCTGATACAGCTGGTTTGGGGGCAAATAGTAGATATGGCAGTTCTTGGGGCACCTGATTCCTTGAGTCATCTGACTATGGTGGCATAAAGTCTCTTACACTATTTGTCACCAAAGCTAAGGGACACCCTGCTCGTTCACTCAGCACAGTGAGCTTGGGACATGTTCAATTGGCTCTTTTGTCTCCCGAGCTACTGAAAGACACCAAAAACTCTTCATTATTATCAGGTTTATTGAGGGGTTTAAGATCTTAAATGAGATGTTTATGGAGAAGTTAATCTTCTTGATTTTTGTGCCACCATACCTAGAGCTGAAGGGCAAATTTAACCACACTTTCAACAGTGTATTTTGTTAAATTGGGATATTAATATCGATTAGATGGCTGATTCTTTCCATGGTATAAAATAAGTCAAGGCATAATTGATGGTACTTAAATATCTTTGCACCTTGCAATACTGGATTTGAGAAATTATATTGATGAAATGCTGGTTTTCAGCAGAAATCAGGTTTATTTTCTTTTACTTCTGAAGCCCTGGAATTTCTCAAGGAAATGAAGAGTTTATTTGATATATCCCAAATATCCATGAACAGACTCTAAATGCTGACTTTACCAGAACAGAGCTGATTTGCACTAGTTGAAACTTTCAGCCCTTTCTCTCTCAAAATTTGCAGTAAGGGCAGTGCCCAATTCCCTGATGATTTTACAGGGAACTGGATCAGCTCCATAAAGTTACCTGGAAAGGAACAGACACACAGATACTGAACACCTTGCCAAGCATTTTTATGAAGTGATGATGGAGAACTACACCAAGATCAGAGATCACTTTTCAAACCTTTTGGCCTAAATGTACTTTATCTTGGATTTAGAGTGTATCCATCAAACTTTGAAGTTAAAAAATGAACCAACTGGGGTTTTTTGAGTCCTTTCACACTGTACAGTAGCACTGCTGTTTGACAGAATTATTCCAAAATCATTCAAGGTTTTATTTAACTGTAAATATTTATTTTCCATCAAAGGAAGGGATTCCCAGAGGTGGCCAAGGCATCCAGCTGGCTGCTTTTCAACAATATATTAATTTTTTGTACACCCTTTTCCAAGCTGTGCAGTCAGCAGGAGTCAGGAGCTGTTGAAGACAAGGTCTCCTGCAAAGGGCACATTTCTCATGGATAAACACAATGGGGCATATTCTGCTCTAGAAAGGATTCATCCTCATTTTCTTCTCCCTCTGACCAAGGGTTTGATTTCAGCATAAGGCAAAGCAAAACATTTGTTTCCAGTAAAAGCAAAGCATTTTGTGGGCTCCTGAATATTTCATTGGAGAATCTTTACCTAATTAAGGTAAATTTTCCAAATAGTTTATTTTTACAGTAGGACAGGAATGGAAGCTGGAATTTGGGGCTCCTCCAGGAGAAACTAAACCTCTGTGCTGGCAAACATGAGAACAGCACTGCACAGATGTTCCAGACAAGGGTGGACCTGCATAAACACAGGGAAAAACCCTGTCCAATCTCTCCAGATACTGAATTGTACAAGGAGCAAAGTACACAAAATTAATCCGGCTCATGATACTGAAATAAGGAAAATGCCAGTCAAAGTTATGATAATATGGAGTGTCCCAGAATCCCAGGATTTGGACAAAAAACCTGTGTCAGCAGTTAATGACTCACTTGCAGAATGGAGTGATTAATTATTTTTCTGTGTGACCACCTCTGGATGCTTTAGCTGTGGCCTGGGATGGATCTGTGTTAGTGCTGCATGACAGCAAACTCCAGTCCAGGATGAGGGACTGGGATGTAATTAGCATTGTACAAGAAAATACCGAGCGAAATATTAATTGCCTACACATCATAAATTTGACCCACATCAAATCATTCTGTGGCCGTGCCAAGGAAGGAAAATTTCACAGCTGGAGTTAAAGAAGGATCCAATCACTCTTCCTACATGTGTAGGGTTATTTGGATAAATGGAGAAAATAGGTTTCTTGAAGCTATTGGCATCCCAACATTGAACTGGGTGAGGTAGAAAAGTTTAGAGTTTGACTGGACCAGGTCCTCAGCATCCTGCTCTGGCTGTAAGCAGCAGATGGGCCTGGGTGGTACCTGGGGGTCCAGAGGGGTCCTGAGGAGACACAAAATGCTGATGGTTTGCTGATGGATGAACAGAGAAGGGCATGTTTTAGTTGTATCACAGAGGGGAAAAAAATCTGGTACTTCAGCATAGCCTGGAGGCGTAAACACAGGGAGATTTGCAAGTGGATGTAAAGTGAGTATTGCTTAAAAACAGGCTGAGGAATGAAAAGGCAAATAGTGTGGTGGTATTTTCCACAATGTTTAGGTACTCATAAGTCTAATCAACCTGAGGAAGGAAGATGAATAATTCCCTTTGAATCACATTGAATACCAGAACAGGTGGCTACACAGGACTAGACAGACCAGGAGAGAAGCAAGATGAGCAGAAGGACCATGTGAGGTTGAGGCAAACCCACCTGACCACCACTGGCTGAAGCTCAGCCCCAGGATGTGTTTTTGCACCACAGCCCTGATGATCCAAGCAAACGTTTTGGGGCTGTCAATTGGTGTTATCTCCTCTTTTAAAGGGAGAGGGAGGTCCTTGACCCTTCATGTTCTCTGCTTTAAGCATAAACCCCCTTATCAAAACCACGCAAAAACATTGTGCAACTTTCAGAGTTGTGTTTAGCTGCTTAAATTTCCAACCTGAGCAAAAAGAATAATGTTATTTGTTTATTTATTTGTTTGTTTGTTTGTTTGTTTGTTTGTTTGTTTGTTTATTTCTCCCTGCACCGCTGCTTGGGGGCAAATACATAAAGATGGAGCATTTCCCACCGGAGGCTTTTGACTCCACGTTTAGAGGAGTCATTAGTCACGTCACACATGCCAAGTCTGGTGGAATTTGGCAGAGCTGCTTAAACTTTAACGAGGGTGAAGGGATGAACCTTCACCTCAGCTGTGCCGATGGTTACAATGCAATGATAATTCATCAGGAGTTTAGTGCTCAGCTTCCTATTAAAACACCCCAGTCAGGCAGGATCAATCCCTACAAATCTGCCAAGAAAGATACAACTTGGATCAAACAATAGCGTTTTCACTCAGGCTGCACAGACACAGTTTGGCTCTGATGTGTTTTCCCGGGCGAATTACAAAAGCAGGATTTGGAGATTCTTCCGTCTCGGGAATTAAATGCTCAGAACTATTGGCTGTCAACTTGAAGAATGTTAGATCTGCATCTCTCCACAATTGTCTTGAGTTTTTTGGAATGGAGCCCAGCTATTAGCAGGGGGTAAATAAGACAAAAATTGACAACAATGTGCATTATAGGGTGAAGCGTGGAAGCTGAGGTTTAGATGTGAATGGTTAATGGATTTCTTAGAACTGTGGTATTTGATCTGAAGCTTACCATGTTTTTCAAGCAGATTCACCTCAGCTGATCTCTGAAACCTTAAAAAAAAAGAGAAGTGTATTTTATTCCATTTGAACCACTGCAAAAATACAAGGTAGTGTTTATTAACATGGTATGATTTTGGGACTTGTGCAGAACTATTCTATGATGGTTAAAAATATGTTTTAAATGTTCATGGTTATAAGTTTGTGTTGGTCAGACTCAGTTTGGCTGTTGGCACAGACTACTACAGTAAAATGAATTCTGCTTGGTGAATTAGGGGTTAAATATCTGTTATTTCCAAGTGTGTTTGTGTCATTCCCAAACTCCTACTTTTGTTTTTACAACATACAGTGGGTACAAGGTTGTGAGGTCAGACTGGGAGTGATTCTGCATTTTCAGAGAAGTGGTTTTTGTTTTATTTTTTTGCTGCCTTATGTGTTTGGACCGTAAGAATGTTTTTTCTCTTCTGTGGAATGAGCTGTGCTTTTTACCCTACAGCATCTTTACTAGGGATGAAAAGGCCCAAGGAAAAGTGATAATTTTGCCACAGATTCAGGGAATGAACAGCACAGCTAAAATAGGGCAAACTTGTAAAAGACCCCATTTCAACAAGTTTCTAAAGAGTACAAATACCTCCACACAGGATGCAAGCAACATAAACAAACCTAAATACACATTGAAGCTCAGTTCAGCCAGGCACCTCAGCCTGCGGTTATTGAGATGTGCTGTGGCCCTCCTGAATCCACAGGTTTATTCGCATCCATGCACATTTATGGGTGTAAAAACTCTTTGTCCTGGCGAGCAAAGCCAAGCCTTTATTTCATTCTATTTTGCCTTTATTTCGTTCTCTTTATTTTCCTGCTGAAGCAAATTTTTCTGCCTCTCCCTGGACTTGCTTCCTTGTGAAAACACACTCAGTGGTGTTTTTTCTGCAGGTTCTGGATGTGTTTGTGGAGTTTCAGTGAGTTCCCCACCCTTCCCCATGGTGGTGCTGCCTGAGCTTTTCTCCAAGCAGCTGATGATGCTTTGGGAGAGCTCAGCTGCCTTTGCACCAGCCTGGATTCCTTCCCGCTGACAACACCAAGTTCCTTGGAGACTGAGGTAGGTTTCTACTCAGATAAATCTGCACATAGCAGTGACGAATTTGGGCACATAGATTGTAAAAATGCATGCATATAATGCCTTCAAAAATTTACTTTACTCACTTGGGAAACATCAGCCCCCAGCCCTGTCCTGTTTTCAGTAACTGTTGTTATGTCCCAGTAATTTCATTTTATATCTGGGAACCTCTGTTGTTTTATTTATACAAACAATTCTTCATTTTGGAAGGAATGGAGGAATTTTTAAACTTTGTGTTCCCACGATTGCAGGTGTGTATAATGGAAAGGAAATTACTGACATGTATTTATGGCTGATGGAGGCTGTTCAGGGGTTGTGATGTGCAATGAGAAACTCCCAAAAACTTTGTCAGGGCATGAATTTAGTAACAAACATAAACCTGAGCTTGAAAATGAGCAGCTGGGTTGTTCCATTTGGTGAGATCACACAGTCAGCAGGAGTTGGGCTGAGTTGGAGTGACTTTGGGTCTTGCTTTTAGCAAAATATCACCCACTTGGGCCTAAGACCCTGTACCAATATAAACTAATAGCTTAGACTCAGTGGTTTTACTATTTCCAGGTCATTGGGTAGAAGAAAATGCTAAATGGGAATAATTTGGAATATAGCAGCAAGTCCCAGGAAAGTGGGAGAGCAGAAAGGTCCAGTGCAGCTTCCCCAGGATTCCTGTAAATGAGGAGTTTCCAGCTCCCATTGATCATTCCTCTTTGCACCATGTGTATAAAATAGCAATTTGAGGTTTCAGGAGTGTCATGTCTGCATGATGAGTCCATCAATTTTCTTTGGCTGCAGGTTTCCCTTCAGTGGCTGGGAAGTAAATTATGAGAAGCTGAAGGAGAAAGCCGTAAATTATTGGGCTCTGCCAACTTCAATATCCGCAGCCTGACGGAGCCTTGATTTGACAACAATCTGCTTGTCAGTCTCTCTTGCAAAATATTAACACGCTCAATTATCAAATGTGTTATCCAACTGTTAAATCTCACGGATGGAGCAGTCCAAAGTCCAGGGTCAGGCTCCGTTTCTGCTGCTGCAGCAAAGCATCTGCTCAGGCTCGGGAGCTGCTCCTTCTTGGCCCCTGACAGCAGCTTTCTTTAGGGTTAGTTGTGTTTTGTTAGGGAATTCAGGCTCTTTCTGTGAGAAAACTGGATAGAAAGGCACAAGTGTTGTTGCTTGGTTGCCCCAGGTGCAGTTGGAGTTTCTGGGAACAGTGCTCCCCAAATCAGCCTCTTTGAAGAGGCAGAAAGCAAATTATGTGCTTTTAAAAGCCCCAAGTTTTGGAGGAAGCACCAGCTTATCTTCATGTAAGAGCATTTTACTAAATCAAGTGTATTCTAATCACCAGCAAAAAAAATTTTTCTTTCTCTGAAAGACCCTTTGGGAAAACCCTCGCACTTCAGTAGGATTTTATCCATCCTCCTGTACTTTTCCCAGGCAATGGGGATGAACATTAGTCTGTCTCCTCATGCTGTAAATTATGATGGGCCACTGTAGATAAGGGGGTTGTGCTAAACATTAAAAACAGTCACCTGGAAACAAATGAAAGCATGAGTAATAACCACATGCAAATTTCTCCCCCATTTATAACTTGCTAGTAAATGCTGACATTTGGAGAGAGGGAATGCAGTACAGGAGGAGGATGTTGGGTTTTGCAATTACAGTCCCAATCCATTCTCAAAAGATTAAAGTTTTACACAGTGGTTGTTCTCGGGAAATTTGCTGAATCCTAATATTTAAGATGAAAGCATAATGAAGGATGGCTTTTTTTTTTTAAAATTGTCTGATAGGCTTGATTTGCCAGTTCCCACTGAAGCAAAACTTTCCTCTGACTTCAATTATCAGTAAATTGTGTTGACCTCAATAAGGGTTTTTGCAGAACTGGACCCGTAGCATGAATAGGCTGTTCTGTGCAGAAAACTGACTGCATGAAAATGGCATCTTCTTACTCATCAGTTCTGCCTCCCGAGGGCACACGAGCTGCTGTGTCTGGCTTTAATGACAGAAATGAGGTTTTGCTGCTCTTTCCTCCTGTGAGACCTCCAGAGCTGGTGGAACCAGGCTGGGAGTTGGTGCAAGAATGGCAGAATTTGGGTGGGAACAACTGTGTCCCCCTTGGTCTTCCACACCCTTGGGCTGCACCCCAAAAAGGTGTGAGCCCCAAGGCTGTCCCCCAAAGGGGTGACAAAACCCAATCCCCCTGTCTGCACACGACAATGAATCAACCATCCTTTTCCCACTGGGCTACTGCAGACCGGGAGCTTTAAACGCTCCCTGTTTGACATCCTCCTGATTTATTGCATTTGTAAAGGTGACCTTAAATATTTTAATGGTAATAATTCTTTCAAGGGTTTAAATCAGTAAATGTGCTGTGTTCATATTTTGGCATTATATACTGTAGGCAATTTAATCCATATAAGCAGTTTCAGTGATATTAACACTGTAGGCAAACTGATACTAAAGTTTAAATGTCAGAGAGAGTTTCCATATTACATCTAGTGCAAACAAAGCATTTTTTCTCCAAGTACTGAGGCATAAAATACCAGGAGATAGTAAAGACAGAGAGTGCCAATGAGTCTGAAATAAATAGGAGGTGAAATTTATAGCATTTTCAAATATGTGCCCTAACCAAGGACTGCTGCAGCTGCACAGATCTATAAAATTAGAGATAAGAGAAAAACCTTGTAGCACTTCACAATAAATGCACCTCCACCAGGGTATCTATCAGGGTTTCTGTAACTCCTTGGAGATTTACTATTTCACCTTGGATTTATTTCCCACTGTGCATGGCATGGATGGTGTTTCCTATTTCCTCCATTGCCCCACTCGTTATGCAGTGGCAGGTCCCAGCTGTAATCACTGGGCAGGGATGTGGCACCATGAGCTCACCCCTTGCAGGAGGGTGCGAACAGATTTGGGCTGGGATGACCCCACCAATATTTACCCAGTGGTGCTGCAGGAGCTTGGGATCAGGCAGATTTCCATCCCATGGCCCCCAGGCTCTGGGTTTCTTCTCATACTCAATGGGTAGTGAAGACTTTGGGTACGAAGAGGTGCCTTCCATGGTTTCCAGTTTGTGGTGAGGTGCTGGGTGCTGCCCATGTTGGGATAAATGATGCTGTGCCTCTCCAGGCCCTGGGAAGGTGCATCTGAGCCAGCCAAGCACGGCTCATAAAACCTGTGACAAATGGTCAAAAGGTTTATTGGCCATGTTCTGCTGTGCATGACCCCATAAACCAGCAAGGATGTGTGGAAACACGGGCTGTTTGTTAGGGTGTTTGCTTGTTAAATAACCTGACCTGCTCTGAAATCTCCTCTGGCATCACTGGGCTGAAAAAGGGGGGCAACTCAGTAAAAATAAGTAAAGCAACCCATGAATGATGTGTAGGAAGTCACAGGAGGAGAAAGCACTAGTGCTGCCAGGGAGGATGAGAGTGGAAGGGAATAACCACTGAGAAATAACGTTTATGAGCTAATTATGCTCTTTTTTCCTAAGGATCCTTATCCTTGATTTAATCCCTCTGGAGGTCTGGCACAGCTTTGGTGACCATGACTCCTGGGAATGTTCATCACCATCACTTAGGTGGCAGGACTGTGGTACAGGCCTGGCAGTGCCTCTTTATCTCAAGGGATTTTGGAGGTGCTTCAGGCAACTTTAGGAAATTGGATATAAGGGAGAAAATCCTGCTCCTGCTGGGCTGGTGGAAATCTCCTCAGCCCCCATCCTTCCCTTTCAAGCTAAGCCCTGCCAGGCCTTGATGAGATGTCCCAGACCACACAAAAAGATCTCCAGACCCTATAGGAGGAAGGGACAGCCTCTGCCATGAGGAGTTTCTTTCACTATTCAGAAAATTCAGACACAAATAACACCTTCCCAGCTGTGTCATTGCAGCAAGGTGAACTTTCAGTGCTCCAGGCTGAAGGATTCCTCTGGAACAGCACTTCTTCCATCAGGAGCCCCTGGCAGTGTGATGTGACCATCACCTTCTCTGGCCACAGCTCCTGGGTGAACAAGTGACCCAACGCACGACTTGCAAACTCCAGAACCTGTCAAAGTGAGGGAAAAATGAATGTGCTCAAGATCTCATTGCAAATCTGCTGTAACAGAGCCAAGATCTTTAATTCATATTCACATCCCTAATCAATATTTCAAGAAAATCAAAGTGTAAAGCTCAACCTGTATAATCGTGGCTCTGCCTTCATCCTGATTGCACTTAATTTCATCAGGGTCACACTGAAGAGCTCAGGCTTGTTTAATTCTAAACTCCAATGACAGTCAGAGGAATCCAATTTTAGTTGTGGCTCTGTAAGATTTTTTTTTTTTTATTCAAAAGCAATTAAATGGCTTTCTCTGGCCTCCTTAAATTACAAACCCTTATTTAAAAACTGTAAATGAGGGTTGTTTGTCCATAGGAAATGATACCACCATATTTAAAACCTATATAGAATGACTTGTAATAACTGCTACTACCTCAATAGATGATAAGCCAATAAATTAAAGTAACAGCACATAAAATGATGAATTCTGGTAGACTTAAGGTGATATAAAATAATTGGAGACTTCACTGCTATTTCCATTTTTAATGGGGTTCTGTGGCAGCACGTTCTGGCAGAGGGGCTGGAAAGGTAAATTAATCTTTATGCATCATCATCAAGCAGTGTAAACACGGCCAAACTTAATTAGGACATAATAGATTGTTAAGAGTCTGCCCCTCAGAGGTGAGATTGCTCTGGCAAGTGATTACAGACTCTCAGGCAAGGTCTTCTTTAAAAGACTGGTGGTAGCTCTCCCATGCCTCTGACAACAAACCCCATGGAAAAAAAAAAGCCCTGCCAGAGAGGCAGCTGTCCACAGTCCCAGGGCCAATCACAAATCTGCAGTGAAATATTGATGCAATGTGGCCTGAGGTTGGACTGCTTTGGTTGGAAAAATCCTTGGTTTACTGCAAAAATACCAACAGGAGTCACTGAAATCTCCACCAGGATGGAAATGCTGGGCATTCCCAGCTCTGATTCCCACAGCCATGGGCACTCCATCCTGCTGGGCTGGACAAGCATGGAGAGGGGAACTGGGCTGAAGTGGGTGCATAAAATAGCAAAAATCTTACTTGGCATACTGTGTTTTAGACATTATTGCACATTAAGTAGAGAAATGCAATGTAGTCTGTTTTTCACTTCTGATACTGGCTTTTGTCATTAATCCATTCCTGTGTGATTTTCCGAGCCTGTTGTACTGTGACCTCTCTTTCCACGGCAGCAGTTCAACTTACACTTTTATATATCAGTATTTATTTATACTTTATACACATGCTCTTGCTTCTTAAATGGACTGAGTTCACTAATCGAACACAAGGTGATAATTTCTGGTTTAAAAGTAGCTGCAAAATGTAGCTGAAAAATCTCAGAGCTCTTTGTGAGAAATACTGACAAAAAAAATCTGAAAAGAAAGTACGTTTTATTGAACAGTTTCAGTCTGGATTCAATGTCTGTACAGTGTGGACAGCAGAAAATTCAGGCAAGAAAACATATTGTAGACTCAGGGGAATTTTAGTTGTGTCTGCTTTAAAAGTCATTTTGTAGGATGGGTTTGGTGTGTCAAGGTCACGCTGCACAGTAGCATGAACTGGCCAGATGTGGAGACATTTTTCACACTGCCAAATACCAAAAGGTGTCTTAATAGCTGGGAATCAAACTGCAGCATCATCTTGAATGCCTTGATTACTCCAAGGCTGCTTTTGGAGTTCAGCATTCTTGATTTTATTTCCTGATAATTGTGTTAAGAGTTTTCTGCTGCTCAATTGCCTCAGGAATTAGGAGATGGTTTTGAGAGCAGGGGAAGGACTCCCCTGCTATCACAACTCTCCAGGGCAGAAAACATTTCTCATTATGGAAATTATCATGGATATTGTATGAAAAGGGGAAAAAAACAATTTCAGAGCTGTAGGAAAGGTCTAGTGCAGACCACCACACTGGACTCATCTTGTTAATCAGGATAAAAACAGCAGAGAAGACAAAAACTTTGAGTTCTCAGCTTTATTTGATCACTACCATCCTTGCAGAGGGGTTTTATGTACTTTAATTTCTATTTTAAGTCTTTAATTCACTTTTTAATTCCCTCTTTGCTAATTTAACATGTTTTGCTCTTTGTTTGCACCACCTAAAACTAAACCAGCTTAATCCATGTATATCTCAGAGTCAGACTCCACCCCTGCATTTGCTTTTGCATTTCCACTCTTTGGTAATAGCTTTTACAAGCAGACCAGTTTAAATTCTTAATTTTGTCTAATTCCTCTAAATGCACAATGATTCTTCAACTGGAAAGGAAAGAGAGCAGCTCAGAATGATCCATATGTTGAAGTACTGTATTTTCATCATTTAAATGATAAACTTCCCATCAAATATCCACAAATGTACATTCATGACTCCCATCCAATGATCCATTGGCCAGAGGCACATACATTGTTTTAATTTATTTTGGAGTAAAGGTGCTTTCCTGCCGAGTTCGGATAAGCTTGCTATGCACCAAACAGATGTTCAATAAAAGAGACTTTACTGAATATGACAGAGAAACTCAGGGAAAGAGGATGGAGGAGGGAAAATTACAGGATGTATGGATTCCTGGTTCATCAAACAAGAGGCCACGCTTTTAATCGGGGCTCTTTTATGGATGGAGCAGAGATGGAAGAGCAGGAGCGGGGATGTCTTGGAAGAAGGTGACACCAATGTGTTGCTCGTTGTGGAATTAACTTTGGCAAACCCACTGCAAGAGCACACCAAGTCTCTCCATCCTCTGATGGGTCCAGTTCCTCCCATCGTGAGAAAAGAAACCTCCAAAAATTCAATTGCAGGATCTGGGAGAATTACAAGGTCTGGAGGTGGGCATGTGAGGGTTCCTTCCCATTGTGTGAAACACCCAATTTTGCTCTCGGAAGGAAAAAGTGATTCTTAAACCACCCAAGCCTTACATCTATTCAGGCTTTTCCTATCTGGAGAAAGGTGCTATTTGAGGAGGAGCTGAGGAGCACAAAGCCAGCCTGATTCATCCTGAGATCAAAGAGGGAATGCTGCCTTTGAGATAAAGATGGCTCTGCTTTGAAGGGTTTCTCCTTTGTTCAGGGATGTCCACCCACCACTGGGACAGCTCCTCCTCAGAGACACCCACCAGGAGAAAAGCACCTCCCCTGCCTGCTCCAGGGAGCTTCACCTCCAATTTTTGGATGTCTCCATCAAAGAGAGAGTTCATGCCTGACCTTCTCCCTGCCTTGGAGCCCAGCAGGGATGGGTCTCCATTTGGGACAGAGAATTGACTCCACAATGCAATTTTATAACCTGGAAAATTTTAACACCACACTGGAAACTTTCTTATTCACAAGATGGGGATCCCAATCTTGATTTGCCAAGAAAGGGGAATTGACATTTTCCACCCAGCAATCTGCTGTGCTTGTCCAGAGGCAGTTCATAGCCAGCTTTCCTCATTCTACCTTCCATTATGGATGTGTCAACGTGGTGAAAACTGGAAGTATTTAAATATTTTTGTGGGCATTTTGGTAAATTCTGATGGTGTAGAAGGTGGAACAGCTTCTGCCGGTGCAGCTTTTCCATCAGTGCTCTCCATCCAGATTATTTGATGTTTTCAAGCTCAGTCCCAGTAGTAGTGGAAATGCCTTGGAATGTGGTGTAGGGCAATCAACAAGTGACCTGGTTTGGCTGCTGAGGCTTTCACTTGGTGTAATGGAATGGAGAGAAAAGGTAACAAGGGGTTTCTGGAGAAGGGACCTTTATAATTGAATTTCATAAACTTTCATTCAGGAGATTCTCAGCTTGGCTTAACTCTCCTACATTCACTTCTTTAGAAGGAACTTCCTTTCCACAACCTACAAAATGTGTATTTTCCTGTAGACACGAGATAATAAAAGTGAGTAGGATATAAGGGGAAAGACAGCAAAAATGGATGGCAAAAGAGGATCTGAGGGAAATAAAAGGTCTAAGTGGTAACTTGCATCAGACCTAACTTTATTTTTTAAGAAGCTGCTGAGATGCTGACCTGAATATTTACCAAGCTCTTCCTGGGCAGAACTTGCTGGTTACCAGCAAATTGAGATGAGAAATTACCTCAGCTGTGGCACTGTGATGGGCTTCTCCAAAATACACTTTGAGATTTGTGAATATGCAACAGGGAAGCAACACTGTCCCTTTAATAATAAATGGTTGTATAATTTATTATTAAAACCACCAGCCATTCAGAACCAACGGTGAATAAACAGCAGTTTTCAACATGAAGTAGGATCCTGTGTAGACTTACTGAGCCATTACTATGTGTGAGTACCTACAACCAGGAGCACCAAGTCTCCACTGCTGCTGATGAATTCACACATGATGCTGAAGTTTCAAAACACTGAAGCCTGGACAATATTTTTCACAAGATGGATTGGCATTTTTAATAATTCCCAGATCCCAAACACATATGAAATGAGCCCTTGATGAGAAAGGTCTGATTACAAATAACCTGCAGAGAGATGAAAGTTTGTTTTTAATATCTGCCTTTGACTTTCAAGAGGCTTCAAAAGAAGCCAAAGACTAGAAAACAGTTTGATTTAATACTGTTAGATGTGTGAAATAAAATGCTGGACAATAAGAGATGTAAAACAAGCAACAAGTGCAAATGACTTAAATCAAATTAAAGAGCTAATTGAAAATAATGGAATTAAACCCTTTTTTTTTGGTTGTTTTTATTCATCTGGTTTTCAGCACTGTTTGCAACGGCATTTTTTTTTTATCTTCTATGCTTTGAAGAACAAACTTTCTCTGCCATGAAAGACAATGATTTTAATCAGGCTGTGAAATGTCATTCTCTGGGGATGTGGCTGTTAAATGCCAGCGAGGAAGAGAAGCTCCATCAACACAAACCAGCAGGGCAGCCACGGAGTGGAGCAGCCTCGGTGTGTGGAGCTCTGATACAACATCCTGATACTGAACTCCTCCAGCTCCCATCTCAGTGATCCTCACCAACACAACCTTGCTCTCATTCCCTCTATATCTAAAGGAATTCTTATTTTTGTAACACAGACACTCACAGCTTCAACTGAGCAGATCTCGGACTGCAGTGAGGAACCACGAGGTATCTGCTGGTAAATCTCTGTTTTCAGAACAGATGACCCAATGTGGAGTGAGCTTTTGTTGGTTTTGTTTAAGCAACTGAAGGGAAATGGGGTTTGCATGAGGGTATTTGGGCGTTTTTGTACACATTAAAGCAGAGGAATGACCCCTCTGCAGTGGGGTTGGTGCAAAGCTGCCTGTGCTGCTCATGGCTGCTCCTGGTTCTCCTGGGAGAGGAGGAATCCCAGCAGGAGCACGACTGTCCTTGTGGTTCCTCACTGTCCTTGTGGTTCCTCACTGTCCTTGGGGCTCCTTGCTGTCCTTGTGGCTCCTCACTGTCCTTGTGGTTCCTCGCTGTCCTTGGGGCTACTCATTGTCCTCATGGTTCCTCACTGTCCTCAGGGGTCCTCACTGTCCCTGGGGCACCTCAGTGTCCTTGTGACTCCTCTCTGTCCCTGTGGCTCCTCACTGTCCCCTTCTCTCACCCTGCCTTGCAGTGCCAGGGTAACTTCTCCTTCCTCTTCTCTGCCCTCTCCAAAGCTGCCTCCTCATCCTCCAGCTGGGTTGGAGCTCCAGGGCGGGGATGGCTCAGGTGCATTTGCCCAAAGGGCCTGAAGCTTTCAGTGCTTAGAAAAATCCTGCTGAGCAGAACGGAGGATTTTAAGGGGTTTATCAAACTTAAATGATGATTCTGCGATTGCAGAGCACATCTGCAGGGGGATGTTACCCACAGACCTCGAATGAGACTTGGCTTTGCAGAGCAAAATTAAACCTGTTATAAGCTTTTTGTACAGAAAATTCCCCCATAAAACCCTGTCATCAGCGTTCAGAAAGCTTCTCTCTTTTTTTGACTGCGTCTCACAGAAATAACTTCCCTGTGGAGTTCAGAGCTGGGCAGCACAGCAGGCTCAGCTGCTCCTTGGCTTTAGAGGTTATTTTTGCTTTACCCCATCCTGCACAGCAGCAAACCACACTTGGAGGAACCTGCTCTAGTGGAAGGTGTCCCCTGGAATGAGATGATATTTTAATTCCTTCCAACCCAACCCACTCTAAGATTCTGTGATTAACTTTTCTGCCTTTCTCATGGGCAGCTTAATTTTAAGACTTGCAGAAGAACAAGGGGAAAACCAACTGAGACAACACGAGGACAATTCCCCTGCATGTGGAAATGTGGGGTTTTTTAAATGAAATTATTTCCCCTGTGTACTGCTACACTGCCTCTTCATTAGAGGGACAGGAGAAGTGTGTGCTTGCTCAGTGCTGAGCTCTCATGGTGTGCAGGAATTGCATAGAAAAAATCATTCCTGGTGCTAAAAACCAACCTGACACTGCTCCTTGAGTTTGGTGAAATATCCAATCAGTCTCAGTGGGTTTTTCAGGAAAAGGAATAAAAAAAAATAACAGGAAGAAAAAAAATTTAAAAAAAAAGAAGGGGGGGGAGAGAAGAGAGAAAACCCACCAACCCTGGTGTGTTCCCATAATAAAGGGTCTAAAAATGCCCCACTCATTGATGCAAAATTACACTTATTGTTTATCCTCCTTCTACTTCACACAGCTTTATACAATACACACCACGAAAAATACAAGCAAACAACCGGCACATTAGTTAAGAGACCTTCCATTTTACTTTGGCAGTTCACGATAATGGAATTTAATTGTGGAAAAAGCTGAATAATTTTAGCTGAATGTCATTTGGTTCATTCAAACTGGGAATCAGGGACATTTTTAACAAAGGTTTTCAAACTTCTTTTGAAATCAGGAAGCTGCTGTGCACAGATAAGGGGAGAGGTTTGAGGATTCTCTATCAGAAATTTCAAGGTTTTTTCCATCTGCTTTTTCACATTAACTGGTAATTATCCAGAAAGGCACATAATAGTGCAGAAATGACAGAAGCTGACAAAGGTTTTCCTAAGATATGTAAATTGTCAGTGATAGGCAAGGTGCAACAGAAAGGCTTTCTACAGCACAATTATTTATGCCAGTTTCATTTGCTTTTAGGTAGCACTGATGGTTCTACCCCACTGCCGCCTTTATCACAGGCACTGCACATTCCCTCACCACCAGCACACAGGGAAGGTGGCAAAAACTGAGCTTGGAGCTTGGTGGTCTCCTCCAATGCCTCTATTTTCTATTAAATACGTGCACAAGGGGCTGTGTGTGGAGATATTTCTGAGGTGGTTATAACCTTCCCCTTCATTCCTCACACTGCTGAAATAAATTAAGGATGTGATCCTTCGCAGTGAAGCAGCTCCCTCACGGTGGTGGTCTCAGAGCCCACCTTCCTCACAGCAGCTGTTTGAGGGAGGAGGTGTTAGAAGGGACACTCAGCTGTTTGTCTCCGAGGTTCATTAGCTCTCTCTGCTAATTGCCTAATTGCAGCAGACAGATGAACCCCTCAGAGCTGCCCAGACAAAGCCCCTTCCTCCAGCTCTCCCTGTGCAGGGATTCTCCTGATGGGGTTGGAAAGGTGGGTGGTGGGACCATCACTCCTTTTGCTTTTGGAAGATCATTCTGGGAATGTAGAATTGTGGAATAGTGTGAGCTGGAAGGGACCTTTTGAAGGTCACCCCTCAATGAGCAGGGAGGGCTGATTTGGGTACCCTAGGTTATACTCCTCAAGGGAGGAAAAGTCCCCTCTCCATAAATTGTCCACTCAGCCTCAGGAATTATTACCCATGGCATTACAAACATGCCATCCCCTTGCCCTGTCCCAGCAGGTCACCAGGCTAGGCTCCAGTTCCTGAACAGGGTTTTACAAGGATATTTTAAATTCTGTTGTACAGGCAGAGGGTTTAGATAAATGCCCCTTTGCCAAAGGAAAAGTTGGGCTGGACTTCTCAGCCCTTTTTGGAACTTAATTCTTATTTAAGTAGAGAGTAAGGGGCTGTGCTGGGAGAAATTCCTGCCTGACCTCCCCCTCATCCAGCTCATACCAGAATTACAGGTTTTAATTAACCTTTCCTGGAAATGGGACTTCCCATATAACTTCACATGTACCAAGAGTTTGTAGGATCTTTAATGGATGGAAGGACTTCACCTGCTGTAGTGGCACCAGAGGTGTTATGGTGGGATAACCCCTTCCCATCAGCACCTAAGTGATGTTATAGTGCCCTGATGGGAGGAGTTTCCATGTGTTTGTGGGGGTGGAATTAATTTTCTTTATGGTAATAGTCCCTGAAGTTAATGGGTGCTGAGAGAAAGGAAACAAGATGCAACACAACAAATTTGTATTTAAAAAAAACCCAACAAGATTGCATTTGAAAGTCAATGGGCTTTGCTATTAACTCTAAGGACCTTTTCTCCTATCTGGCGCTTTGTTTTCCCAAATCAGGGAGGTCAAACTCGAGTGAAAGGCTTTGGGAGGGATGGAGAGGAAGGATTTCACCACCAGAGCCTTTGGGCTGCAGCTGCTGCCCAAGGTCTGTCCCTGCAGGAACCAGCCTGGGGTTACTTGTTCTCCTTATTTTAATTGATTTTTTTTTTAAAGACAGATTTTCTACCAGGGGCTTTTATGCCATAAAGATTCAACAAAAAATTCCAAGAGCTTCTTAGTCAGTGCTGAACTCCACCAGGGTGTGCCAGCTCTGGGGGTTTGGATGAAACATCCCAGCAGCCAATTTTGGAGGCTGCAGCCCCAAAATCGCTCCTGTGCTCATGTCCCCTTTTGTCCCCATTCGTGTTAATTCCCAGGACTCCTTCCTTTCCCTGTGCAGCCCCTGGTAGTGCTCCAGCTGCTGACACTGGGCTGTAGCTCCTCTGAATGCTGTGAAAGCAAAAAAAAAAGGCATCAAATATGCCTGGGTTTAAGCAGAAGTTGATAAATTATTAATTGCAAAGGAAACCCCAGCTCGTGCTCAGGGGAGACCCCAGGACAAAATGAGGTGGGGAACGAGATCCCAAGCCCAGCTGGAAATGGATTTTGGGAATATGCAGGTGAATTAAAGGAGGTGTGTGGGCCAGCAGCATCCTGCTGATGTTCACACAGAGCATTTAGCATATTAAAAATTTGCCTGAGTGGTAATTACATCCTTAAACTTTCTGGATTTCCTTTCATTTTACTTTTTTTAGGTTTCTTTTTTTAAAATAAAGTTTAAATTAGATCAAAAACCACTAGGCCTGTGAAGATGGTCCCGGGTGGTTTGTGCACAGCAGAGCTGAGGACTTTGGAGTTGTCATGCACAGACATCAGGTGAAGGCTGGCAAAAAGCACTTTGAAAAGGCACAAAGGCACTTAAGGACAGAAACCCCAAGGATGCTCAATAAACAATCACAGGAACGGTGCCTGTGCCGTGAATGTGACTTTGCCATTGTTGCACATTTCTTCTCCTGTTTGTAATGACATTTTGGCCACTGTCTAAATACACAGAAATGGCCTGAATGCATCATCTGGATTATCTGATGTTAGTTTGTGTTTTTGGAGGTTTTTTTCTGCAGCCTCTTGGTAGACTTTGAAACAAGAAAAGGGAAAAAAAGTTAAACATATTTCAGAGTAATTGAACTGTGTTCACATTAACTTACACTAAAATTATTTTTAATTAAATGAACTTCCCCTGTTTGTAGCTGGAAGGTACTTGTGTGAGATAAAAACTCCATTCTAATAACGCTGAGACTCACCAGCACTTAATTAGCATCACAACTCAAGGCAGAGGGAGCAGGAGGGTGGGTCTGTGCTGCTGGGTGGGATTTTGGGAAGGGATGCTCAGCCCCCATCCCAGAGCCCACCCAGCGCCTCGAGGAGCACCGGGAGGGGAAATCACACCTAGGATTTGACACAGTTTGTGGCAAAAGCAATTATAATTAACATTATATTAAATATTAAGTCAAGATCATAAAATGTTGATTGGTACTGATTAGCTGCATAATCCATAATTAGAAATCACTGCACCCTTCAGCAGGTACTGTAGTGCCTTGCCTGTGATTTCACTGCTAAATTAAGCGAGAGTGATTCAGCTTTTGCCTTGAGTTTGCTCCTGCATTTCATTTAGGGCAGAAGCACATCCAGGTAAAGAAAGGCACAGGATCTGTTAGCACTCTGTCTGCTCCCAAATCACCCATCCTAAGGGCTGCTCCCCACCCTTCCCATGTCCATGGAGAAGCCATGGCCAAATCGCACTTGACCACTCTCAGCTCTGCTTTGGATGCCTCTAAAAGATGTAGGGAGAAGCTTTGGAACTGCCTGGGATTTGTTGGAGTCCCCATCCCGGGGAGGGTTCAAAATCCACGAGGATGTGGCTTTTGGGGACATGGGGTAGTGGTGGCCTTGGCAGTGCTGGTGGATGGTTGGTCACAGTGATCTTAGAGGGTTCTCCCAACCTAATGGTTCCATGACTGGATGGAATTCTGTATCCTCTGAAAATTCCTTGTGTATTTCTTCACCCCAAACAGGGGCTGCAGAAGGTCAGTCTGAGGCTGTGCCCTCCTGGCTCAAGCCAAAGTGAAGCAGCATTAGGCAGCTCCAAGATCATGATTTCTTTTTGGCCCAAACTCAAAATACACCTCAGGACACCTCAACAAGGAGGGAGCAAAAAGATATTCTTTATTCTGATTTGATTTTAGAAGACCAAACCCATCTGTGCCTCACTCTTTAGTGGGGTGGAAACAGGGACCCTGTGGGGAGGTTGGTGGCTCTGGGCTGAGGAGCTGCTGCAAGAGGGTGAATTATTCGGGGTGTTTTCAAGGCTTGCTGCAGCAGCCCTGCTTTCCCCTAATTTTATGGGTCCATTTATCCTGGATATCCATTTGCAATGGATAATGTCATCATCACACACTGGGAAACGCTCGAGTTTTGTCGAAGTAAAGAACAAAGTCCCCTAAACCATGAGGTTTTATGTCTTTCCTGCTAATTTCAGTCACCGCCTTGGCTGGAGACCCAGCTGTGATTTTCCACAGTAGAGCTGGATTAAAATAATAAAATTTGGTGGATAAAATCCCAAGCCCATGGAGCTCCGGCAGCCTCCTCGCAGCCGAGCTGATCCAGAGGGACCCTCGGAGGCTGCGCCGGGCAAACCCAGGGCAGCAGAGAGAAAACACATTGTGGCAATTTCCTCTTTTCCAAAGGCACTTTGGAGTCCTAGGGATGAAATCTTTTCATTCCTTCTGCTGTTATCTTTGGCTGTGATTAGCAGTGCCTGGGAGTGGAGCTGAGGTTCTGGGCAGAGCCTCAATCAATTCAATCAATGCGGCCGTGACGCTCCAGCGATTCTCCCTAACCAGGGCTGGGTGTAAAGGAGGGCACAGGGAATCACAGGGAATGTGTGCAGGAAAGCTGGGCTGAAATCCCTGTTCCCTGTGCTGGGTATCATGGAATGCAGCCCTGGACTGCCTCAGGGAGGTACTTGCACTCATACAATCATTCCCACAACATTTAAATTATTCTCCTCATTGTATTAATGACTATATTTTTATTTCAATCAATATATTTAAATATATATATAAATTTTAATATATTGATATATTTCTATATTATATCTATTGTATATTTTAATATATTTATATTATATATGTGTGTGTATATACATACATATATACATTTTTATTTTAAATTAATGAGATGGCACAGACCATATATATATAATATATTTCTATAGTATATATTATATATTTTAATATATATTTATATTATATATGTGTATATGTATATATATTTATATTATATATATATGTATATATGTGTGTATATATTTATACGTGTATATATATATGTGTGTATATATGTATGTATATATATATGTGTATATATGTATGTGTATATATATATATATATACACACATTTTTATTTTAAATTATTGAGATGGCACAGACCATATATATATATAATATATTTCTATATTATATATTTCAATATATATTTATATTTTATATATATGTGTATATATGTGTATATATATACACACATTTTTATTTTAAATTAATGAAATGGCACAGACCATCTCCATTTTAAGATCTATTTTTGGCTACTCCAGGGAACCCTCTGCCCAGCCTGAGCTCCTCAAGCAGCCATGTATCCTAGGAAGATCTTTGCCCCATACAAAGCATCCAAACCCCACTGACATTCTTCCAACAACCTGGAGACACCAGCAAGCGCCAGAAAATGCTCCCAAACCTGGTGTGTTCTTTGCTGAAGCATTGAGAGTGTAGGGGCTACCTCTGGCTGAGCAGCTAAATAAATAAGTTCAAAAATTTAAGAAGATTCCCATGCCATGACTATCAAAATCAAGGTATTTCCACTCTTTTGTCATTTTCATTTTAAAAAATAAAAATTGTGTAAAAAAATAAAAGCAGAATGTCCTCTCTCTGTCACCCTTCCCTGGGCAGGAGTGCAGGAGGTGCTGGGCACAGGGTGCTGCATTCCCAGTATAAAACTGGATTTGCATCTCCTGCCTGGGATGTACAGCAAATCCCCCCATCCAGCAGACAGCATTTTGGCTTCTGGAATACTGAAAATGTCTCTTTTTCTGCCTGCAGAACCAATGCATTAACTCTGAGAAGGGGCAGCAGAAGGAAAGCCTGGAGCTGGAACATCCTTTGAGCAACAGCAAAGCAAGAGAAAGCAAAACCACCCCTCTAAGATGGCTGCAAACAGAAGGTCTCTGCAGCCCCTCCTTAAACACTGAAGATATTTTCATTTAAAATATCTACTTAAAGGCAGGTTTAATCTCAAAATGGCATTTTCCACTTAAAAAAAAAAAAAATCACATGCACACAAAAAAACCCCACCTTCAAAAATGTCTTCAGTTATTTCTCCTTCATTTTTTTTTCCCAATTAAATTAATTTAAACAGAGTGAAAAATGCTTTATGCCCTGAGAGGCTGAAACCTCTGGTGTCAGCTGAAATGGGCACTTGTGCTCTCAGCTTCAGCCCTCGCTGCAGGCACCTCTGCTTTGAAGCCTTTGAAGTGTCTGTGGCACAGGAAGAGGCTCTCCTCAGAGAACACCAGTTATTTTACAGATATTTAATGTGTGAAGTGTGTGTGCCTGTGTTTGGGTTCGGATAACGGGGCTTTCACAAGGCAGGTGGGAAAACAGGGACGGGATCCTGACTTGCAGAGCAAAACTGAGGGAAAAACCACCCTGGGAGCATCTCTTCAGCTGCTTCCAGCCTTCACCAGCACCGCCCTGAAGATGCAGATGAAATTATGAAATTATCTGACCTTCCGAGGGACCAAAATATTTTTTTAGTGTCTTTAGAACTCAGTCAGTCTCCCAGCACGAGGATTTCCTTTAGAGGAAAAGATGCCACCAAAAAAAGCCTGGGGACACCAGGAGCAAGGGGCTGGGGGTGCCCATGCCCACAGGGCAGCTGGAACCACCCCTGAGCTTATTTTGGGGCTGTGATGCAAAAGTTTTGCAATAAATTTGATTAATGGCTTTATTTTTTAGTTAATTATTTAACTCACATAATGACCTTGCTTATGATTTCAGAGATAAAACCTCTGCCTGAATTTCAGGGGGGTTGATGCAAAATCTCCACCTCAACACCCTGCAGGAACAATTTTGAGGCTGATTTGTTTAAATAGTTTAATTTCCCTTCTTTTTGTGGGGCAGGGATGCCCAAAGGTTGATGCCTCTGCTTCAGAACAAGCCACATTTATTCACTGTGCACTAAAATTATTCCAGCTTGCAACCAATGAGGTTTCATTAATATTAAAATTTTAAATCAGCCAGCCCAGCCAATGTTATTTGAGCACTGATGGTCTGTTGAGTATCTTCTCTCATGGACTGGTATTTAAATAGAAGAAAAGACAAAAAAAAAATTCTTATACCTGAAATGGAAAAACAATTATGTTCTGTGACTTTGCAGAGTTATTTTTGAGGACATGTAATATATTTTTGCAGAGTCCCTGTTCTAGGAGAGGCTCTTCCTTCTTGGTGTTTGTTGCTTCTCTTAAAGTAAACACAAGGAAATATTGGGCAAAGGATAGGGAGATAGTAGATAAGGAATATAGAATAAACCCTCTCTTGTTCAAACAATTGCCCTTCATGCAATTATTTTTAATTTTTCCAGCTTTGCTGCAGCTGTCCTTGACTCACCAAGGCCAGGTGAGATACTTTTCCTTGTTTGCAGATCCTAAAGTTTATAAAGCTTCGATCTACTTTTTCCATAACCAAATGTTTAGTACCTACCTGTTGTTTTCCTTTGGTATTTCTTTTTTCCAGTAGTCCCAGTCTTTAACCCACTGGTTCCTTTGGGTTGAACCAAGGGTTCATCTGATCCACCTGGAAACATCAATTTCCAGGAGATAAGAGTATCACCTGCCCTCCTGACAATTTTCAAACTAAACGCAGCACAGAATCTTGGCTATATCTAGAAAATAGGTGATTTTTCTTTTTTATTTAAAGAGGAGGAGAGAATACTTGTAGGAAAAAGAAAAACAAGATGAGGAGGAAGAGAGAAGATCAGTGAATGTCCAGCATTGATTTAGAAACAGGCTCTGCCAGGCAGGGGGAGAAGGAGCCTTTCCCAATCCATTCCATTTATGGTTATTAGTATTGATATTGTACTTCTCTTGGCTCCCAAAAGGAAAAGTGGGGAATGAATTAGGAAAAAAAAAAAAAAAAACACTTTTCTGTAAATAATTTTTTCCCAATTCAGATGTTTTTTAGGAAACGAGGGGGGGAAAAATCTGCTTCTCAAATGTCAAGGACTTGAAAGACTAAAAATACATCACCGGAATAAATAAATTAACCCAGAAGACAGGACTGATGCTCTGCAGGCATCAGGGATTAAATAAATTCACTAAATTCAAAGTGGTACTGCAGATAAGAGCTCTTTGTGCTGCAGCATGTACAGCTTATTGATTCTGGGATTGAGGTGCTGTGCTCTCTTGTAAAGGGGGCTCTGCCTGATCTGGTGAGTCCTGCCCCAGTGCAGAGCGTGGAGCCCAATCCCCTCTCCCCATTTGTTTTAATTTGGTCTCTGCCTCCCGCCCTGCACTGCCTGGAGGTGCTGAGCCAGCAGGATGGGGCTGCTGCAGGAAAGGAGCCGTGGGCATCTTCCACAGGGAAGGAACGCCCAGCACTTCCCCTCTCCAGAGGGTTTTGGGGGCACTGAGAGGACAAAGGGTCCTTAAGGGAGCAGCTCCAGAGGGGATCCAGGTTCTCCACACTCACATTTTGTTACGGGAGCCACCAAGGAATGTGCCTGACCAAGGTCAAAACAGGACCTGCAGAGATAAGATGAGTTTTTCCGGACAACAAAAATAAAAAGTGGGAAGGTTTGTAATAAATCCCAGAGGGGCTGTTGCACACCCAGCTGGAATGAAGCTGGGAAAGTTCCAACTTACCTGTTTTCCATGGCAAAGGGTGTTTTCACCTCCTTGGTCAGATGCTGAACTGTCAAAGTCACTTCACACGAACACAGAAGGACATTTAATTCCTCCTTTGGAAGCTCACCTGGTGCTCAGCTCAGGTTTCCTCCACAGGTTGCTCTGAAGGGCCAGCAGAGCTCTCCAAACACAGAATTTCACGATCTCCCAAGGAAGAGAAAGACCTCCAGGCCTCTGGAGGGGTGAGGAAGCAGCTGGGCAGGGCAGTGATGCTCTCAGGGTGTGCTGGTCCCCTGTTCCATCTCTCCTTGGGTGAGGTGGACCCAGCACCAGCACCTTCCCAGCCTTGGGGCATCCTTGGGTGCTGGCTTCCAGAATCATGGCAAAAACAGCTGATCTGACCAAGGGGAAACACCTTCCCAGCCTTGGGGCATCCTTGGGTGCTGGCTTCCAGAATCACAGCAAAAACAGCTGATCTGACCAAGGGGAAAGACCTTCCCAGCCTTGGGACGTCCTTGGGTGCTGGCTTTCAGAATCACAGCAAAAACAGCCAATCTGGCCAAGGGGAAACACCTTTATTATTAATTGTTGTCGCTTAGGTACGAGGGAAGAGCTCTATGGCATGAAAGAAGTTGCCACAGGGACTTTTGGGTGACCTCCCCAAATTCCTGCATCTCCCTCAGGTTTGGCAAATCTCCCAGTATCTTTCACCAAAATCAAGCTCTTAATCTCAAGACACCTCTCCTACGTCAGGCTGCCTCCTGAGCACGATCCACAGGGCCCGTGTTTCAACACCCAGGATTCATTAATATTTCCTGCAGAGTGCTCAGTAAGTAGCAAATAAAGCAGGAAGTGTCCCAGATGTTGGAAAGAAAAAATGGAATTATTCATTGCTTACTAACATCAAATGCTAATGTGAGAAAAGCATCCTTGAAGAAATCCTTGACTAAAATTCATCAGAGTGATGTGAAATCACTGTTTTAATTATGCATTTTGAATGTATTTATTAGTCCCGGTTCTGATCTGACTTACAGATGTTTAGCAGTGATAAGGGTCTGCTGCAGCCTTCGGAATTACTCATGATTTATAATGACAAAACTTGGATCAGAATTAGGTCCTTGTCACTACTCTATAATATCCTTTCATCAAACTTCACATTCAACAGATGAAAGCGAACGTGGTTTCTGCAATTTCCAACTCTACCACTGAGCCCATGAGTTCCTTTTTTTAAAATTTCTCCTACAGAAGTGATGACTCTCACAGCAAATTTTGTCTGCTTGAGTTACACTAGCCATGAGAAAGTTGAGAGCAAAGGAATTGGAATCTTTAATCCACCAAAATGATGTATTTGGCCTTCTGCTGGCCGTAAACATGGAATTTTAATGGAAGAGTTAATTGCTTTAATTATGCAGCTCTACAATCTCATTCTTTCTTAGTGCTGTGACTATTAGATATATACCAAATATTGAGAGATTTTCCAAATCTTTGGGAAATCCAGGGATTTGATGAAGTTATCCAAAAGCTCAATACCAGACAACAATTGGATGTGCTCAATACCAGATATTTAAAATAAAACACCCTCTGTTCAAGAATGATTCAAAGCCATGTGGTTTATTTCCAAAGAATGATGGAATTTTAAACTATTGCTTGTTCTAGAGCTGCTCCAGAAAGAGCAGGTCTCCAGGGATGCTTTACTCCCCAAGGCATGAATGCATGATTAAGCTAAATGTATTCCATAAATGCCTTGATGACATTAAACTAAATTTTTTAAAGAACAGATGGAGAAAGTTAATAAATATTTCATTCTATAATATAAAACTCACTTCTATATTCACAACTTCAGGGATCCTCAGCTTCACAGATATCAATAAGTCTGATGGATTTCTTGCTGCATTCTCATTCTTCTGCCCTGGTGTCTCTTATGGGATCATCATTTCTGCATGCTTGGATTGTTTTATGGGATCAGTGAAAGGCAAGTGACTGTAAATCTTGACCTCTTCTGCTCCTGGATTGTATACTTTTATTCTTTGTGACCATAAGTGTTCATCTCCACATTGAATAGATAATTAAATGACAAAAATTATTCAAAGGGAATTTGTAGTGAGAAATTATACCATGAAGAACTGATGGGGAACAGAGTTAACCCAAGGAGAATCAGGAAAAAAAAAAAAAACCAGTTTAGAATGGCCAAATAAAAGACTAAAATCTCTGTGTATTTGGGAATGTCATGAAACATCCATTCACTGGGGAAAAAAAATATTATTTTTTTACCTGCACATCCCAATTCTATTCAAACAAAATTTCTATTAAGGGAAAACAGTGTGGATATTGCTAAAGAACTGTAGCCCAAGCCTGTTATTCATATGAAAGAACTAATCTTTACATGGGGGAATTACAATTCCTCACTCTGTGTATGCCATGAATCTTGTAAAAGAATAATTAGAACTTGCTCCGAAAGGAAAGAAACGCCAGACTTGAATAATATTTTAGGAAGAGCATTAACAAACATTTTTACACTGCCAACAATCTTCAGCGCTTCCTAGCAGAGATTTACATTCCATTATTAATTAACTGCACTGAGTCAATAGTGTGACATAAAGCTCAGGAGATGTGAGCTGAGCACAAACTCTGACATCCACGAGAACGGCGTGGTTTGAGAAGTTTGATTTAAAATTTATGCAAATGAGCTCAGCAAACAAGGACCCAACAAACTACTTCAAAGCACCACGCTCCAGCCCAAAAAAACACGACGAGATCAAATCTTTGTCATTTCTCAAGTGTCTTTACAAACCTCTGCCTACTCAGGACAAACAATTTCACCCCCAATACACCTGGATAGTTTGGTGGAGAATTAGGAGGTGATTGCTCTTCACAGGGTCACTGCCACATCAGCCTGGATGGCTGCAAGAATTTAAATGTACTTAAATGCTATATAATTTGTCATTTTAGATCTGACTCTTGTAGGTGTCCATAGAATACAACAATGTCCCAGCTGAGCTGCCTGATAGGGCTGACCAAAACAAAGACAAAAAAATAGCAACTCTATTGTCCCCATTCCCATTCCTCCAGCTCCCACCATCACTCCACTTTTGGGCTGAGAAACTTCTCCAGATTGTGTCCAGGGAAAATATTAAATTCAGAGTAATGACAAAAACTATTCAAAACAAATTTATAGTGAGAAATTGGCATGTGAAGAACTGATGGGGCACTGGCACAGCCCAAGGTGATATCACAATATCATGCTATTGTCCTTCCTTTTCCCTCAACCAGGATCACCTCTCAGTTTTTGGGTTGGGAATCCCCACAAAATTGCATCGAGGGAAAATATTAAATGCAGAGTAAAACATTGCTGTAAAGAAATACTAATTAATTCATGTTATGTTTCAAGCCACAAAAGTTAGTTTATTCCCTTATTGAAGGTTAGGTTAGGTCCAGGTACATTTGTATCTTCAGAATCGGGGCTTTTAAGGAAGAAAAAAGTTTCTCATGTTTCCCGACATCCCATTAAAATGGTTGTCCTTTGACGTCAATTAGAGCTGGCCAAGGAAAAAAAATCATCCTTAATTGCTTTTTAGAAATAGACATTATTGCTTGCACCATCACAGCCAGATTCGATTTCCTTTTACAAGAAACCAGGATGCTGGGAATGCTGTAAACCTCCAGCTCTGCTGAATATGGATGTGGAGCTCTGCTGACAGAGAGCTGCTTTCCCCTGGGCTGCGGAAAAAACTGGTGCAAACCCCACCAATGTGCTGAAATATCTCCAAAGTGGAAAAAGGCTGGAGCTGGATCTCAGCTAGGGCTGGTTTGGGATGGGCAGTGGTCAGAGTCAGACTGGGAGGGCTGGGGGCGCTCACCTGGAGAAGAGAAAGCTCCAGGGAAACCTCCCAGGGCCTAAAGGGGCTCCAGGAGAGCTGGAGAGGCACTTGGGACAAGGCATGAAGGGACAGGACACAGGGAATGGCTCCCACTGCCAGAGGGCAGGGATGGATGGATATTGGGAAGGAATTCCTGGCTGTGAGAGTGGTGAGACCCTGGCAGAGGGTACCCAGAGAAGCTGTGGCTGTCCCATCCCTGGAAGTGTCCAAGGCCAGGTTGGTGGCGCTTGGAGCAACCTGGGATAGAGGAAGGTGTCCCTGTCCATGGCAGGGGGTGGAACAGGATGGGTTTTAAGGTCCCTTCCAACCCAAACCAACCCTGGGATTCTGTGGATGCTCAGTGCTCCATCCCTGCCTCCCCATGAGAGTGAGTGTAACCTATCCCCACAATCAGAGTTACAAAAACAATCAAACCCTCAAAACTTGGGTGTGTTTCTTTACCAGGAGCATCACCAAATTTTCTCAAAGCCTTTTCCACACTTGTCTTACTGCAGGGAATCCATAATGTCTCTGCCCACCAGGAAGAAGAGGAGTCCAGAGAGGAGCGCCAGGGGCACCCCGGCGGCGGCGAACATGAAGGACCAGCCGTAGTAGACGTGCACGGGGACACCATCCAGGCACCTCTCGCTCCTCTCCAGGAGGATGTACCTCTGGAAGTCAGCTGCAAACTCCTTCCACATCACAAAGAGAAACACGAGCAGGAGAAACAAACCTCCTGGGGAGAGAGAAAAAACTGAGTTATTGTCTGTGCAGGGAATACAGGAGTAAAGGGGAGAAAAGACGGCTGCAGCTTCTCATCCGTGCTCGGCATCAAAGCTCTGTGTGGCAGAATTTCTGTTCCTGATGTTGCTCTGCAGGTTCCTGGGGAAGCTGAGGCCACCGGCCGTGTACAGCCCCACACCACAGTGACCAGTTCCTGCCTCTGACACCTCCTGCTTTGACCACCAGCACTTCTGAAGGCTCTGCTTTGGCAGGATAAGGCCATGGAGAAACCACCGAAGCAGGGCTGATGTTCCCAGCAGGGAGCTGCCCTCCTCTCTCCAAGGTGGGATCTTTCACCTTTTTCCTTTTTAATTTCTCAGAGATTAATGAGGAGACACCAAAACTTACTTCTTCCTTTTTTGTATCTACCTTTGCAAGCAGGGTCATAGCCAACCCCCAGCAGGAACACAGAGATGCCATGATCAATCCTGGTGTTGATGGAAAAATTTTGGCACTGTCACCCCCAGAGCCAGCAGAGCCTGCAGGACCAGAACATTATGGGGTGGGAAAGGCACACAGCCATGAGATATTAATCTTAGGTGGGCTACTAAATACCAGAATAATAACAAGAATTATTACAGCAGCTTATGCTATGAAGCTGGAAACAGATGACAAAAATTAGAGTGGCCCAAATCTCATTTACTGTGTATCTTGAAAAAATATATATTTCTATGGTGCGTTTTAAACTCAACATCTATTAAAGCTAAATAGTGATGGTGTGTTGACAGGTCTGAAAGCAGTTCAGAAATATCTGATCTTGCTACTTCACAGGTAGAAGCTGCTATTTTTAAATGGTGCTGTATAACATATAGATATACACACACACACATATGAAAGAAATACATCACAGCTTATATTATTTTTATGGTTGAAGTGAACTGCTCGAAATTAATTTAGTTGACAAGTTACTACACAGTTCTGTGGATGTGTTGTGGCTTCTGCAAGATTTAATTTCTCCCCTTGCCATTTTTAAATCAAAGGTAGTTGTGGTGTATTTAATTATTCTTTCTGGCAGCTTATGCACTCCAAAATCCAGCTCTTGTGCTAAGGAAAGGGGTAAAGATTGATGTTGATTCATCTGCTTAGGGAGGCTACTGAATCTTCAGTCAGAGAAAACACGTCCGTGTTTTACTGTGATTCTGTTTATAATGGTTATAAAAACATCTCAGAGACAAAAATAAGACTCACATGAAGGTAAGAGGCTTCAAAGTCCTCACTAGGAGGGAGATAGAAAAGTTGCAGTTCCCCACCCTAAGCTGTCACATCTACTAAACTGCCTCCCATGCCCTAAAAAGATGCAATCTTACCAATCAAAAATTGGTGTAGCCATACAAATATTCTTTACATCACCCAACACTGAAATTCCAGCCATTCTCCCTGATGTGGAGGAGTCCTTGTTTTTCCTGGAGAGGCAGGCAAGGAGTTAAGCAGCAGCTGCTGGAACATTTGCATGTTCATTGAGGTTTTGATACCACTTGAAATTAAGTGCACAAATAAATATTTTACACTTACCATGATAGTTGTATGCTTAAAATACCAATTATTCTACTATAAGAAAGCGATGGTGTGTTCAAATAGTCGCATGTCCTTTACAAAATACAATGTATTGATAAGAAGGCAATTAAGTCTTTATTACTGATGTAATTTAAAATTAAATTAATTAGATAGCAACTGAACCTTGAAAAGTGCTCCTTTAAAGATCAATTTCTATTTCATTAACTTATAATACCTACCGTAAGAGACGCAAATGAAAGCGCAGCCCCGGTGGGATGGAGGACGTGGGTATGGAAATGTACTTTGGAATTCTGCTTTAAATAACCAGGAATTCTGTGCTGATTTCTCCCAGGACAATTTATATGGCCTAAGTCTCGTTTTTTGAAGTAATCAGATCAAAACCTTCCAGTTCTCACTGAGGAGGGTGTGGGAAGTCCCATGTGTGGGTGGTGTTATCCCCAACCTCTTCGGGAGATAAGGAATGGGAATTGGTCCCTCCTCTGGCCTCAGGAGAAGCTCCAGGTCCTGGCATGGAAGGATTTATTATTAAACAGGTACTGGAGGTGATGGCATGGCCATGGCATCTAAATTAAGAATGTTTTCACACTCTGGGCAAATGACAAGAATATGTAAAGCAAGCAGTCTTCTTCCCTGGAATAATTACAGCTGAGTGATGAAGAATCCCTGGGATTTACACGATGTTCTCGGTAGGAAGAGAAAATCAGAAGGGCAGGTGCAGGCAAATGATGGTGGGAGCTCAGGAAAGGCAGCTCACCAAAATCTGCTCAGCCAGAAATGCTTGTTTGGAGTAGTCACAAATGTACCTGAATCTACCTAAAATTTGTCACACTTACACTGATCAGCAGCCTCTTCATCATGAGAAAATCAGAATGTTTCACTCCTATGCTACCAAAGTGTTTGGCATTTTTGTTTTAAAATGCTGTTGTATTTAGGATTTTTCATCTGTTGAACAGGTTTCACTTTACTCCCTCCTTTCTGGGGCTTTTGGACACAGCAGAAATTATCTTTGTTTCCTGACAGCTTTAGATGTAGAGACACAGATTCCTTTCATGCTTTGGGCAGCAAAATGAAAAACTGAAAAAATGTAATTTTCTGTCTGAAACAGGACACTGTCTTTGGCACCCACACCCGAGACACGGGGTGTGTGTTGGGTTTGGGTAAGTGAAGATCTCACCAAACCTCATCCCCATGCTCCTCTCAGCACCCCTGTGCTTTCTCCACCAGAAAATTACCTGAGTGATTCCTTTCATTGCCTCCTTCTCCCTCTTTGCCTCTGTTCATCAGGGTGGTACTGGGAAAAATTAACTGCGAAACTCCATCTCCAGACTGATGAGGTCAATGGCATCTTCTGGGGAGGGGCTAATTGCCAGAAAATTGCAGTGGGGCATTAAATCTGTCTCCTTTGTGCACTGCAGATCTGGGAGCCTGGAGCTCCATCCCCCTCTCCCAACGGAGCTGCTGCATCTTCTGTGTGGGCAAATTGAAGTGGAGCTTTTCCTTTCTCTCACTTTATTTCCTTGTGACACCTTTATAGCTGCTAATTGTGGGGACAGGTGAGTGAACTCAATCTTTAACTCTTATTCTGGGGAAGCTACTGAATTTTTGTGTAATCTGCTAATTAGGAGAATAATGAACTTTGACTCGTTCTCTCTCCCGCTCGTTGCCTCTTAGGGATGTTAATAACAGCGAAATGGAGGGGTGACCTTCAGCTGCCCTTCCATAACTGTCAGCCTTCCCTGCACGTGGGGAGCCTGAGACTGCCAAAGTGGAGCTGCTCCATTTGGGAAGCAGAATCTGAGCAAAAAATCCAGCCCTTTAACTCACAGGAGTGGGAAATCTGCCCTTTTTTTCCATGCTGTTGGGTCATGCTGAAGAACAGGTTGGTCCCACCATGGGCAGGGATGTGTCCCCTCATCCCAGGGTGCTCCAAGTCCCATCCAACCTGGCCTGGAACACTTCCAGGGATGGGGCCTTCACAGCCTCCTTGGGCAACCTGGGCCACAGCTGCACTTCTAAGTTTGGTCTCTAAAATACTCAAAGGAAAAGAAAACTGAGGAGCACAAGGTAGGGAAAAAATGAAAGACCATGAGTAAAGTTGTCTCAGCAACTCAAAGAGCTTCCAGAAGCTGCAGCACAGAGCTCACCCAGCCCTCTTGGTGACATTGTAGTGACAATTAACCGACCTCTGACTACTGAAACATAGGGACAATCAGGCACCAGGCAGGATCTGCACCCCTTGGAAGCACTGAAGCTCATTCCACAATGGCAAATGCTGGGAGGAAAGCAGCCCACTGGCTACACTGGCTCTTGCCTCGTGTATTCCAGGTGCTTTTGGGAGAAGGCCGGCAGGGAAAACTGCTCAGAAAATGGCCTCAGCTGCAAAGGCAGCACCAGCAAATGTCAGATTGGCTTTGGCTCTTTCCAAAGCCATCCAGTGGAGGAATACCAGAGAAATTACTCCAATGCTTTCAAAAGGCCCTCAGAAACACCTCCCAGAGCAATCCATTGTTTATTGGAGCTGGCACAGTCAGATTTGTCCTCTGGAATGTACAGTAAATAAAAGGCATCCCAGGGGGAAATCCAAAGGGATCCAGTTGAGCCATAACAATCCTCACCCTTTGGCACTGGATGGGACAGATGGACACACAACCCTCCTCAGGCTGGTCATCCATAAATGCCTGGGAATGCATTTGCACCTGTGGGGCCTTTAGAGCCTTTTGGTGGGAAAAGTGACATCATTTTGCAAGGAATAACCACAACTTCTCCCAAAAGCAGGGAGGTGGTGGGCAGAACAAAGCTGCTGGTGAAGGGTTCCCTGCCAGGCTGGGACATCCCGCAGTCCTGGTGCTCCATCTCCCATTCCTGCTGCCAGACCACATTCCCACTCTGCAGATTGCCAGCTTTTTCACACTTCCTCAAGGAGAGATCCTTTCTGCAGGGGAGGTTAATTAACACTGACCCGCAGGCCATGATGAGAAGACAAGAGGAGCTTTCTCCTGCATCATCCCTGCACATCCCGCTTCCCAAAGGAAAGGGATGGGCTGGGGACTCGAGCCTCTGTTAAATCCATTGTTTCTACTGCTTAGAGCAATTATGCTAAATATTTTTAGAAGGGATAATGAGAAAATAACCATGGAGGGATGCAACACAAATCCATCCAGAAGCCAGGGCCAAGCAGGATCCAGAGGTCTGAGATCAGGATAAGCCCCCCGAATAAAAGGATCAGTTGAAACACGAAGGAAACTTTGCTGAAAAACACATTGAATCCTTCTGCTATCATTTGAGTGGAAAATATAGCAGGAAGTGTCTTCCAGCTGAACTCATTCTCCTGAACGACTGTTAATAACAATGATTGCTGTTCAGATTGAAGCTGCATTAATACAAACTTCAATTTTAACAGCAGCATCTTTGTCTAATGCCAAGAGGTTTATGTGATGCATAATCAGCTCTTCCAAAAAGTGTCACATTCGAAGCCCCAGCCTTTTAATCAAGGAGTAGTCAAATAAAGTGGAAAAGCAATGAAGAAAAAGGAAAAGAAAAAAAAAAGGAAGACAGTTGAGTATTACTCGGCATCCTTTTCTGTGATATTTCTGCCCAATGTGCAGGCTGGACACACTCCTCAGGGACATCTGCTGCTCGTGGGAGCCTGGACTGCAGATGGGAAGGGAAAGCTTCCTGCCCTGGTACAGCCTTTGGATTATCCCTTATGGGATCACAACAACCCCATGGAAAACTACAGCCTTGGGAATCTGTTTGTGGAAAAGACACAGAGGGTGCCAACAGCTGGACATGAGCCCAGGGATCCCAGGTGGGCAGGAGGCCAATGGCACCTGGCTTGGGTCAGGAATGGTGTCCAGGGGATCAGGGCAGTGCTGTCCCCTGTGCTGGCACTGCTGGGGCACCTCCAGTGCTGGGGCAGCTCGGGGACCCTCATGAGCAGAGGGACATTGAGGGGCTGGGGTGAGTCCAGGGAAGGGAACGGAGCTGGGGAGGGAATGGAGCCCAGGAGGGGCTGAGGGAGCTGGGGGGGCTCAGCCTGGAGAAAAGGAGGCTCAGGGGGGCCCTTGTGGCTCTGCACAGCTCCTGACAGGAGGGGACAGCCAGGGGAGGCTCTGCTCAGGGAACAGGGACAGGAGGAGAGGGAACGGCCTCAGGCTGGGCCAGGGGAGGCTCAAGTTGGAGATCAGCAGGAATTTCTCCAAGGAAAGCATTGTCCACCTCTCTCACAGGTTGCCCAGGGCAGGGATAGAATGACCATCCTTGGAGGAATTTAAAAGTTGTGTAGATGTGGCAGCTGGAGACATGGATCAATGTCAGAACCTTTCTTAAATATTTTCACTAATGTTTATTGTGGGGCAGCAGGAGCTGGTGAAGGATCTGCAATTAAGCAGTGGTTTTTCACAGAAAGACCTGATTTCATTACAAAGTTCTTCACTTGGCTCAGCTCAACTGAGTTCCAGCCTGTGGCTGCTTGAGTCATAAAAGAGCTTTTTTGTGAGTTTGAGTCACTGGTATAAATCAAGTATTTCTAATATTGAAGCCAGTTATAACTCTCAAATACAGAAAAGGAAAAAGCCCAAGTGATAATTCAGTGGAATCATTGGTAACAGCAGCGGGAAAAATGAATAAATGCCTATTTTTAATTCATTTTCCTGCAGTGCCATCGTTTCATCTTTTCAGGTCTCCTTAAGCCAGCCCTCCCATTTTGGATCATGGGGTTTGCCTTTCATCCCTCCGTGGGTTTCCAGCTCTATCAAAGCTAACAGCAGAGGAGCAGCCCAAATGCAAAGCCTGACTTTGGGGAACTGAGCAGGGCTGATGCTGCCCAGACTTAACACACCTGCAGGCTTTACTGAAATGAAAGGGTTGCATACAGGAGTAGTAAAAACAAAGTGATTTTCAAAAATCTCAGCCCTGCTAGGACTAAGGACTATCTTGCTAAAACCTGGCTGAGCACAGAATGATGGAATCACAGAATGGTTTGGGTTGGAAGGGGACCATAAAGGAGGTCATAAGGACCATAAAGGCCACAGAAAGGGACACTTTCCACTGGACCAGATAGCTCAGAGCTCCCAGGGGTTTAAATCCAGAGGGGAAGAGGGAAATAATCATTTGCTGCTCCCATCAGAGCCCCATCTCCCACGGCAGCGCTCCATCCCCGCCTGCCCCCATTCCAAAGCCACCCTGCCCCTGCCCTGTCCCTCACCTGAGAGCAGCAGGAATCCTCCCCCAACTTTGTAGGAGTGGGGGCTGGAGAAGGGAACCCCACAGACCAGCAGGAGCCCCCCCACGAGCCCAGCAGCCACGGCCAGCAGGATGAACGCCGTCCAAAATCCTCTGTACACTGCAACAGGAGCAAGGTCGGTCAGAAGGGAGAGGGAAAGAGGGAAATTACAACCTCAGAAATATTTTTTACTTAATGATGCCATGTTTAACTCCTGCTTTGGCAACAGTAAAAACAACAACAACAACAAAAAACCCAACGTTGCTGTGTCAGGCAGAGCTAAGGCTCCAGCCTTGCCAGGGCACCTGGAACAGCCACGGGTTCAGGGGGAATGTCATGGCCCACAGAATGGGACTGGAAAGAGGCCAAAGGGTTGGGAAGGTTTGCCAGGGAGGCACACAAAAAAAAAAGGAGGAGGAAAGGACATTGCTCTTAGCTGTGCTGGGGAAGGTTGGAAAAGCTTGGCAAGAAAGGAAAGAAAACAGCAAAATTTGGAGAGGTGGATTCAGACCACAGCTTTGTTCCACTTTTAATTAACACTTCGGGAAGGTGCCAGGCTCCTGGTTTAAAATAAAAGCAGTGTTTGCTAGCAGGACTGCAGGGACAACAGGAGCTCATGAGCTCCCCCATTAATGGCCTTGTTAGGCTCTGGGAAAGAGCAGGGGCAGGAGAGCAGCTGCCTGTCCATCCCAGGAATCTGGGGCTATGACTTCATTCAACACCCCAGGCAGAGCTGAGCAAGCTTGGGCCCATCACATCCTACCAGCTGGAACAGGATGGGATGCAGCCCACTAATTCAAGTCTCCAGTAGCCAAGTGTCTTGCAGACCCTGCCACAAACCTTATCCAAAGGGAGTGGTCCTCCAGCAGAGACCCCCTGATACCCTGCTCCCCATCCCCTGATTTATCTCATCCCTTGGACCACCCCATCTCACCCTGCCAGTTGTTTTCCAGAAGCTCCAGCTCAATTTAAGCCAAGCACAGGCAAGTGGGAAGTGCTGAAACGATTCACACTTGAAAGAAAAATGATACAGAGAAGATGCGTTTTCCTCATTTGAAACCATTTTGTCAGGAGAGCCACTTAGGGAGAGATAAGTATCTTGAACTCTCCAAAACCACAGAATTCATTTTCATGTTTAACCTCCCGTCACCCGTTTCTCTCAGGGAGCCTAAGAGGATGCAGATAAGGCAGAATTATCTCTGGAGCAGGTAATAGCTGCAGGACCCCTCTCCTTGGGCAGCCTCCTGCTTTGTCAGCCCTGGCAAATGAGGAAGGGCTGGTTGGAAAGAAAAGGTGTCAGCGGCAGGGTGTTATCCCAGGGAATTGCAGAGGATTGGGGCAGGAGAGGAGCCCGGTGCTCTGTCGGAACCCAGCGCATCCCTCTGGGTGTCCAGAGTTGCCAGGACCCCACAAGGGGGCTCAGAGACCCTGGCGCACTGCCCAGAGCACCTGGAGATTTGATTTTGACCCCTGGAGCAAATTATCAGCTTTGTATGAGGACCTGAAAGTCACAGAGGTTTGAATGGTGTAGTAATAAAATTATCACAGGGTGAAAATGTAGATTTTAGGATTTTTGGTATGGGGGTTATGGGGGCAAGATGGAGGCATTTGGGTGTGTCCAGCCTTTCTTCTTATTATTATTCTCCATTTTCTGCTGTGATGTTGGCACTTTGGGATTGGTTTAGAGTAGAGGTGCACTGTCTAACATAGGTGATAGGTATTGGGAATTAAGTGTAAATATGATATACGTAGTTTGTAGTATAAAAGGACAACACAGAGAGTGCCTGTGGCTGCCTTGCTGAGCAGATCTCGGCTGGGCAGAAAGAAAATTTTATAGATAAGAATTAATAAACAACCTCAAGACCGAAGAGTGAAGAGTCCAGACTCGTTCTTCAGTTGCACGGGCCAAAGCAGAGACATCCTGCACATCTCGGGGCAGCAATTACCAACCAAAACCCGAGAGTGCTCCAACCCCCTGAGCCACCCCTGGTCCCCCAAGGTGATGGGGACAGGCAGTGCCCGGGTGCAGCCCCCACATCCCAGCACAGCCACGGAACCACTGGGGTGGGAAAAGAGCCCTGAGAATGCCGAGATGGTCCTGGGACTGTCCAGGGGACACATCTGGGAGGGTTCCACAGCCGGGGCTGACAGGCAGGGACAGGTGCCTCCAGCGCCCTTTATTAGGATGGAAAAATATGTGTGTGTGTGTGTGTGTGTGTGTGTGTGTGTGTGTGTGTGTGTGTGTGTGTGTGTTTATCAGCAGGATCATTCAGAACTGGGACGCTGTGCCCGCCTCTCCCCAGCAGAAACAATCCCACTGCTCATCCCGCACCAGCTCCTCCTCCTCCTCCCTCCACATCTCCTCCATCTCCATTCCACACCCCGGGGCAGGAATTCTGCACAGCCAAAGAAATGAGCTGCCCTTCCTCGCATGCTCCTACTGACAATATTTTTTTTTTTTAAATTAATTTCTCATAGAGAACTAAAAAAAAAAAAAAAAAAATAAAACTAAAAAAGGTACTACTAAAGGCTAAGGAAAAGGTCAAGATGTTTGTTTGTGCAGAATGCCTGCTCTGCATCCCCGGAGGCAAGTCAGACTGATGCACACTATTTAAAGAAATCAATTCATTTCAAAAAAGATCATTGAATTAATTCTAACTGCTGCCACCAATTTAGCAAATTAAAATTCCTAACAGCAACTGATTCATTAAAGAACTTGGAAAATATAGAGAAACATAAATAAAAAGGGACCCAATTGAAAGGAAGCTCTCCAACTGTGTAGTGTTCATTGCTTTAAAAATAAGCCAGTCACTTATGTGGGTTTTCTAACAATTTGGTTTTTAACCAATTTTCCAGTGCTTGTTTATTTTGTCTTGCAAAAAATCAACACCTGAGCTACCCCAGAAAACCAGATTCTGGGATGGAGTCAGCACTCAGGCTGGGTTTGGGTGGTTCGGCTCCATCTCTTCCCAATGAGAGAGGAGATGGGAGGGAATGGATTTACCCTCCTGCCCTGCTCCCCTGGAGGAGCTGAGACCCTTGGGAGGGAGCTCAGCCCATCCCAGCACTCCAGGCTGGAGGAGAAAACATGAGGGAACCTCTCAAGGTGGGCTGGGGCAGCCAAGGCAGCAGGACTGGCTGGTGAAGGAGCTTTCCAGAGGTCTTGGCCATGTGAATTTGCAACAGGAGAACCACAGCACTGACACACATCCCAAATGTCTGCCTGATCCCTTGGAAAAGAAGCTGCTGGGGAGAAGGAAAGAAACTCACCTGCAGTTGTGTCATAGGAGGGATGGGGGAAAGGTCCCACAGCAATGGGCATGGGGAAGAGGTAGCCATGCATGCAGAACTTGGGGTGGGCTTGGCTGGCTGGAAAAGATAAAGAAAAAGAAGAATTAAATCCCAGTTTGCTTTTATTTCCTGCAGAATCAGTTACAGTACTGACATGGTGATGTGCTGTCGTGCAAAATCTGCAAAGCCCTCAGTGAAATCAGAAGGCTGGGGAGGAAAAAAATATAATAAATCTTGGTTAGAGAGAAAAAAAAAATAGAAATAATAATTATGAAAGAGAGGAGATATCAGAGAATCTGAGACTGCTTCTTGCACATCTTCTCATCTTCATAACCTGACTCTGAGGTGGACAAAAATCATGAAAAATGGAACAACTGAAGTCAGTGTCAATATCCTTGCTGCTGTTTTCCTCTAGAGAATGTGCCTGACCACCTGGAAGGGCCAAAATGTTTGGGTACCAGAATAAGGCACTTCCAAGATCTCCAGCTGGTGAGAAGGAAAAGCACAATTAGAATGGAAGTGCCCCATCAATATTAATACCACTGAGGCTTATCATGATTAACAGTAATAGAATGAATGTTAAATGAATTAATTAATGGTTGGCCACTTATTTAAATATGTTCCCCAGCTCAAAGGAGCACTTTATAATAGGTGGACATTAGTTCATGCTAAATTGACTATGGAATACCTATTGAATTAATTATTACATCCACAAGACCAGCAAATTAATTTGCCATGATCAATCCTATTATAATAAATACCTAAAGAAGTAGCAAAAAATTTGCCAGTTATCAGAGTGACTCATTTTACTTCAGGTAAAATTATATTATGTATTTCCATATAATGTAATTCAGTAGCAAACTCCCTGTCTCAAGCTTGTCCTTTTTTACCACAAATTTCCTGTGTGAAAAACCTCCCATTGTTGAGTGGTGGCGGGAAGTATTCCTGCAAGATTTTACAGGAAACAGGTCAGGGGCTGGGGGACAGCGAAGTCATTTGAAATTTTAATCACAGCAGAGCAAATTTAGTATGGGAACCTGCACTGTTTGCAGGGAAGTGCCCTCTGAGGCGATTGTGCTGCTCCACAAGCTCAGGAACATCTTCCGTGGAGGCCTCAGTGGGCACAGGGCCAAGGTTTGTGTGGTGTTTGAAGCCTTTGCAGAATTTATTTAAAATCTGGGGTGGTTTTATCACAAATCCTACTGTAGAGTTGTGGTCCCCAGCAGGGCTGGTGCCAGGTGTGTCCTGGTGTGGTCTCACTCCTTTCCTATTCCTGGTGGGAACACCTGGTTCACTGGGCCAGCCCTTCACTGCACGAGGGACACCAGGGTGGCACCAACCAGGGTCCCTTCCTTCAATTTGTTTTTTAAGAGTGAATGTGTTTCCAAAAAAATTAAGGATTTTGCATCCCTCTCTGTTTATTCTCGAGTGTAATTTCAATGATCTTAAAAAGTAAAAAAAAGTGAGAACTTAAAATAAAATGGTTTTCCATCACTGGTCCTGGCATCCAGGGACACCACGAACGTGCAGTTCCAGCCTTCCCAGTGCTGAAACCAGTGGGAGCTGGGAATGTTTAGGAAGGCAGAAAACAGGGACAGAAGAGCAATGCCAGGAAGGGCATGGGCTCACATTTACAGAACTTTGCTGAACACAAACATCAAGAGGTATTGGGAGGGAAGGGGAGGAAGGATCAGCATCTCCTTGCTGGTGGAAGCCACCACTTCACATAACCTTGTAGGTGATCAATTAAATGGCCTCATGAGGTTGCAACATTTCAGTGAACAACCCTCTGAGAGCAAAATCCAAGTCAAAAAAAATGAGCATAGAAAGGGCACAAAGAGTGAGCCAGCTTTGCTTTTGACAGAAGATGAGAATGACAAAAATGAAATAAAAACTGTCTCCTCATCCCTGGGAGCACTTCCTGTGTTTGTTTCCCATTAAGCTGTGATGGAGTGCTGTGGATAGGGAGTGGTGGCATTGTACTCACTGTACCAGAAGGTCCAGATGCTCTCAGGGTGGCCCTCACCAAAGAACCAGCACCGCCAGAAGAAACCCTCGTGGTGGAAAGTGAGGATCTCATTCCCAGCCTCTGTTGGAGCTTCAGCCTGGGGAGGAATGAAAGTCCAGGCTGAATCAGGGAACATCATGGTACAAATGGTATCAACTTTGCTTAGACAGACATTGATTTAATTTTTTTATGGGGTTTTCTTTTGTTTCTTGAGTCAGTTTTGGAGGGATTGGGGAACACAGAGGAGCTGTTGTCTTTGACTTTCTGCTGTGTCACAGCTACAAAATGTTCTGACATCAAATCGTCCTGCAGCCCTGCACAAACCATTTGCCTCCTTTTCTCCTGTCCTTAAACCCCTGCTGGCCAGAGCTGCATGGGACTTTCAAGAAGCTGGGCCTCCTGGGTGTGTTCTACCCCTCAAACACCTTCCTCCAAACCCAAACCAGTGTGAGCACAAGATTTTGGTCTTTCTTGAAGGGACAATATTGCAAAGTCCAGTCATGGAAGATTTACCAAATAACTTATTAAAATTATCCTCAAAACCAGCTTTATCTTCCCCACACACAGTTTGGTAAAGGAGACAGGACTGTGACAAAATTAAGTTTTATGGTGGATGGGGAATGTCCATAGATGAATGGCCACAGAAAGGAGCTGGGACTCAGCAGGGAGTGCTAGAAATATTTATCCTGTCACAGGTTCATAGGTTTGGGTGGGAGAGACCTTAAAGCCCATCCATCCAGTGCCACCCCTGCCATGGGCAAGGATACCTTTCACTATCCCACGTTGCTCCAAGCCCTGTCCAGCCTGGCTTTGGTCACATCCAGGGGCAGCCACAGCTGCTCTGGGCACCCTGTGCCAGAGCCTCACAGGGAAGAATTCCTCCCCAGTATCCCTCTGGCAGTGGGAGCCATTCCCTGTGTCCTGTCCCTCCATCCCTTGTCCCCAGTCCCTCTCCAGCTCTCCTGGAGCCCCTTTAGGCCCTGGAAGGGGCTCTGGGGTCTCCCCAGAGATCTGCTTCCCTCTCCGCGATGTTTTATGTATCACATTATAGCAGCTTCTGACCTGATTCTCCTTTTACTTTCAGGATAAAACCCTGACTATGACAAGGGGAACATTCAGCCCTGAAACCTCCTCAGCTGGTGCCTCTGACTTGGTGCATCCACATTTCACTGAGCTTGCCAGATACTCAGCCCATCCTTATCTGTAAGGGACAGGATTTGACAGTTTAAGAAAGGGCAGAGAAGGTAAAAACAGAGCCTGTTATCCACAACCAGCAACAGAAATAATAGAAACAGTGTCTGAAATAGAAATAAAATAGCTCAGAGGGAAGAGTAAGAGCAGTTCCTATTTGTGCCTGGTGTTTTTGAAGTCACTGCCTCAGTGTCAGGCTCCCCAACACTTGGCTAAGAGCATCTCTGAAATGTTTGAGATGCTTATTTGTGTCGTGCAGTGCATCACCTCTGCTCTCTCCACTTTTAAAAACAACTAAAATGTGAAACAATTAACACTGTCACTTCCCAAGTACACAAAAAACAAGTAGCACTTCTCTGTCTCTGCCATCCTCAGGCTTTACTGAGCTGCTTGAAACTAAAGACCCTGTTTTCTGTTTCACTTCTCCAGGCATTTTTCCATCATAGTTTTTTTTTTTTTTTTTTTTTTTTTTTAGTTAGGAAAGTCATTTGGAACCATGACTCAAGCAAACAGTGCCCTACATTTGATTATGGGATTCTGAAATGAAAGAAAAAATATTTCTTGCTGGCATCATGATGCCTACCCAGGGTGACTCACTGCACCAGGAAAAAAATCAAACCTAATTGGATTGAACTTTGAAGTAACAAAAAGTCTGCACACAACGAGGATCTTCCTGTCATTCTGTAATGGAAACCACACATTGATTGGCACAAAAACATTTCGGGGGAGTGGGTGGCTTGAGGAACTGATCTGGTTGTTATTTCATTGAAGAATTAGACAACAGCAAGTGCAGCAAGAATCCAACTTGAGGGATCTATAAACGAGTGACACCAGCCTTTAGCACTAAAATATCAAGCTATTCCTTGAAAATTACATTTCCTGCTAACTAAAATCCTATATAAACCTTACTTTGAGGATATCCAGGCCACTGGTCAGATGGGCAGGAACCCATCTGCTCTGCTCTGTGTCTGATGTTCTCTTTAGTTTGGTGTCTGTGCTGCAGCTGTGCCACTTCAGATGGAAGCGACTGCCAAGGCCCACACTTTTAAACGTGAACTAGTATTAAATGAAAAAACTACAGAGGGAGAAATCTTCTAATGGCAAATATCAGGAGATATCTTTTGTCTTTGGAGGGAAATGCTGTCAACAGCTAAAGCTCTTACATTTTTGCCTTTCATTCTCTAATGTTCATATCTGCCAGATTACAGAGATCTCTTAATGCTTCCTAGACACAATTTACTCCAGTCAAAATGCTCAATATTATGGAAAAGCCAGGTTGGATTTTAAAGAATTTAAAGTTTTACCTCAGGCTGACGTTTTACATTAACAGGTCACTTTCATCGAGCACAAACATTATCAGAGATTTCAAAATTTTAAGACCTGCAATCATTTAGGCGAGTTCTTTCAAAGCACAAGGATTCGGAGCTCACCCCGGCGGTGCTCAGAGTGCCGTTCCCATGCTCGAGGACCCCGCAGGTGTCGGTGGCCAGCAGCCAATAATCCGTGCCAAAGGCGATGAGGAAGAGCAGCACCCCGGTGCCCCCGAGGATCCCGGCTGCCAGGGCAGCTGCTCCGGCCTTCATGGGGCAGCAGGGGGGAAACCGGCCCAGGGGAACTCAGGAAAGGAGGAAAACCCCCGAGTTTCCCGGGGATCTGGGAGAGCGGGGCCAGGGAAATGCTATTTTTGGGTGTGGGCAATGATCTCCTGGCTGGTGTGGGTTTCAGCGGGTGGTGGGGCAGGACTAATAAAAGCAGATGACCTGGTGCGAGCGAGCAGCTGTGGCATTAAGGATCATGACAAGCAGCTACAGAGCCATCCAAGGGGACGCACGGCTGCTGCTGCAGGAGGAGCAGAGCCAGGAGCCTCAGGACACAGCTCTGGGTCACGAGTGCAGAATTCCTGGGGCACCAGGGAGTTACTCCCATCCCTCCCTGCACACACGAGCAGAGGTGGGCTCAAAGGTCTTCCCCACACCCTGGAGTCCTCAGCCACCGTGGTGACACCCCACAAATGGCACTTCTGGCATTTGCATCTCCTCCCTCCTCTGAGCAAAACTCTGCTGTGGCTTTTACAGAAAGTAACCCCAGGGATGCAAGAAAAACATGAAAACACTGGGAGATCTCAAATATCCCAGTGCTCCTGGGAGGGGTGCAACCACCACCTTTGCACCAGGCAGGTCCACACAGAGCTGGACAAGGAGCATCCAGCCAGGGGCACACAGGGACACACCAGGGATGTCCTGTAAGTGATGTTCTCCCTCCTGCCATGGAAAAGTGAATTAAATGGATCCATACCCCTCCCACCCACCCAGCCTGCTGTGGGAGAAGAGTCTCCTGGGAGCAAGGACATTCCTGAATGGAATTTCACTGCCATTTGCTTCCCAATGTTTTTGGCTTTTGCTGGAGCATCTGCTGTAGATCACTGCCAGGAATGGGATGCCAGACTAGGAAAATTATAATTTCTGTAGGGCAATAACGATATTCCTGTGGCATGCCAGGAGGTTGGGAGAAGAAATTTAAATTACAGTCAAAAATCAAGTTCTGATTTTCTGACCTTAGCCTTAGTCATGACCTGCTCTAAACATGGGGGTGATGATGTTGACTTCCCTATCCAATGGGAATTTGTGCTACCAAATTAATTTCCAAATCAATTTAATATTTAAAGTTACCTGTGAACATATGGGTATCTCAAAGCAACTGCACACTGGTTGGGGAACCTGGAGAGGGTTGGGAAAAATTCTGACTACACTTCGTATTGAGGCATACAGAGTGATGAATGTTCTCAATCTTCTGTTGTGCTTCTATAAGCAGAACAGAATTCGAATTATAATAATTTATTTTATCCTCTGCATTGTCTTTCTTAAACATTGCAGGGGTAGCTGTTAAATAACACATCAGACCTCTCTCCCTCACTGTCCAGGGGCAGAGCCGCTCCTGGTTTAACCTGACCATGCGAGGAATTCCACAGGATCCAGAGCAATCCCTTCACTGACACAGGGAAAAGGAGAGCAGGGACAGGGTGCAGATTTACCATCATGCAGGGTCAAACTCAGCCACAGAGCCGGGATTCTGCAGGAATAAACACACCCTGTCCATCCCAGTGCCCTGCCATGCCACTGGAAACACTCCCAGCTCTGCCAGGGATTTCCATGTAGGTTCTTGTGATCAACCCTCCCTAAACCTCCACCCACCCCATTCCTACACAAATTACCCCTTCCCACCTCATCCCAGCATATTCACTCTTTCCCCATAGTTTTGAACACACCCATCTCCCAGTCACTGGTGCTTCACTGCTCTCTTTGTAGTGAACATAAAATGGCTGATTAAATACAAAACACAACTTATCTATCACCTAAATAATCAATTAGTGCAATTACAATCAGCCATTTAATCACCTGTCTGCAGTGGCAATGACAATTGGTTGCCATCTCCTCTTGTGATCTCCTCCTCAAAGCTGGCCACGACTGACAGGAGCTTTGGCAACACCCAGAGCTGGGTGAAAACAAGGATTTGCACACCAGGAGTGAGGAATTTTTCTGTAGCTCACACTGCAATTACATAAAATTAAAATGCAAAGTGGGCACTCGTGTATTTTTGGTTTAAAAAAGGGATCAATGCACACTTCCACATTTCTGGGTGTGTTTTGAGCCAGCTGTATTTGGCACTGCTGTTTTTGTGCCACTGCACATCCCGAGTCAGTGCTGTTTGCCATTTGGAAGTGTCCTCTGGAATTCTGGGTCCCACTGGCAGCCAAACCTGCGTGGCTGAGGCAGAACATTGCTGGTGCCCAGCCTTGGCTCTCCACAGGATGCCCTGTGCCCAGCCAAACATCCTCCAGGTTCTGAGGCTGTGAACAGGAATTGAGTTCCCAAGGCTGAAATGTCTCTCCATGCACTGAAATCCCACTCCTGACAGGTGTTTCTTTTCAAAGAAAGGTTGGACTGGCATTGGAGCAACCTGGTCCAGTGGAAGGTGTCCTTGCCCATGGCAGGGCTTGGAACTGGATCATCTTTAAGGTTCCTTCCAACCCAAACCATCCGGGACTCCAGGATGATTCTGTGGCTCCTTGTCACAGCCCCAAGCATGTCCTCATCACCTTCAGGATCCAAAAAACTCCTGGGCAATGAGACTGCATGATCTCTCCCACAGGCTGTAGAGAGTGGGAATGATGATATTTGTCCTTTGGAACCCGTGTTGGGGTTTTGGGAATGCCACACCAAAGCCAGGGGGTGAATTAACCACCCAGCACCCCATTCCATGCAAATGCAGACACAAACACCATTTAACTCCCAAGGAACACAGCCCTTCCTTTCTTCCCTTGCCTCTCCTGGCCAGCAGGGACCTGCCTTCAGCATCCTCTTATCCAGAGGTCAAATGATGGTGCCACCATGGGCAGCTCCAGGACTTCAGTGATTGAAAAGGAAACTTGTATCCTGAGCATTTTATTAATTCCTAATTGACCCTGAAGATTTTTTGTTGTTTTCACTTATGCTTTAAACCAAAATTGTGACTCTCCAAAACATACATATTCCAGCAAGGAGCTGGGGCAAGTCAGCTCAGATTTTTCACAGAATTGGGTGTTTTACCTTTGAATTGATCAAAGACTCCATCACCACAGTCTGTGTTGTTATTTCCTGTAGTTTGATCCGTGCTCACAGAAAAATTTACATTTTATGTAGATAGATCAACATATTTTCAGTCTCTCAAGCAGAAAGCAGAGGATTTCTTGGAATTTGATAAAGAGATGAGTTTCCAGGGCTGCCTTTGGAGATTTCTCTCAGTTGGAGATCTGCAGACCTTTCCTCATTGGAGCTTGGTCTGATGACCCTGGGTGGTGAAATCCTGGAATAGATGGTTCAGGGCAAGGGGAGTCCTCATCTCTGGGGGGATTTAAAAGCTCTGTGAATGTGGCACTTGGAAACATGGGTCAGTGGTGAGGGAATGGTCAGGCTCCATGGTTTCAAAGGGCTTTTCCAAACTTAATGATTCCATGGTTCTATGATCTGCCCTGCTCCAAAAGCATCCCATGTGGTGTTTCCTTAGGTAGGTCAGTGAATCTCTCTCAAGTCTCTTCTTTTACTCTTTTCTCCCCAAACCCCTGAACAAGAAGACACCAAGCACAGCAAAGCCAACCAGACCACAACAAGAGCACCCCAGCACTGCCAACTTTACCTTGGAACAGCCACCAACATCCCCAATGGTTGCACAAAGAGCATTCCCCCAGGCTGAGCAGTGCTGGAAGCGAGAGCAATAGATACCCATGCTGACATTTGCCCCTTTAATTCTGCATTAAAATGATAATCTCCAGTTCATCTCCATCACATGCTCCTTTTTCATCTCTCCCGTCTCCACGTCTCTTGGAAGAAGCACATAAGCCTGGATGTTGAAAGATCCTTAATGGTGCTTCTGAGGCTGAATCCCCTCCAGGACTTGATGTCAGTAGAGAAAAAAGCTCAAATTTGCCTCACCTGCTTCTCCAGCTCTGCCAGCCCTTTCCAGGATTAAGTCATTATAATCTCCTTAAGCAGTCATGAAATAAAATAAACACAAGTGTGGTTTTCTGCTCAAAATAAAAATACTAAAGTTCACATAAGGAATGCTTTTGGAGTTGTGAGTATAGGGGAGATTTTGCCTGATTTTCAAATGCAGCTGACTGATGTCTCTGCAAAGAGTTTTCTGATGTGGTTTTTGGGCTCTCGCTTTGCCATCGAGCTACTCCCCCTCATTAACAACTTTTGCCCATTTTAACCTGAACTTTCCACAGACTCCTGTAAACTTCCAGAGTAGGCACAGAGCAAAAACTCTCTGAACTCCTAAAGGAATCAAACTGATGCAATTTATTTCCACAGAACCATGCAATATTCAATGATACACTGAATCCGTGTTTTTAACACTTTTTAAAGGACTAAAACCCTGGAAAGAATTAATTAGGCATGCTCTGAAGCCTGAGCACTTAACAGTTTTCCACTCGGTTGTAGAATTTTAAGACCACCAACACTGGATACTGGCAAAGATTATCAAAGGTATTCTGGGCTGAAATACAAACTAGTCAGAGGGCTTGGCCACTGAGTGACTGGAAAATACTTCATGAAAGCTTTAGCCAGGCTATTATATTTTGTAAAGAAATTTTAAGAAAAAATCTGCAGTATCCAGAAGGTTAAATTTAGGGCAGAGTGACTCACTGGGAAAAAATGTCCTGCTGGGAATATTGTCTTCTCTGCAGATCAAGCAAATTGTTCATGCAGCAGAGAGGTATTGAAGGACCCAGCACTCCAAGTGGGACTGGAAGGGAATGATGGGCTGGGATCCATGAAGGATGAGCATGGGAATGTGGGGCAGGAAGGGAATGATGGGCTGGGATCCACAAAGGATCCCATGCCTGAGCTGGGAGATGCTGGCATGGAAATGCCCCTTGTGCAGAATTGAGATGAAAAGGTACTATTTTTTAAAAATGCAAATAATATATTTTTTTACCTTTCTTTCCACATCAGAAAAAATTTCCATTCAATTTTCTGGCATTCTTCCAACCACTTCTGGTCCCTACAGCAATATTGCAAAGAAATCTACCTTTGCCAAAACAGCCACCATTAAATAAGGTCCTTGATAACCCACAATGATATTAAAAAGAACTTATGGGAGTCTCAGTTGGAGAAAGTTCCTTATTTAAGTGCCTGATGCCCAGAAAAATGATGCATGCTGCACAAACATGACAAGGATGGATGCAAGACAAAGATGGTACAGACACCCAGGTATTTCAGACAAAAATAACACAGGTCAGATGCAAAAGCATAAAAGCAAAATAAAAGAGCCAAAAAAACCCAAGCAAGAATTAGTCACTCACAGTTTCTATCCTTGATTAAAAATTCCTAGACAAGCAAATTGATTTAGTTTCCTTTTTGGTCACCCTTTATAGAATAAAAACGACTCACCTTAGTAAACCCTCCTAGGACTATTTACCGAGCAGAATTTAAGGAGAAATTTTAAACACTGAGGACAAAACTGGAGGTGAACAGGGACATTCCAGCCCCAGAGAGCTGAGGACCTTCAGGTTCGGTATTTTTTTCTCTCTCCCTTGTATGCAATGGCTTTCACCAATGAACAACAACACCAATTTTATTTCCTTGTTACAATTGCTTTCCTCACTCGTGATCTTGGGATCACTGGCCAAGGGTTGAAGGAGTTGCTGGTCCAAGAGGATTGGCCTGGAATGACACCCAGAGACACCCCTGAGTGTCCCCAGCAGCAAGTTGAAGATGCAAGGAGAGAATAACTCAGAAATTATCCCATAACACAGCGAGTTTAATTGAAACAGAAATGTAAAACACTACAGCATATTCATAAATATCTTAGATTGCATCATATATTACAACATACTCAAAAATGGGCTGTTTTCTAAACCAAGTGCAGCCAAACCCACATGGCTCCCATGGATTTAACTAGGAAACAAGCCAAAATTGTAATAAATGGAAGATGACAATGAGCCTATATTAAAATCCATGCATATGTACATGTATGTATATACACCTGTAAAACACATCTATTGGCAAAAGCTCAAATTTTCCTTTGCAATGAAATGAATTTCCAGTGATGGAGTGACCTTCAAGTGAACGTGAACCACCTCAGCTTATGCCAGGACACCATAAAGGGATTTTTTTCAGAAGAAAAGATATTGGATTATTGCAAAGCAAATTTGCACAAATTTGTGCCTTGAATTTAAAAAGAAAGCCCCAATGTACCATGCAGGGGTCTCCTAAGGGAGTATTTCTGCACACAGGAGTTTGGTTCTGCAAGCCCAAAAATATCATGTGGGGAGTCTGTGAATACCTACAGTTTCTTTTAATGCTGTTTCAAAAAGAGCCACTTGTTCAGATTAAACACTCTTGGATCAGAGGAAGGAGAAGAAAAAGAAAATGTCAATGCAAAACTAAAACTTGTCCTGTCAGGTTCAGGAAGGACAATAATTCAAAGGCTTGAACTTACCTGGAGTTTCAAAGAAAATTACCCAAAGCTGGGGCTGCCTGTCTTCCTCAGGTCCTATCCCCAGAGTTTTCCTGCATCTGCTGTGCAAAGGGCTCACACCTTTCCTGGGAAAAGCCACCAGGGTTTGGGTCACCCTCTTGGCACTCTCAAACCCCTCTAAACCCACAGCTCCCAGCTATGGCAGCACAGATCATCCCAAAATATCTTTACAGGATTAATGCCACCAACCAACCACGTCAGAAACCTTTCCCATAAGGGCTGTCACCCTCATCTCCTGCTATCACCACTGGGTTTGGAGCCTCCTCATTTTAACTTCGGGGTGAATCATTCCTTACATAAATTTTCAAAAACCAGAAAGAACATATTTCTCCCTTTTAATTCAGCGGCAATAATTTTTCATTAGCAGAACTGTGGCTGGGTGTGGGACAATCCCTCAGGTAAGACACAGCCCCTCACTGAACCATGTCATTTAACTTTGGGCTTCATGAGATTAATGTTTACACTCAGGATCCATCAATTCCTGAGGAGAAGAAGAAATCTGTTGCTGTCTCTGCTCTTTCCTCCACCCCCTAATAAAACCTTCTTTGAGATTATCAAGCTTTTCCCAACCTATAATCCAAATGCTCCCTGCTGTTTAGCCTATCCCTGAAAACTAATGAGAAGATCCCATATCTCACCTTATTAAAACATCCTTCCTTGCAGTTGTAGGCACTTTCAGAAATTTTCCCAGACTGAACAGGCTAATTTTTCCTAGAAATTCCTTAGAAATGTCCCCTGGCATTGCTGGGCATCTTTTTCCTCAGTTCCCACAGAAAACCCAACACTGGGCAGTAAGAGTGACTTTCCATGCAAACCACTCTGGATATTCCACCCTGTCCACGCTGTCCTTTCCAACGTGCACCTTATTTACATTATCTACACATCCAGCAGCCCCCAATGAAGGAGTCAGAGCCCTCATGGGGAGCCAGAGCATCCCTTGTGTTTGTACATGTCCAGAGTCAGCTCCTTCAGCCCCGTGCTGGGCTGGCGTGGTGGGATGGCACACACGGACTTGGACCGGCTCTCCTTCCCCTCCCGGACCTTCTCCGTGTTCCCCACTGTGGGAAGAGAAACAGCACAAGAAACACCATGAGAAACACCCCAAGAAACACCCTTCTTTGTGGTTCAGCAGGAATGAAGGACACCGAGCTGGCCACGTGCTCTTTGGGGATGAGCTGTTCCACTCCCCAGTTATAAAACAGGAGAAAAGAACAGTGTTTCCATGGAAGGAAAAGCCAAAAAAAGGTGATTCCAATCCAGGTTTACACTTCAAAATACATAAAGTATTTGGATCAGTATCATCATTCTTTCGTCAGTCCACATCTGCAGCTTTGCAGAGCAAAAATTCACATTGGTGACTTCCTTAAAGCAGCTCTGGACAACGCAGGTGTCCTGCTGGAGCACCTGGAATGTCCTCTTGTCATATTATGGGACTGTTTGACAGGGATGAACATGCAACCATGACAGAAGGGTTACAATCTCCTTCTGTTCTGACACCATTGTATGTCAGAGGCCATGGTGCTCGTGTTTTCCTTTGGGTGGAAAAAAAAATTACCCAGAAATAATGGGTTTTATCACTTTTCTCTGCTTACAGTCATGGTTTTCTTCAGGAAGAACATTACTGAAGTATTCCTGGTAAACTGTGGATTAAAACAGCTACATCCCAGGTTGGATGAGGCAACCTGACCTGGTTGGAGACGTCCCTGTTTGTGGCAGAGGGGTTGGATTAGATGGCTTTAAAAGAGCCCAAACCATTCACACCAACCTCAGGTGGGCTGAGAGGGGGCACCAGGGCTCTTCCAGCTCTTCTTGCTCACCCAAGAGGCTCATTTCAGGAGCCCAAATTTGTCCCACAACCTCCCTGTCACCTGCTGGGCCATTCCACAGGGATGAGGGAGGGCAGGGAATGAGCCCCAGCTCCCCCAACTTACCGGTGAGGGAGCGGCAGAGCTTGGGCTGCGGGCTGGGCTCGCCCTGCGCCGAGCACGAGTCCTCCTTCTGCGACTGAGGGAGGGAGAGAAGGACTTCAGTGCCCTGTGAAACCTGCCCACAACACTCCTGCCTCATAAACCTGCAATCCCTAAGGATTCCACTCCCTTTCGGTTCACTTTGGTCATGTAAAAATAAACAATAACAACAACGAAAAAAATAAGGATTGCTAAAAACAGGCTGAAGAGATGGCAGGAAGTATTTGCAGATGGTGATTTGGTACAACATAGAATCATGGAATGGCCTGGATTGGAAGGGCCTTAAAGATCATCCCACTCCCTCTGCTGTGGGTGGGAACACCTCTCACAGGACCAAGTTGCTCCATCAAAACTAAAGGCCTAAAACCCTTCCAGGATGGCGCATTCACAGCTCCTCTGAACAACATTACAAGCTCTTTATGGAGCATCAAGAATTTAGAAATAAAACCGAGCCAGTGTCAGAGGCTTAAAGAATGAAAATGGCACAGTACAGCAATTATGTTTTGAGTTCTGGAAGAGGTCTGAGCTCCCCAGGAATGGTTCAGCTGAGGATGGGAAGCCCTGGAGCTGAGAGAATGGGGCAGGGAGTGCAGAAGGCAAAGCTGTCCCCAGGATATGGATGTTTCTCACCTTGGCTGTTCCCCACGCTGGCTGCAGGCCAAGGAGGCAGGTAACGAGCTGGCACTAACGAGCTCCCTGTCCTTTCACTCCAGTGCTAATCTCCACCCTCCAGGACAAAAAAATAGGAATGAAAAAAAAATAGAAATCAGGTAGCACAATGCCGCCTGGATTGTTCGGCGCCTCTGCAAACTGGGAATAAGTCTCTCACACAGCTGCGATTTGGCACCTCGGTCCAGAAACCCAGACTGCCAAAATAACTCTGGACACCTCCCAGCCTGGTTTTCTGTTTTGTTTCGGGTCCTTCTCCTCCCTCCCCTAACGAGGACCGCTGCCCTGCATCCCTTGTTCTCCCTTTTATTGACCATTTTAATAACAATGCCTTCCCGGCTCCGGCAGCTCCCTGGAAAGCCATTCCCAGGGGCATTGAGCGGTTCTCAGAGCATGCTCCATGAAAGGGCTCTGACATAATTACCAAAGGCACTCTGTCATTTACGCACATGGCTCGCAGGCAGCTCCAAATAAGCTCCTTCTGGGGGAGTGCACTCCTGTTTTGGCAGCAGAAAAGAGGACCAAGTTGCCTGGCTACAGGTGCAAGGATTTTCTGGGTGCTCCGTGGTAAATAAAAGCTGTCCTGGGTCTCAGAATCTGCCCTGCCAGCTCAGGCTGGGCTGGATCCCTGCCTAAAATAAGGCCAGCCCCAAAAGCAGCCGGTGCTGGAAGCCAGCAATGATGCACGGCTCCAGGAAGCAGCAGCCTTCGGCAGGAATTTTGTCCTTAGGCAGAGGAAGGAGAACTTTCTGCTGGAAATAGATAGTCTTGGAGTTAATCCTCTGGCCTTTGGTTCAGAGCTGAAGTCACCTCATTCTCCTGCCAAGGTCCTTCTGCCTGGTGTAAATCATTTAACCTGCTCTGGAGGAAGGAAGGTTGTTCTTTTCTTGCTCTTTCTCCCTGTTTTGCTCTCCAAACTCTCCTTGGAGGAGGCTCCAAGAGCCCCCTCTCCATGCTGTAAAAGCCCCTGAAGTGAAGCCACCAACCCAAACAGGGATGTTCTCCCACACACCCCTGATTTTGTTTGGGGAGAAAAAAACCAACCAGCCCCTAATAAAATATGATAAATAAAATATTTAACTGAGCTACAAGAGCGTCATATTTAACAGCAAAGCTTTCAGCACCTTCACTAAACAAGAAAAACAGGGTTTTCAAACACCCAACAGAAAAAACCAAACAGAAAAAACCAAACAGAAAAGACCAAACAGAAAAAACAGGGTTTCTATTGAAGCAAATTTTTAAAATTATTCCCTTAGCTCCTAACGCTCAAGGTACCACCACAGCTTTTCTCCAGGACTGGCAGTGGAATTGCAGGAGTTTCACCAGCACCACAGGGGTTCCAGTGGCCCTTTGCTGGAAGTTTATTCCCCATCCCTGGATTTCCAGCTGGGCCTGCAAACACAGTTGTAATGCTTCCATCTCGTGGTGAGATGTAGAACAGAAAAACCTGGGGAGCAGCAGCATCCAAGTTTTTCTTGCTGACTCAAAACCTGGAAGGCCAAACCCTTCCCTGTGGGACTACAAAAGATGGAATATCTGACAATCAGAAAAATCTCTAACACTATCGACATTTTTCATGAATAGCTTTTTTAAATCAGGAAAATACCATTTTGTTTTCAATTTGGCATGGAAGAAACACGAGTAGCTGCTTTTTTCCCAAAACCTGGTAAGTATTGAGCTGCTTATAATAGGCTAAAATCTACTTTTTAGCACACTGTTCCTTCTTTCTACTGACAAATTCTGCAATCTGTCCTCCTACAGAACAAAGTAACAGCATTCACCCACCCTCCTTAATATTATATAATATTATATATATAAAATTAATATGGTGTTAATATTTCAGGGCTCTATTAGAGCATTATCCCATCACTTTTGGGCATCATTTTATTTCTTTTCACAGTAAATGAGGCAGCTATTCTTAAAAATTAGCTGGAAAGCTGCTGGTGACACAAAACAGGCCTGGCTTGTCCTTTTGGGCACTGAGGGATGGTTCTTGGGTTAGAATCACCCTTACAGGTGTCACTGGGATCAGCTCCTGGTATTTGCTACCATCTCCAGGCTGGACAGGACATCCTCATCTAGCGGAAGGTGTCTCTGCCCATGGCAGGGGGTTGGAACTGGATGATCTTTAAGGTTTTTCCCAACCCAAACCATTCTGGGATTTACATGTGCTTCCCTTGGCCAGGCACAAAGCCAAGGTGGCTGCAGTGAAGGGCTGTGAGCAGCACCAACAAGTGGCTCCAGTGACACAACAGTATTCAGCATCAAATTGGCATTTTCCATAATCCACAGGGCATTTCCCACCCTCAGAGGGCATTTTTCCATCATCCACAAGTCAGCACAGACACAGAGTGAATCCTACTGCTTTTGCAATTCCCCAAAAACCATTCTGTTCCCCCAAAGCCCAGCTGCAAGCACTCAAAGGAACAGGAGGAACAGCTTTCCCAAAGCTCCTGGTTTCCCACCAAATGCAGCAGAGAAGGGGAAAGCAGGAGCACAAGGGTTAACAATCAAATATCCTTAAAGGAGGGAACGTCGTGCTCAAAATCAGCCGGAGTTTGATGTTGCTCTTTTGAAGTTTAATTATACCAAATGTTCTACAGGAACATGCCATGTTCTTGCCTATCTATTCTGAATTGTAAGTACCAATCAGCATGTAAATGATCAAATTAAATCTTTTAAGTTGTTTGCAAGAGCCAGAACACCTTTCTGGGGAGGAAGGGCTGAGCACCAGCAGTGTTTGGTGCGGTGCTGCCGCTCCTGGTGGGCTCCTCCATGATTGGCATTTCCACAAGGAAACTGGAGAGGAAAAAAGTCCACAGCATTCCTGAGTTATTGTGCTGTCATGGAAAATTACTATCTAAATAGGGAAGGGTGATTTGTTTCTTTCTAAAAGGTCATTTTGTTCTCATCAGTGATGGAGCTTGGCTGCTCAGATTAGAGATCACAGCTCACACTTGGACAGTGCTCCAGCTCAAGCCATCAAAACCTAAAATTCGGAGAAATGAGTGAAATTCAGGAATGGCTCAGTAATTACTGCAAGCACCAGCCCTGCCAGAGCTCAAAGAGTGTTTGGACAACACTTTCAGGCACAGGGTAGGATTTCTTGGGGCTGTCCTATGCAGGGCCAGGAACTGGCTCAGTGATCCTCAAAGATCCCTTCCAATTCTGAATGTTCTGGGGTTCTGCACTGCTGCTGACCTGGGCATTTGGGAGCAAAATATGACAAGGGTTAAATGCTTTTCCTCTAAAGAGTTACAGAGGATGGGAGGAACTGAAAAAAACCAAGCCTGCTCCTCATGCATCATTCCTGCAAACCTTTCTTTTCCATAGCTAAATGCCGGCCCAGCTTCTCTCACCAATCTCCAAAGAGCAAAAGTCTTCACCAGGCACAGACGTTGTATTAATCCTGTTTCTCCTCTGATTCAGAACATAAACCAACACAGAGCTATGCAAGCAGTAAATTGGAAAAGTTTTCATTTCTCACAGGAATCTGGTAAGCAAAACTTCCTTCTATTTTACTTCTTTCAAGCCTGCTCAGAACTGTAGATGTGTTTAAAAACAAAGAACTTACCCCCAGAATGCACAAGAAAGATCACAAAAATGCTTCTGTCCTTTCAAAAGAGTTGAGCTGGAGCGGGGGGGGAAACATTGAGCAGTTTCAAATATTTACACTCTGGACCACTGACAATGGGGGAGACAAATTCCTGTGTTTGATGAAATCTCCCAGAAAAGAAAACACGGGAAAACCAGACCTCAGCATCGACAGAGTGAAGCCCAGTCAGTGACATTTGTAAATAGTAAAAGTAAAGAACTTTCCTAGCATGGGTGGAAGTCACAAAGCACTGAACAGGGCTGTGCTCCTTGCTTTGCCAGAAGCTGGGTTGGGGGCAGTTCTTCCCTTTCTATTTTTCCTATTCATTGGAATGTGATTTGGGATTGAGAGCCTTTTTTAAGTTAAAATAACAATATTTGTGTTTCGAAGGAAACAGCCTCAGCAGTGAGCAGGCTGTGGGGAAAGCAGCCTGTGCTGTTGAGAGTGTAGCCAAGAACTGGAAAAGTACAAGGCTGTGGCTAATTCCAAGTCCTGTACCTGCAAGATAGTGTGTCCTTGGGCCTAGCTGTAGTATGATAACAAATAGTGAAAGAGACATGAGAAAAGAGAGATGTAACCCCTAAAGAACAGAGAAGAGCTGATATTGTGGTGTGGCCAATAGACGGTGTAAATTACACAATATTCATGAGCTTATTACTGTATAAGTCTCTGATGCTCTCTTCAATAAAAGAAGCTTGCTGATCTCATATTGAGCATCTCAGGTTTTCCCTGCACCCGACAAATGGCTCATTCTGCAACACAGTGCTGGCTCTCACCTCCTTCCTGGAGCTGCTGCAGGTGTCGCTCCCGCCCAGCTCCACCAGCAGGCTCTTGTGCCGCAGGATCAGGAGCTCCTTGGCGCGCTCCGCGGGCTCGCTGTCCCCGGGCAGGGTGTGCCTGTTGTACGCCGGGCCCTGCAGGGGACACACGGAGCTGCTGGGCAGGGGACACCGCTGCCATCCTGCAGGAGCCTCCTGCCCTGCAGCCAGCCCACCCACCTGTGCATGCAGTGGTGTGGGAGACGTGGGGATGGGAAGAGACACGGAAGGGAGATGGGACTCTGTAGGAGCGTCGGGGGTAGGATGGTGGGGACAGACGGAGATGAGAGATCTCTGGAGCCAGGTCGTGGAACTTGGGTTGATTGCAAAGGGTCTGGGTGCAGGGCCCTGCTGGGATTTGGGGTTTATTGCAAAGGGCCTGGGTGCAGGGCCCTGCTGGGATTTGGGGTTTATTGCAAAGGGCCTGGGTGCAGGGCCCTGCTGGGAGCTGCCAGACACAGCTCAGAGCAGGCCTGAGAGAAGAGAGGGGCAGAGAGGATGAGAGCGTGAGAGAGTCAAAGGGCAAGAGAGTAAAACGGGGTAAGAGAGTGAGGTTCCCGTTACAATACAATAAATCTTCTTCTGTGTTGAATATTCTGATTCTCACTAACCAATCTAGTACAAGCTACAAATCCTATAGCATTTACATACAGCCTATAAGATCATTACATTACCATACTGTGTTACATTTTAAACCCTAAAAACTCTTCTTTGGGTCCCTTCTGCCAAGCTGTAGGATCTGCTCTGACCCTTGGAGCTGTCTGCAAGCAGAGGGTGTTGTTCCATCAAAAGGGGATTACCTTCAGCCAGCCACACCATTGTTTTCTAGTTGTTTAGTAACTGAGGTATCTCAAAGCTTGCTTTCATTTCAATCTCGCTTATAGTTTCTATATTCTCAAAATCTTTTGCCAGACAATCATATTTATAAGGCTTTCCTGTTTCATCTTCTCCAACAGGACTCCCAACTTCTTTTTTTTTTTAGTTGAAATCACCCAAGAAATCCCTGAATGACAAGACTGAGGTGGCATCCAGGTGTCCACAGTGACTCAGCCCGAGGTGCCTTCACAGCTTCAGCCCCCAATGTTTTGTATTAACACCACCTTCCATATAAATCATTGGGAATCATAAATCCTCCTTCAAAACCCACCACCCAGCTGGAGTTGAAATATCCCACTAGCACCAGTGGGAGCTGGGATAATGCTGTCTCTACAAGGGGTTAGGCTGGATTAATGCAGGACTAAGCTCAAACTGGACCTGTGCCTTCATCTTCATCCCTCCACCATGTCCATAGGTTCTTCCCAGCCTTATCCCACTGTTTCCCTCAGCTCAGCAAAGGGACAGGAGGGGAAGGCTGATCCCTCTGTGCTGAGCTGCCCACACCAGCCCCACCCCTGAGGACTCTGTATTTTGTGTGCAATGCATAAAACAAAGGCTTAGGTGGACTTTAAGGCTAAGTCTCCCTAGGAACAGCAATTCCAGGTGCTGTGTGAAACCCCAGACATTATCCATGACTCTGTAAACAGCAAGTGGGGTTTATGTCCTTTAACCACTGCTACCAGTTCTATGGCAGAACTCTTGAGTGGATTTAAAAGCTCTACAGATCAATTGCCACTCACAGCTCTCTTCCAAGGGGAAAAATGTACCATGAGGATCACCCCATCCCTGCTCTGCCCTAGAGCTGCTGCTGGATGTGCTAACCCAGTGCCTGGAGTTCCACGTGCTCCTCCTTTCTCCTTTTCCCTGCCGGGTACCGATGCCGAAAATATTCCATGAAATTATAGGCTGACTGGGTGAACCTTTCAAAAGCTGTCAGGCAGCAAACAGAAATGTGCCACTGACTTGGAAACTGGATCTGGCTCCACACAGCCAACTATTCTCTCCTCACAAAGAGACATCCTGGGTAATTATGGAAATATTCATAACATCTGCTCAGGCTGTTCGGATAACTGAGGAAATTTGTGTCATTGGACACTTAAAATATGGATGGAGGGAGAAGTTGTACCGTCCTCCTGATCCGGTACAGGTTCCTGGCCAATATTTCCTGCATGTTGTCCAGGACATCAGGATTTGGAGTGTCCTCCAGTTTTTGGTCTGTTATGACAGTCCTGTCGCTGCTGCTGCAAAGGAAAGCAGAAGATCTTATTTTGGAAATGTATCCCCAAATCTCAGTGCCCCTTTGGGATCCCACCACAGCCAACGTGGCCAGCAGCTCATCTCTGCAGATGGAGCTAGCGGCAAAGCAGGAATTTGGCACTTGCATCAGAGCTGGGCTGTCCATATGCTCCCTGGTGGATAAAAGAGCCACGGGGAGCTGTGGCAGAGCAGAACCATCTGTGAGGTCTGAAGTGGCCATTCAGAACATTTAACAGTGCAAACCCATCCAAAACTGGGCAGGAGCCTCTCCCTCAGAGCACCATTTCCCTGTAACTCGTGGGGATACAGGTGGCCCTCCACGTGCCACCATCAGTGCTGGGTGATGCTCACCCACCCCATCATTTTTAGCCCCAGCTGCTGGGTTTGAGGTGGTGTTTGCTCACAGGAAGGAGGGGTGGGCCAGGCCGTGGCCCAGCTGCCCAGCCTGGGCCAGCTCCATGGCGTGCTTGCGCTCCAGCTTCTCGTAGAGCAGCACGATGCTGGACTTGGGCTGGTCGTACTCCCTGAGCAGGATCTTCTGCAGGTATTTGCTGTTGAAATACTCCAGCCTGTTGGAGAACAAAATGAGATGGGTTTGGCCTCTCCCCTGACTCCCCAGCACCAACAGACCTGAGCAAGGCACAGGGTCACAGCCCACGAGTGCCCCATATTCCATTAAATTCCATTATATCCCATTAACAACTCCTCAGAAATCGATGGTCCAAGAGGTCAGTCCCTAATTATTTCTGCATTACAGTACATGAGTCAAAATATTAAAACTTCACTAATTAAAAACTCCCCAAAAGTACCAGACATATCATGAACTCTTCTAGAAGTGCTACATCTGCAGTAGCCACAGATGTCAACAATTCCAGATTCCCTCTTGAGCCATTTCCTCTTCTTTTCTGCTCAAATTGTTGAATAATTTAGGTTGGAAAAGACCTCTGAGATCATCAGTCTCTCTAAGATCTGCTCACAAGGAGTTAGGATGCTCCTCAGCAGCAGTGTCTCCCATACCCTCTAGTGGCACTTCCAAGCATGGGCATTCCTAAAAAATCTCTACCAGCTGCATCTGTGTCTGGACCACCAAGGAATTAAACCTGGTAGATAGTCTTTTTTGTATATTTTATGGTATTTGTATTTTTTAATAAATTCTAATAATAAATTAATAAATTTAATAAATTCTGATGCCTTTTTTAAAAAATCTAAAACGTACAAATTCCCAGAATTTAATGAAAATTGAACACTTTGCTACAGAAATCTGTAGAGATCTTCTGTAATTTCAGTCCACAACAAGCAGTGCTGCAAACTCAGCTCTTTAATGTTAACTGGGCACAGGCTGCGTGTCATGGCCATGGCACTTCCAGCAGATATCTTTGGGCAAGAAGGGACAAACACAACAGGAGAGGAGAAAGAATCTTTTTAGGGTGATGCAAAAGAGGTGTCTGCAAGCAGGGAAGTGCCTGAAAATCTGGTGTCCTCTTGCACAAGGAAAAGCTGCCCCTCTGTCCCCTCCCTCATGGATGAGCAAGGCCCAGCTGCCCACAGCGGAAACTTTGGGAATAGAAACCAACCTCCTTTTTTTTCCTACACGTGTACACAGTTGTATTTTGGCAAATCCTTACTTGTCTTTCCAGTAATACTGTCCCCAGTGTCCAGATATATCTTCAATGCCAGCCAGCAAATGATCCAGGAACTAAAGAGGAGAGAGAGAGGATTTCACTCTACGCCGGCTGCATATGCGATGAACGCGGCCAGCAAACAGCAAAAGCCACACACACACAACAGGGCATGGGCTGCTTCCAGCTCGGGATATAGAGCTGGGAAACAAGGAGAGAAGGCACTGGGATAACTCTCCATGCCCTCATCCATTGGTGCTGGAGTATGAGTGGTTTGCTTTCAGGCGTGGGCAAGCAGAGGATAAATGCAGAGGGCCATGAATCTGCTCTCTGTGATGGGGACAGGAGGGCTGATGGCTCCCATCTTCTGGGCCTTGGCCAGCAGGAAAGGCTCATTTTTGGGGTTTTGAGAACAATTTGTCTCAGGGAATCAGTATCTTCAGGATATAAGTGTAAGTAACCCATAAATGTTAATCTTGAATAATAAATACTGCCTTCCCCCAGACACTTCCCACTAAATAAAATAATCATATCATACTTTATATGAATACATTATTATTGTTTAAAATTATGTAAAAAATCCCAGCCTGGTTGGGTTTTCCACCTCAAAGTTAAATCCCTGTAATTTCCCAAACTGCTTTCCCTCCTAATGGCATCTCTAAAGTGGGAGAGGGCTCTGCTCTGCTGCCCTCCACACTCAGGTACTGATGATCCTGGAACTTTCTACAGCTCTAAATTTTTTAAAACTATCTTTTTGGGGAGTCAGAGACAGAAAAGTTTCCGAGCAGCTGGCTCAGCCCTGCAGCCTGGTGTGGGTTTAGTGCCCTCACATGGCTGCTGGCAGCTGTGAGCTGCTCCACGAACACAGCACTGGAGGGAAGCACTGAAGTGTCCCATCCCTGGGAATGTCCCATCCCTGGGAATGTCCCAGGCCAGGCTGGACAGGGCCTGGAGCAACCTGGGATAAGGGAAGGTGTCCCTGCCCATGGCAAGGGGTGGAATGAGATGAGTTTTAAGGTCCAATCCAAACTATTCTGATTCTTTGGAATTACACTCACACACTCTGATCATCACTCCCACGAGCAAGAATATCCCAGCTATCCAGATGGCAAAATAAATTTGAGTAAGAAAACTGCTTCTGGCTTCTGCATCCCTGATTTCCAACTATCTGCATTTTTACCTTCTCAACTTAATTGGTGCATGGCCATTTTCAGCTCACAGCTCCTAATAAACACATTTCTGAGATGATTTACCACTCACATCCTAACAAAAGAACAAAATCTTCTCTGCTCATGACTGGAAAAGTGTGTGTTAACCTCAGACAAAGCCCTGCAGTCCAACCCCATTGTGAGGATGCCAAACAGGTTTTACAAATGTCCTCAGCCCCAATGGCTTTATTGCTAAAGAAACAATGACAATAATATTCCTGGAGGAGCCATATCCACAGAAACGTGGCTGGGATTGAACAATTAGATTCAGAAATATATTAATTTTCCATTGAATGCAGATGAAAATGCAAATGCTCAGGTGAGTGGGAGAGCAGCTGACCTCATGGAGCTGAGCCTCTCCCTGAAGTTCTCTATGACTACAAATACCAACATTGGGGTGGTGAGAACAAGGGGAATGAAATCCCACCTTTGAGTTATGGATGTAGAATCGCAGGTTGGATGGGACCTTACATCTCATCTCATTCCAGTCCCTGCCATGGGCAGGAACACCTCCCACTATCCCAGATAGCTCCAATCTCCACCCAACCTGGCCTTGAATAATTCCAGGGATGGAGCACTTCAGAGGTTCCCTCCAATATAGCACCAAACTTATCTTCCCTTTCCTCATTTTTCTGTAAAAATATCTGAACCAATGGTGGTGATGGGACTGGAGAACACATGAAAGTTTCTAATCCTGAAAGCAACCAAGCCTCATTTTCTTTCTCTTGTTCCAGAGACCAGAGAAATTTGAGTTAGGTCAGAGCTTAAAGTTTTGGGCGAGAAATCATCTTTTTCTCTCATGTTTGTGCACTACCTGATGTTACATCAGCCTGTCTGGTGCTGCTCTTATAATGCAAAAAAACCCCCATGGTTAGGGAGCTGAACAGGACTTCTAACATGGAAAGGGGCTGGTAAAACTGCAGATTTTGCAAATTTGGGTAAAACTGCAGATCTGCAGCATCCCTGGAGACACACACATTGCCGGAAATATCAGAAAGCTCTGACCACGTGCTGATGGATGCTCCACTTACCCTGATGTGGATCTGCTCCCCCACAGTGGGAGCACTCTCCCTTTTCCTCTTGACAGCCAACAGGTCAACGAGGGGACGGATGGTCATTCCCTGCAGAGTAACCACAGACACAGAAATCAGCCTTTCCTCACACCCAATTTTCCTGCATTGGAACAAAAGCCAGCAGCGTGGGGCTGAGCCACAGTGACCCTGTTCTTGTGTCTGAGCAGCCTCCCTGACCTGCCCTGCTTTCCTGGCAGGATAAAACCTGCCAAGCTTCAACAGGACTAGAAACTGTTCCCCCAGGTGTACCCCAAACACTTTGTTTGCTCCTGGTAGGAACCTGTCAATGGAGAGGAACTCACGGGGAGGCTTCAGGATGGAGGGAAGAAACTTCCACTCGCCTCATCCAGCCTCTCTGAGACCACAAAAAGCCAACCAAGAATTCCAAGGTCAAGCCTGAGGTTTGCTGTTGCTGTGTTTGTGGTTTGCTGCTGCTCGTGGCCTCCCAGATGGAAAGGGGCTCGAAACAACCCAAGTTCAAATGCCTGAAATGGGGATAATCCCTGAGATTTCTCAGCACGGAGCCTCTGCCAGCAATTGTCTGCTCACTCCTTCAGCCCTGTGTGTCACACACCATCACTCCAGAGATCTCTGATGGCCAGACAGTGGCTGAGCTTCCTCATCAAAGCATCCACCTGGTGGGAAGGGTCAAGGAAAAGTTGTAATATCCTTTAAGCCTTGTGAGAGAACTAAAATGCTGCTGTGGTGTGTTTCTTAGTCCGGCTTCCGCATGAAATGACTTTTCTAGGACATGTTTACAGCAAAAATGATGGAGTAGTTGATGTTTATGACTTCTGAATGTCACAAATGCTGGCACGGAGTTGAACACATTTTTAATTGCAGAAACAATTAATGTGTCATTTTAATAGCTAATAGCAATAAAAAAATGTGTCGCTATTGAGTCAATAACACAGAACTCACAAATTCCAGAATAACAGATATTACAAAAATTAAGCAGAGACTCTGAAATTTGGCCTCTTGCCTTCCTGGATAATCAGCTGCAGTTGTTTCCATTTTAAAGCAGTATTTGGGACTGTTATTCCCATGTGTCATTCCAGCCACACATCATTTCCCAGCACACCTGCAGGTCCCCTGTGCTGCTCCTCCATCCACCAGGGAAAACTCATCCCAGGGAGTGTCTGTCAGCTCCATCACAGCTCACACAACATTTTCCACCTCCAGAAATCCAGTGGGACAGTGCAGGCATCAAACAACCTGCCCCTTTCACAATTATTACATTTGCTCAGAATTTCATGGCAGAGGTCAGGGGCCAGTAAGTTGAGGGAGTGAACTTCCAGCAGTATTTGATTTTAAAACCACACCAAGAGGCAGAACAATGAGGGGAGGTTTGTGACATTCCAGACAAGCCCAGAGAGCTCCCTGGAGAAGTTCCTGGTCTGCATGGCACACAGCCAGCCTGCTTGGAAGCACTGAGGAGCTGACAATGGCTCAGGCAACCTCCTCAAAATGATTAACCAGGCTTGTTGTGGGAAGAGCCTTATGCAACTGGGCTAGGAAGGCCAAAAGAGAGGAGTTTCCTGGCTTGTGGAATGTTCTGATAGAGCCACGGGTGGCCAAGCCCAGCTGCTCATGGGGTGGTCATTCCTCTCTGGCAGGAGGGTTTCCAGCCAGCAGGGCCAGGATTTCTAAGGGAATCATAGATGTGGAGGGTTTGAGCACTGACAAGATGGCCCAAACCAGCCTAGAAGGGCTCAAATCACCTCTGCCTTGGTTTCTGTCCCAGACACTCCCCAACAAGTCTATATTGAGATTGTTGTGAATACAGAGAAAACATTTGCATAAAACAAGAAGAGAAATGTCCACTATGCACTGAAGTTGTTTCACAGCCAATATTTCTCTTGCCCTTTCCACACAGAGTGACCACAAAAGACTCTGGGATGGTAAAATTATTTCCTCCCCAACAATGCATCCATCGATGTGTCTGGCAGCAGCACCACAAAGTTGATTTGCAAACCCAGGTTTTTGAAGCGTCTGTTACATTTACCCACCTTTTTCTGTGCTGACTCCAGCAATATCATTCTGCCTCAGATTTTAAGTAATTTTCCTGGTTTTCCCTGCCCTGTTGTGGTGGTGCCCTGGCACTGCAGGCCCCTGGAGCCCAGCTCAGCCCTCTGCAGACACAGAGCTCCTGAAAGGCTGAGGGTCAGGGGGGCTCCCCAGCGATACAGGGACCCTGTTTAACTCTCACCCTTTTGCACGGGGCTTACATCACCAGCTGAGCTTTGAGGTTACACAAAAGCCCTTGGATTTCCCAAAGCCTGGAGCTGCTGCCTTGGAACAACCTTTGTGTGAGGCTCGGGAGCGGGAGCGGCCTGCACCAGCGAGCGGGCATGCCTGGGGACCGGGACTTTTCAATGTCTCACCCGCATTTGCATCTTAAAACTTGTCAAGCTCCACCTAAGCACATCCCCCATGCCGGCCTGGCCCCTGCTCTCTCCTTTCAGGCTGAGGCTGTGCCCAGTCCCACTGCCCTGCAGCGCCCAGCGCTGATCCCATTGGCACAACACGCTCTGATCCATCCTCCAGCTCAGGATGAGGATTTGGGTGGATGTGGGGAAGCAAAACCAACCCCAACACTCCACATTGTCCCAGTGCTTGACACCCACCAGAGAGGTTCAGTCAGGAAAAGCAGAAGGAGTTTGCTCTGAGGGTGATGCTCAGCCATGGGGCCACTCTGCAGCTGCCACCATCTCCCAAAGGCCCAGAAACTCCTCTGCTCCTGGGCAACAGCTCCTCATGGACCTCACCTCCCTGACCAGGAGCTCACAGGGAGCTCTTCTACATGAGATCTTTCCCAAACATCCACATCCCACTCACTTCAGTCCTGTGGAGAACCACTCTTTACTTTTTAGGATAAACAGCAGGTGGACATCGGCCTAGCTCACTCCAGCACCTGACAACCCCAACTTTTCCACCAAAGCCTCCTTCAGATGTGGCTGTGTTTGCCAGAGAAACCAAGAGCTGTACTTTAGAGAAGCCCTTAGAGACCTGCTGCTGGTCAGAGAAGAGCAGGGACACATCCGAGATCCCACAGAAAGCTGCAGGAAAGGTTTTACCACTAGATGTCACAGCAATGCTGAGAGCTGCTGCTCCTCCGAGCCCTGGAGCACCACAATTCCTCAAAACTCAGTGTTGGAGCACCAGAATTTACAGCCCCAGCGAGAGGGAGAGGAACCTTCTCCACCAGACCCTGGAGGGGACCCAATCCCGAATCTGAGCCCAACACTGGTTTTACCTGCACGAACACGGTGAAGAGGATGACAACAGTTGTTGCTGCAATGAAGAGCTTTTTCCTGTGGAAGTCGGGCAGCAGGAAAACCAACGAGAAGCAAATGGCCCCTCGGAGCCCCCCATAGGCAATGATGAACTGGTCCTTACTGGTGATGGTGTTCACGTGAAATCTGTTCACAAAGAAAGTCAGCACAAGAACCCCTGGAAAGCAGGAAGGTAGATTGAGGTACATCAGTTAAATAGAACAATTAGAGAAAACTCAATCTTAGATTTCCAGTAAAACATCACAGAATTGGGAAACACCAACTACAAGGAACAAGCCAGGGCACAAGGGGGTATATTCCCAATACACCACGGGGGAACTTTTCTCCCAGTCTGATTCAACAGGTTGAAATTTGCTTTGTGCAGAAAAAACTTAATCCCCAACATATTTCTAATTGGAGAGATTACAAATATTGACTGGCTACAGTCCTGAAATATTAATTGATTTATTCTAATTGGTGCTAACAAATGACTGAATTGCTGAGGTTACAAATGCTTTTGAGGCAAATCAACAGCAACAACTTAACCACAAATTGCCCTCCTATTTGCCAAAGTTTCCAAGCAGTAGCTTGGATAAGTAGCTATATTCCACTTGTGTTAATGTTATTTCTTTCCCTCAGATTCATCCTACACAAATTGAAGGCCAGGTGAGGTGACACAGCAATTGCTGTGATTTACAGCCATTTGCAAATGCACAAACAGATGCAGAAAGGTACAAAAAGTCAGGCCTTAAATCAGTAGGCCGTGATTTTAATCCCAATGGATGTGATAAACATCCCATTTCCCAAAGATTAACAGCCATTCTGAGAACTGATGGCACCTCCTGTCACTGACTTTTGTTAGGAATTAGCTGGAGCCACAGCACTGTTGCTTTTCTAGAGGGTGTTTCCAAAAGAAATAAAAACAGTGCATTTGTTATGTACATATCAAACATCTTCCCACACACCTCCAGCTAAAAATAGCTGAACTTTTACTGTACATTGGAGGAGTGTGAGGAAAACAAAAAGCTGGGCATGTTTGGGAATAGGGAACTCAGTCAACTGAACCCTGTGGCACCTTCCCCATCTCTGGAGCTCTGCAGAACTGGTGCCCAGACCAGCAGACAGGAAGCACTTGGGTCTCAAGGTTCTTTGCAACTTAAAAAATAAATAAAACAAAGCCTCCCTCAGATCACATCCACCCCTACTCTACAGCTCAGGCAGCGCCGATGATTTAAAGGAACAAAATTTACTTGAGCTGATATCCTGGCCTTTGTCTTAATTTAATCCTTCCTCATAAATTATTATTAGCATTCCCTAAACTAATTCAAGGCCAGTTTGCTCCAAGAGATGACATACAATTAATCATTCTGAGCAGAATGTATTTTCTGCTGCAGATACCTTGGGAAAGAGCAGGAGGAAATCTCCCCGGGGCTTGGATATCAGCAGAGCCCCAGTGCTGCCAAGCAAGGGCTCTACTTTCCTTTTTAGATTATCTTCCTCATACCAAAGGAATTCCCCAGGTTTCAGCAGAATAATTTCTCAAACATTTAATGCACTGAGAGTGTTTTGTGAGGGACTGGGGTACAGTTTACACACCAATCCCAGCATTGCCCACCCAAAAATCCCCAATTCCTGCAGGGAAATGTGGGGGCACCTCCTTTTTCTGGATCAGTGCCTCAAGCACCTCCAAAATCCTGGAATTAAGACTGGATAAGTCCTCCAAGATCATCAGGTCCAACCATTCCTCCAGTACTGCCAAGGCCACCACTAATCCATGTCTCCAGGTGTCACAACCACACATTTTTTGAACACTTCCAGGGCTGTTGTCTCCATCACTGCCTTGGGCAGCCCATTCCAATGTTTGGCACCCCTTTCCACAAAGAAATCTTCCCAACTATCCAATTATTAATTAATTAATATTAATTAATTAATCCAGAGCTGCTGGATGGCTCAGAGCAGGCCAAGGTTTCATCTCAACCACTCCAAGGAGGAGTTTCCCAGTCTGGCTCGGTGCAGCCCCTTCCCAGTTCTCACCCTCCCAGCTTGCCAGGAAGGTGCTGCAGGACAGAACACCCTGCTCAGGACCACCCAGACCATCTCCAGCCCTGGTTTGTGTGTTCTTATTTAATTCCAGGGAGATTTTCACTGGAAAAGGGTGGCTGCAGCCTGAGCCCTTCCCTAATAATGTGCTGCATAATTGAAGCTGCTCTCAGAAGGGCTGTGCTTAGGGAGGATTTTTGGGGTACTTTTGTAGCATTGCTATGTTCTTATAGCTTGCAATGAAGAATTTTTGAACTAAAAAAAAAACAAAAAATCAAATTCACTGAGAACTCCTTTTATCTGAGCAAATAATTTAAGAGAAATCACTTAATGGAAATAAAACACATGAATGTATAAAAATCTGACTAAAACACATGAATGTATAAAAAACTGACTAATGAGCACATTTCCAAGTATGGTGCACAGTTATTAAAACAAACTTTGGCATGTCCTAGCAGCTAATAAACCCCATTCTGCTCTGCCTTGCTAATCATTGCCTAACCTATTTAAACAATTTCTTGGAGTGTCTGTCAAATTCGAGTTCACTGCTTGACTTACTGGTTTGTAAACATAAATCCTGTCAAATGTTTTTAAGCGCTCGAATTCTTTGCCAAAAATGTGTGCTGTTATTTTCACAAATATTGTTAAGATATAAAAATACCCATAACTGAGGCACTCATTAGGTGCCAAGCACCATAAGAATGGAGGTCCAGCCTCTCCCAGCATGGAACCAGCACAAGATGCAACTGTGGAGAATGGAAACAAAGCACATCTATTTTTTTGGTCATTTTCAATGCATGAAAATGGGATCCCAGGGAATCCTGGAACCAGAAGTTAGGTTTGCATTGTAATTGTGGCCAAAGAAACTGCAGAGATGAGTTATCAGGAGAGTATTTTCCTGCCTTGCCCCTCATTATCACCAAGCCTTGATCTCTTTATCGCTGTGAGGTTGGTCACACACCCTGATGAGTTTTCCAGGGATGCTGTGTCTGACCCTGCTAGGGCAGGGGTTGGAGCAGATGATCTCCACAGGCCCCTGGAAACCTCAGCAATTCCCCAGTTCTGCCACTCTCAACCCTAACCTGAAATTCTTGAGTAGGAGAAGGAGCATCCTCACAGTTTAGGTCCCAAATCTCATCTGGAATGAGAGCTACTGGAATGTTCCTCCAGCTTCCCAGTGAAGGATGCTGCTGTACATCGGCTTGTTGTGAATTAAATCCCTTAAATTCAGAGGATTTTCATGGATCTTTCACCCCAAGGTATGTATCTACAAGTTCCCTCCTGCTGGGGAGAATACCAAGGAACTAAAAACACTGAAATGGAAAAGGAGATCGTGGCAAGGAAGGAGGGTAAAGGAAGATCATGGCAAAAAAGGGACATTGATAAAACAGATCTCATGAAAGCTTCTATCCAGCACCAATGAGTGCAAGAGCAGGGAACTGCAGCCAAATGCAAGATTTGGAATTGAGTGAGATGGAGGAGCAGGAAGCATTGGCTGGGATGTCCCAGTCCAGTCTGAGCATTCCCATCTGGAATAATCACACTGCAGAGTGAACAGGAAAGGAGGATGGAGGGGCAGAGCACCCTCTCATCCAATGGAACTCACTCCTCACTCCCATAAACAATAACAGACATGAAAAACCAAGATCTACAATTTCCCCTACCAAGTGCCCTCCAAACGAGGCAGAAAATAACTGTGAAGCAAATGTAGGGCCAGTTCCACTCATGGTTTTCTCCAATGGTGGAAACTCCGAGGAAGATGAAGATGAGGGTGTCGCTCACGCTGCTCCACATCTTCATGAAGTACTTGACTGTGGTGTGGGACTTGAGGGAGATGTTGGCCTCCACGTAACGCTTCATGCCCATGGCACAGGAAATGATGCTGAGGAAGTGAAAAATAAACAACAAGAAAATAAATATGTTTGAAATATGAAATGAAAAATATGTTTTTCTACTTTAACACAGAAAATCAACATATCAATTATAAAAAAATGGGGTTTCATCAAGTCTTGGACATTTGCAGACATTTCACTGAGGGCTGAGTCACTTCCTGCATCAGGCCAAGAGTATCAGGACCACTAGGACAATAAAATACTTCATAGGTTGCCCAAACTGTCCAAATCTGGATTTTAGCAGGTGAACAATTCATCACCTGTTGCATTTTATCAGAGCACAAAGCAACACCTCCAACTAACACCCAACTCTTCCCATCTCCACATGCAGTTTCCAGTTCTTTAACTTTGCCAAACTCTGACCTTACAATTGCCTGGCAATTTTTCATGGATAATTGGTTCTTCAAGTTCCAGGGAACATGGCATTAGCCTAATTCATCAGCTTTTCAAATCAATGTATTTTCAGGCCAGCAATCCTAGGAGGTCAAAAATCAATACATTTGCAGGCCAGCAATCCTAGGAGGTCAAAACAATTGAGCGCTCAAAGTGCTGAAACTCTTTTTTTTTATATTTTAATCTGGACCAAAACATTTTTGTTCTAAATATTGCAACAGAAATAGAAAAAGGGCTTTAAATTTCCAAGATCTGACTTGTAGTGCCATTTGGTAAAGCCATCCATATTTTTATTGCACTGAAAACTGATTCCACAGGGAACATCACAATGTTGGATCACAGAAAAGCCAACAGAGAAGCAGATCCTTGGCTTGTCCCTGGCTCTGGGTGTGACCAGGACAGGTAAGTGACCCAAACAAAGGTGTTGAGAGAGGTTGTGGCTCACCCAGAACTATCAACTAAGAGATGCTCAGAGAGCTGCCAGGCAATTACTGCTTTGCACTGAAAATGCCCTGTTTAACCCCAGGATTTCACTCACATTTTGCATTATTTTGAAGACATAAACATTTGGGTCTCTTTGAATTTAAAACTGGGCTTTAGGGAGAGGATTTGTGGCAAAAGCAGAGGATAGGAAAGGTCAGAATTAGGAAAGTCACAACACTTTTGCTGAGGAATGGGATCCTGTGTTTTCCAGCAGTAGGAGACAAAGATTCAGTTCCCTTTTTCACCAAATGTTTGAGTTCACATCTTTCCTCTCCTAAGAAAATGTACCAGTACATAAAAATATTCTAATACAGGTCTGGTTTGATTTATCCTTTTTAGGTCTGGCCTGCTTTGCCAGAAAGAGCAACAGGGACTGAACCACAGACTGGAAAAAAAAAATAAATTCTTCTGTTACTGTGTCTGCCTCAGTAAATAGTGGGGAATATAGTTCCAGTTAAAAACTAAGAAATCCAAGTACTTATGGGCAAGTGATTTCCAGAGCTGTGGTTTTGGGGAATGCTTATTGGAGAATGGACAGGGGATCACAGCACAGTCACAGAAAGAGAATAAACTTGTCTAAAGATGAACACTGCCACCAAAGCAAGGGGCAGGGAAAAAGAGAATAAGAAAGGAAAAAATCCAACTAAAACCCATTTGCAGAACAGTTTCACAGACTGAGCTGTATTCAGATTTTTTTATATTTTTCTGGAGTATGTAGAATTGATTTTTTTGGCAATCACATTATTTTTCAAAGACACAAAATGCCAAAAGCTGCTTCTTATAATACAGTATTCCCTGGCCACAACAGAATGAATTGTTTGAACTCCAGATCTATAAGACAGGCATTTATAATTTGGCAATTAGAAGGGCACAGTGCAGGAATCAGCTGCCTTTGCCATTGTTTTGCTTCAGAAAAAAATGCATTATTCAAAAGAACAGCAAATGGGTTCCATAATGGGTACAGCAGATTGTGATTGATAGAAGGAGACACCATTAGGATTGAATGTTTTCTGCTCCATGATGATTATGCAGCATATTTATTTCACTGTTCTGTCTTGCACTCCTATAAATAGGCTTTTCCTACCTATTCCCAGAGCTGGAATTGTTTTCAGTAACACTCAAATATTGCTCCTATTAACCAGCCGAGGAAACAAAATCTGCAAGACACAGGGATGGTTTATATCCAAAGCAACATCATTAGTTTTAAAATAGAAAATAGATCTCCCAGATACTTCTGTGCTGAGCTGGGAGCCCACTTCATTTTTTATTTTCTTTTTATCTTCTTTCTCATCAGCTGCACAGTTGTTTACACTGCAGCCACTGATGCAGGGTAGGTGCATTTTGGTGTCTTTGGGGGAATATTAAATGGTTGTGATCCTCAGCACCAGCTGACTCAGTTTGGGCAGGAGAACCACACTCAATACAATACAGGGCTGGATCCTGTATTCCTGTATCCTCTGGTTTTCCTCTCTCTCTGCTTTCCAAGGTGAGATTTTGGTGAACATTGGGGTCTTTCTGGCTATTTTTGTCTCAGCATCTGCTCTGACAGTGAGATGTCCAATGAGGTAAGCACAAAGCTTAATTAGTCCCTTAAATCTGAATGATCTGGCTCAAAATTATTCATTTTATTAAAAGATCTACCCAGGTAAAAGAAAATTAAATGAGCTGAATGAATTTCTGACAGCTTTGGCCGAAATTGGCCAGCAGATTCCCAAAGTTACTGGAGACAGAGGTGTTGGTTGACACCTGAGGCCAGACATGAGCTGTGTCTGAGCTTCTGGAGCCAAGTCAGAATCTCCAAAGCAGAGGTTTCCATTAGAATCCTCTGCTCCCAAAAAAACAGGAATATTTCAGGCTTCAGTTCCTGTCCCATCACTCACTGCTGTCACACCAAGGGCTGCCAGGCAGGACATGCAGATGGGGAAGGGGATGTGAGAACAGAAGTGCTGCAAACCAAGATCAAACCTTTCCAAGGAGCTGACTAAATTCTCCTTGTAACTCTTCCCATGTTGGTTTTGACTGGGCCATGTGGAAAATAACAAAATAAACTAAGAAACTTCTTCTGGCTCTGCCAAACCTGCCAGACCTCTCACTGTTGGAACATCCAGCCTTTCCAAACAAAAACCATGGAGCTCAAACAAACATTCCTCAATAACCTACATAAATCCACCATCAGCCATCGTTGTGCAATTTGGGAAACAGAATGACACTTGGAGAGGGGCCTGCTCTTCGTTATACACAGATTTCCAAATTTTAAAGTGTTTTTGGGTATTTTTCAGTGAATATAGGCAGGGAGTTTCCCTGGAGAGAGGAGCTGCAGGGCCTGACTTACGCCACGATGCCGGAGAGGTGGAACATCTCTGCAGTGAGGTAGGACAGGTAGCTGTACAAGAACACAAACAGGGGCTCGATGACACGGATGTCCTTGGTGAAACGCGTGGTGAAGGCAGCAGTGAACCCAAAACTCAGCCCCACTAAAACTCCTCCCAGCCCAACCACGAAGAATTTTCCAATTCCAGCAAAAACATCCATGCTTTTGATGGTCGGCATCTCACAGAAAGAGCGAAAGAGTTTGTAGAGCACCTTGGGGGAGAAGGACAGAGGGAAATAGCTGTTAGTTAACTGGATGTTCATGAGACGTGGTCATGACACCAAATACACATACTGGGATTTCTGCCAGTGCAGTGTCACCTCCTGCCTAGGAGCTCTGGCTCCCACCAGGGGACTGCTGTGGCCCTCATGGACATTTCTGTCCCCAGACACAGAGTCAAAGAGAAACCTGAAAACTCCTAAGTTCACCTGAATGCTGCCCAGGACCTCATTGCCAGAGAATTGGACCAGGATCCTCTGCTAGATGGGGTTGTGGATGACTTTTCCCTCAACAAATCACAGAATCATTGAGGTTGAAAAAGCCCTCCAAAATCATGCAGTCCAACCAATAACCCAGCACTGCCATGTTCACCACTAAACCATGTCCCCAGGTGCCACATCCGCATGGTTTTTAACACTTGCAGGTGTTGTAACTCCACCACTTCCCTGGGCAGCCTGTGCCAATGCTTGACTGCCTTTTCCATGAAGAAATTTTTCCCAATGGCCAATCTAAGCCTCTCCTGGTGACACTTGAGACCGTTTCATCTCATGCTGCCATTTGTTCCCTGGGAGAAAAGATCAACCCCCACCTGGCTACGACCTCATCTCAAGGAGCTGTAGAGGGAAATAAAGTCTTCCCCGAGCCTCCTTTTCTGCAGCTCTTCCATCCCCTCACTCAGCACCATCCTCTGCAGGTTAAACACCCCAGCTCAGGCTCATCCTTACCACGGTCACGGCATCGTTGAGGAGGGATTCCCCAAAAACCAGGATGTGCAGCTTCTCGTTGACGTGGATCTCCTCAAAGACAGCCAGCACGGCCACGGGGTCCACGGCGGCGATGAGGCTGCCGAACAGGAGGTTGTGCAGCAGGGACACGTCCTGCAGCCGGAAGGATTTCACCTGGCAGATCCCATACAGGGAAAAGCCGATCCCAAACACGTTCCAGATGGTGCCCACCACGGCGTAGAGCAGGATGGTGCCGATGTTCTCGAAAAAGGGGCGGCTGGGCATGAAGTAGCCGGCGTCCAGCACGATGGGGGGCAGGAGGTAGAGGAAGAAGATGTCGCTGTCCATCACTGGTGGGGATCTATCGTTTAACCCATAGATGATTCCCCCCATGATGAGCCCCACAAAGATCAACAAACAGCTCTCGGGAACGACGGAGGGCAGCTTGTTGTAGAGGTGGAAACCTACAGGGCAGGGAAGGATAAAAGTGGTGTTACCTCAGCAGCCCAAACCCTCCCAAGGTCCCCACACTCCCACTGTCAGCAGGTTACACCTCGGAGTAGCACAAATAAATTCACACAGTGAGGGTGAAGTTGCTCAGAAATTGGTTAGAAAATCTGAAAGTTACGGAAAATACCAAACTTTCTCAAATTACTGCCTGTTCAGACCTCATTTCATCATAGCATAAGGTTAGAGATATACGTTGAGGTAATAAACAAAAAGTAATAATCTGCATTAAATAAAACAGTATTTGGAATTATTAATTATGTAATCTAGTCAGCAGCCCATCTTCAGCGCTAACAGAAATAGCAATTTCTAATTTTAAACACAATACAGTTTCTATACATTAAAAAAAAAAATCACAAAAACCCTTCCCAATAATTATAAAGAGGTCCACTTTTAATAGCATTTAATCATTAGCATTTAAAGCTAAAAAATGTCCAATCAAGCCTGTCTTGTGCAATGCCCAACATTAGAAAAAACACCACAAGTACAAGGTGAGTTATTAAAAGAAAAAGTCATTGAAACAAACCTAATTAGAACAAAAATAACAATTTTTAAAAATCTCTGATCATTATTATGCCTTCATGCATGTGACTAGAATTAGGGTCTCATTATGAAGCATGAAATTAGTCAGACAAAAAGACTCTTTCCATCTGAAAAATTCTAATCAAACCCAATCTTAGAAACTTCTCCATTCTGAGGAAAAGAAATACAAGGGGAAAAAAAAAAAGCCTTAAGATAAATTCTGTTAAATTACTGCTATAAAAGTTAAGACAATTCCTGGAGAAAAAATATTTTTATATAATTTTCACTTGCCTGTGCCCAGTTTTTCAGAGGAAAATAAATCTATCTATCTTAGATGACCTTGCATAGACAATCAACGCACAGAGATTTTATTTTAGGCAGCCTGGACATGGATGCAATTATTCCCTGGCCAGACACAGGGCACTTTTAGAAGAATAAGCAATCTTCATTTTAAGATGAAGATGTCAGTGGACCACCTGCACAGAGCGTGGCTGGCAAGGAAATCAAGGTGAACACACACCGTGGTGCATCCTGCAGTTAAATCAAGCTGCTCCTCCTGGAAACCCGGTATTTTTCCTCCTAACAGCAACAGCACTCCCAGATGTGAATTTCTAGATAGAAAATCACCATTTCCAGATGGAAAACCACATTTCCCTAAAATGCAACTTGTTTTCCACCTGTGCAGCGTCTCTGGCACACAGCGTGTGAATTCCGAGGATTTGGGATGTTACCTCAGATTCTAAAGCAGAGCAGACATGGAGCAAAGGCCACACCACCTCCACAGACTCCCCATCCCTCCTCATCCTCTCAGGAGGCCTCACCTATTTTGGCCAGGGAGGCCAGCATGATCCAGAGGGTGATTTCAAAGGGCACCTGGACGTGCTGATAATCCAGAGAGAAGAAGGCGTGCTCCGAGGATTCATTGCCCGGCGCGTCCTCGGCAGCCCAGCTGATGTTCTCCAGCCCCACGTCCTCCAGGGCTCCCACCATGCAGGAGAGCCAGGAGCCAGCCAGGACAGCTGCAGCTCTGCACCCCTGGCTCTCCATGGCCCTGGAAGCCGCAGCTGCTCCTGCTGTGGTGGGTGAGTGGTTGGCAGCACTGCTGGAGGCACCAGAGCTCATGGGGGAGGATGCAAAGGGAGGAGCAATTGTTCCACCTCAGGCTGGTTTCACTCCCTGGTCCATCAGCTTCCAGCTGGGAGATCCCACTGGAGAGTGGTGTTTTTGGGGCCACATGCCCAAATAGGGGCTCCTCCTGTGGACGCTTCATTGAGGAAATGCCTCATGTGCCCTCAGGCCAATGGTACAACTCACGTTTTAGTCCCAGCTCTTGATGTGTTTTGGCTTCCAGTCCCTCACAAACCTCTCCTGGAGGGAACAAAATAACCTTCACTGCTGTTAGAACAGACCCACATCCCATAAAAAACCCCCATCCTGAAACAGCTCCATCACACACTGGGCTTCCCTGGATTTCTGCAATGTCCACGCAAAGAACACAACACAAACATCACTGGAAATCGGTTTTCATTTGGTGAAACAAGCAAAGCACCCAGTTTGTTGTGCTAAATACAGAGCTGCAGGAACAGAGGGCACCTGTGTGGGACAAATAAGGCTCTACAAGTGCTTAAAGCTTCCTATAAAAGAGATTAACAGGAAAAGTTATTTTCAACTCTCTTGAAAACAGCATCAAAAACTGAGTTGCTCAGAATCACTGGAAAAATAAAGGTAGTTGCAACAGTGTTTAACAAAACAGTGGAGGAAAAACGTATTGGGTCAAATTCCTTCATTTTAAAGCTTCATTTAGTCTGATGGTGCTTCAAGAGGCACAGATTTAGCCCAGAGAACACTGGTAATTAAAATCTGGGGCTGCTGCCAGACGGATCGATGGCCTATTTGCTCCCTAAGTGACACCAAAAGGGAGTGCCAGTGACAGGCTGGTGACTGACCCACTTCTGAGCTGTGGGGCCCAGGACACAGATCCTCAGCACCACTCCCTGCTCCTCATCCCTTTGCAAAGCAAGAGGAGGATACACTTTGGAAGGCAGGAGGGATGCAGTGACCCCCTCAAGGAGCAACTTCTTTCTGCTTTACCAGGGTTCACTTGGATTTCATTGAATCTGACAATGGTTTGGGTTGGAAGGGACCCTAAGGCTCATCTCGTTCCAACCCTCCATCCTTGGGACATCTCCCACTGTCCCAGGTTGCTCCAAGCTCCATCTCCTGGCACTTCCAGGGCAGCCTCAGCTTCTCTGGAAAACCTGTGCCAGGGCCACACCACCCTCACAGGGAGGGAATTCTTTCCAATATCTAACAAGAAATCTCTCATTACTCTGAAGAAGGGAGAACAGTGCTCTTGACAGCAATTAAGAAGTAATTAAGGAATTATTTAGCCAGAGGAAGAGCAATGGAAGCAGCTCCGAGCCTGGGCTCACGTCCCAAGCCATCATATTTTCCTCTTTCTGTTGAAATATTGGGTGTTAAACTTAAGGGTTTGAGGACTTGTTCCATTTGGCAGCATGGGAAAGGAGTTCTGCCAACCTCCCATTCCCCTCCATCCCCAAATGATCCATTTTGTCTTTTGCTATTCTTACAAAAAAAAAAAAAGGCAAACAGTTAATGCTCACCTACGCTTTCCTTAAGCCAAAATCAAAATGTTTGCATCTTGGAGGGGGGAAAAGCCTTGCAGTTCAACAGCATCCTGGAAACTGCTTTTGTGTGTAGAATCTATATTTATTTAATGATGGAATCAGAAAAAAATCCAGCAGAGCGGGGACAGAATTTGAGGAAGGTCAACAGGGAGGATAATTTTAAAATATGCTTCATTTTTCAAAGAAAGCTGCCTTATAAAATCATTAAGGCTGGAAAAGACCTATAAGATCACCAAGTTCATTATATATTACCTACAAACAAGCCAAAAGCCAAAGACAAAACGTTATTCCAAAGTTCTATGATAACAGAATTCGTGCTGTTCCTCTGGTAATGGCTATTGATATTATTGATCCACTTTTTCATGTGAGCACCATTTGATCCGATGTTTATGGACAGGCTTTCATTTTTCCCCTGATGTGATGCTCTTCCCTGCATTTTTCAGTCTCCAGGCTGGATTTTGATCCTCACAATTGTGCTGATGGGCACCTTGCTCCTGGTGGAATGAAAAAAGAACGGAGTTATTGTGGGATGCGATATCAGTGACCAAAATTCAGACTCCTGCTCCTCTGGGACAGATATTTGGGCGCACCCAGGAGATGTTTAAGTATTACCACCTTCTTTTTTTTTTTTTTTTTCCCCCTTTTTAGAAGTAAACTTTTTTTTTTTTTTTTTTTTAAGCTTACCCTAAAAACCTCCAAGCCACCCATCCCACTTCCCCTTCTGGGAAGGATCCCACCCACAGCTCTTGGGGGCAGCAGGAAGAGGAAACCCTGGAAACCCCCGAGGCACCACGTGGGGCCCGTCAGCACATCACAAGCCATGGGGACACGGAGAAGTGACCTGGGGCTGCAGACAGTGGGGAGCCCTGCGGGCACCCAGGCAGGCTGAGGTTCAACAGAACATCAGTGATCCCAGCCAGAAACCTGGGTTTGAGGGGGATTCAAACAGAGCTACACGGAGCAGCTGGAATATTGATAAGGAGCAAGTTAAAAGAATGCATCTCAGCAGAGGTGTGAGCACATTCTGCCTCCTTAATAATGAGATCTGGAATATTCAATTAAAGGATTTCACCTCAGGGTAGAGATCAGTTCCCATTTATTGGCTGCCCCCAGGACACCACACCCTGGTCCCACACATTGTCAGGAGAAATCCAGACGTTCCCTGAATTCTTTTACCAGCCTTTTGTTTCTCTTAGTGGAATAAGCATAAGCAGGTGGTTATTTCCAAGGATGCTTTTGTTATATAAAAATATTCAATAAAACTGTCCCCAAGCCATTTGCCTGTGATCAGTGACCTGTCCTTGCTGTTTGATGGCTGAGCTGGAGCAGAGCTATGCAAACATCAGCACCAATATCCATACACAGCATTTCACACTCTTGATTTGTATTAATTTAATGTGGGCAACATGAACATTTTGCTTTCTGTTTTAGGAAGGGTTTTTTATAATTCAATTACCAAGAAAGAGGAACAAAATTTGGTAGTTTAAAACTTCAAGGCAAGATTTTTAAGAAATTAGTTTGCAGTTCTGTTCCCTATTCCATTGCATTCATAAATCTCACTGATTTGAAACAAAGAACCAACACAGCTTAAGGAAAAAAAAAAAAAAAAAAGTGATAGCAGCAGGTCTGGATGTTCTCTCACTCATCTTTGTTAACTTTTGTTACCTCTCAGATTAGTAATTAATTATTGAAATATCAACTTTGTATGGTTGAGCTACAAAGAGAAAGGGAATAAATGGTCCATGGGTCTTGGAAATTTGGCAATGGAAAACAGAAGTGTGTAATCACTGCAGATGGGGAATGAGAACAAGAAACAGCAACACAGCAGATTAGGAAATTGTATTATTGCACAAAATTAGAAACTTTTTTGAGGAGGATGAAGGATCCCAAAATAGCAAACCAGAGCCCAGGAAAGCAAAGCCTCTGTGCCCCAACACAGGAGTGAGAGGCAGGAAAACCCTTCCTGTACCAGTGTGGGGAGAAAGAGAGGAAAGATAAAAAAAATCATGGGATGGCAGACTGGTTTGGGTTGGAAGGGACCTCAAAAATCATCCAGTTCCACAGATCCCAGAGCCCATATTTCAGCTTTACCCAACCAGAGCCACACTTAGGGAAGATGCTGTTCCCACTTACCCTCAAGGAGGAGCAGCAGTGGTGGGACACAAAAAACCCCTGCAAGCCCCAGTTCTTCTTCTGGGGGTGGTTTCAGCCCCAGCTCCTCAGGGTGCTGCAGCTTCCCTTCTCCAGGGGAAGCTCCTCACTCACCAAAGGAACCCCCAGGAAAGTGCTGAGATGCCACAGAGATTGTTCCCAAGGCACTGCAGTTTAAAGGGCTGTAAAAATAGCAACAAATTCTCTGCTCCAAAGAGAGCCCCAAGCAAACATCCCGAGCAAAACAAAGCCTTGATGGACACAGATCACACACAACTCCCAACAAGTTTCAATAACTCAGCTCCACACACAAATCTGCTCCCACTTTGCTCCAGTATATCAAATATTCCTCCAGATTTTTTACCTTCTCAAGAGCACAGCTCCCAAGTGAAGGGGAATATCCACAAGCCCTACATGGACCAGGATGGAAAAGGAAAAATCTTCAAACTCCTGGGATTCACAGCTCCACACTAAACCCTTTTATTTCCCCTCCTTGATGGTGAATATGGGAGTGAAAGGTTCATTAGCACCTGGGCACTCATTTACCAAACAACAACTGACCCTCACAAGTGATTTATATTCCCAACAGATTTATGGGATTATCACAAATAAATAAACTCAAAAGAAAAGCAGGCAAGGATTAAATGGTGAGGGTGTTCTGGTAAAGAAAAGAAAATTAGGGTAATTACAATCAAATATCTGGATTGTTGAAATCTGTATTTAAAACAGGAACAAAACAGAGCGGAAAAAAAATCAGTTTTGCCATGCTATGTATAAACTGGTGGAGAGCAAGAAAGAACACTCTGCTAAAAAGTAGATTTCAACCCACTAAAAGTAGTTTAATATTTTACATTTCAGGTGAAAAAATAAGCCACTCAGATTTAGCTTCATTTGTTTAACAGCTTTTTCCTGATTAAAAGAGAGATGAATGAAAAATACAAATATTTGGTGTTTGAGATTTTTCTGACAGTCAGAATTTTTTGTCACAAAATGAAGGGTTTGGCCTTGCAGGCTTTAAGTCTTTCTTTATTTTAACTGAAATAGAACATTAATTGATGGAAGTTGTTGTTCTGCACACCTGGGCATTCTTTTTATGAGAAATAATCCTCCCTCCAGAGAAAGACAGACTTTGAGATTTCATTGCAAAATGGTTGTAAATCCCTGGAAATCCTGACCTGGAAGGTACTAAAGGAAACCACCACTAGATATCACCATTTGACTATTTAATAAATCTCAGAAAAATTGGTAATGTATAAAAATCCTAATTATCCTCCAGGTTGATGAAGTCACTTTCTAGAGGGGTTTAATTCCCACAACTGAGGCAGGCTGGGGAACATCCTGTCTGCAGGATTAATTGGGGAAATGTAAATAAAGAGTCCAGCTTTCTACAGGGGCTGGGTCCCAGGACCTGGTGAATATTCCTCTGTGGGAACAGAGAATCAAAGCTGGATATGAAGGTAAAAATTCCCTGCCAGTATTTCTCCTCCAACATCAGATTTTCTGGCATGGGGATAAAAATCAACTCCAGGCAGAATCTGGCCGTGGATGTCTGCCCTGTAAAATATGGCACTGCTTTCCTTGGTAATGGATTCCAGCTGCTGCCCTTCAGCAGCCTGGAAAAGCACCTTTCCAGGGATTTTCCCCAAGGAATTGGAGTTCACTGAGGCATTTTCCTCCTAGTGAAAATGGGCACAGCTCCAGTGCAGCTGATGGAGTTTTACTCAAAGTCATAATGGGACTTAGCATCTTTCAAATATAAATAAATCCAAAGCAGGTCATGGATTACAACATGTCAATTAAAATAAAATTGAATTAAAACAGTATTTAAGTTAGTAATAAATGTATTTGTCTCATCTTTTTAGAAATTAACAGATTTTGCCCCTAAAAGTATTCTGTAGCAACATCTTTCTTCCTACAGAGAGAAATTAATTTTGAGAAGTTACCTAAATTGTGGGTTAAACCAGTTTAACAAATGCTGGGGGGAAAGAACATGGACAGTATTTTTCCATGGGCAAAACTACATAAAAATGAATAACAAAATACAATGTGCTTTACATTAACAATGTGCCTTTACCTGCACCTCCATTTGTGCTGTAAAAACACAGGTCATTGGGGTGGTCTAAATTACCTATTTTCCTCAAAACACTGCTGTTATGTGGTTTTATTTTCCTTCCAGCTAAAATTACTCACATATTTAATAAAATTAATTTAAAAACAAGTTCTGAAACCAGTCCTAAGAAGGGCTGGGATGAACGCAACTTCCCAGCGACCTCAGGTTTTGGTGAACTCTCATTATTTATGTGTTGTTTTCTCCTGTGCCACTCCATTTCTGTCCCGGGGATGGAGCAGCAGATCCATCAGGGATTGCCCCATGGTTTTATTTTCATACCAGCCAAAATTACCCACATATTTAATAAAATTAATTTTAAAAAAAGCTCTGAAACCAGTCCTAAGATGGGCTGGGATGAACGCAACTTCCCAGCGACCTCAGGTTTTGGTGAACTCTCATTATCTATGTGTTGTTTTCTCCTGTGCCACTCCATTTCTGTCCCGGGGATGGAGCAGCAGACCCATCAGGGACTGTCCCAGAGCAGCAGCTGCTGTTGATCCATCGGTTTTAATCCCTGGGTTGGGGCTGGGGAGAGCAGCAGAGCAGAGAGGGCTCCTCCAACGCATTCCTCAGCGCTGGCAAGGACAGAAAACCACCCCAGCCTGGAGCTCAGGTTTAACCTCCGACTTCCTCATTTCCTGAGGAAGAACCTCGTGCAATTAACTCCTTTCCAGACTTTGGCTTGCCCTGTAAAAGGATCCCAGGGGGAAGCAAGGGCTGGGGCACGGCAGCGCAAATGGCACGGAGCACTTCTTGCTATGGTAATTGCAGAGCCTTTGGCTGCTGCTGCCCTCTGGAACATTTCCCATCCCAGCCTCAGTTAAATTGTTCTCTGCACCTCCACCAAGGAAAGCTGGAGAGCTCTGCCCACCCTGCGCTCCTCTGAAATTTAATGAAGTCATTTGGCCTCTTCCAAAGGACTCCTGGCCTGATTTTGAATGCTGAGGAGGAGATTAATGAGACATACATGGAATTAGGGCAATGCAAGGGAAGCAAATCATCCTTTTCCTGCCATGCTCCTAGAAAGCAAGGATGAGATTCAGTACTGCTCACACTCCTTGCACCAAGGTCAGTGGGAATTTTGGATCAGGCAAGGACCAGTCACGTCTTGGATGTGTATGAGTCTGATTTTATTAATTTGTTTCCTTATCAGGAATTATCTTTCCCTGTCATTTTAATAAAAAGAGAGAAGTCCTTTCATTGCCCACTCAGATCACTTTTCCCTCAGGAGCAGTTTTTTCTCAGTCCTGCTGATATTTTCTTTGAGTTCACAGATGATTTTAAGAAATGCCCAAGAAATAAAGATTAAAACAAACAACAAACAACCACAAGCAAAAAAACCAACAAGAAACTTTATTAGGAAAAAAAAAATTCTGCAGAGCAGGTAACAGTCCAATTCATCTATCATTTTACAGTGGTGACATAATGAATAATTTCCAGCTGAAATATTTGCTGAGAAGCAAGAGCAAAGGGAGAAAATGTGTTTCAGTGCTAAACAGCAGTATTTCCATATGAAAATCTGCATTTAAATTTCCAAATGAAGATGCAGGAATCTTGCACTATTTTTTCAGGAATGCTGCAGTCATCTTTGCTTGCTGATTTTGCAGAAAATTAATGCTTTTATGTGTGGATGTGGCACTTGAGGACATGATTTAGTGGTGCTGTGTTAATGGTTGGACTTGATCTCAGTGGTCATTTCCAACTTCAACACTTCTATGATTCTATATATATTATAAAAACATGATTAACCAGTATTTTTGAGAGAAATTAATTTCAAATTCCACATTAAAAACCAGAAAACAATGACCTTTACCTGTCCTCCTACCAAAGGGGTTTAAGACTTAAAATATTAACTAGAACAAGTGTAGTGTGCAAATGTTTCCATTTCCCAACCTAATCCTCGCAGTGAATCACTCATACCTGAATCCCATCCCTCTCCTGAGCTGAGCAGCTCAGTCAGGATGTGAATTCCACCCTGCAGCTCCATTTTGCAGCCCCTGTCTTGGAGATTTGGAGGTTTGGGGTGCTGAACTCGGAGCTGTTCCTGTTGGGAGCGTTGCGGGAGCTGAACAAAGCCAACGAGTGCAGGAGGGCTCCCCTGGCTCTGGAGGTTTCTATGTTCTGCTCCTGGGAGATCTGAACACTTATCTGGTCCAGGCTGTTCCTTATCCAGCTGCAGGTCAGCAGGTTTGTTATGGAACCACACCTGGCCAGGCTTTCTTCAAAAAACTGTTTGTAGAGCTCTGCCACTTTGGCTTCCATGTACTTGTTGAGCGCGGAGTTGGACAGGGGCTCCTCGCTGAGCAGGAGGCTCCTTTCTCCAGCTTCATCTCCAGGCAGGGACACCCCAGTGGGCTTTCTGGGATGCTCACAGAGAGGGGATTGACCCAGGGGAATGTCTATGGAGAGCAGCACAGGCCCATCAGGGAGCTCATCACACCCGTGGTCCAGGACACAGCCCGAGTCACGCGTGGGGCCCCCCACGCGGTCCCCCCCGATCTGCAGGTCAGGGTAGTTCTGGTAAATGCTGTTGCATGGCCAGGACCTGTACAAATCCACCTCGTCCAGGCTCCCTCCTCTCCTGGGGATGTGTACAGCTGGGGATGCAGTGCCTTTAACCAGCATTCCCTGATCCTTTGCAGGCTCCTTCCCTATGGATCCCCATCGGGGGCTGCTCCCGGCTTCCACTTTGCTGCTTCTGGCAGAGAGCTCCTCCTGCTTCTCACATCCATCAGCAAAGCCTTTAATTCTTGGGATGTCTACAAGTTTCTGTCTCCAGATTCCCTCTTTGGCTTTTTGGGATGCAGGGGATTTTCGAGGCTTATCTTGATGACAGCTTTCTCTGTAGATGAGCCTCGTTAGGATGCCTTCTGCCAGCATGGTGACAAGTGTGAGCAGCAGGGATCACCAGAGTTCCATGGAGCCCTGGAATGGAGAGACAGGCACAACACAACAGCAACAACTATTATTCATCAACTATTATAGAATAATTATATTATTATTGTTGCTATTATTGTTATTTTTACTAATCAGGAAAAATCACTGTCTTTGTGAGAAGTGCACTGATGACCAGTGCACTTCTCACAAAGACAGTGATTTTTCCTTCCCTCTCAAGCATTTATTTTTAGCAAACATTAAGCTGCATGCTTTTCCTCTTTACCATGTCCACAAAAATCATTCTGAAGGTACAGGAAGGGCTTTAATCAGCTGCTTCATCTGTAACATCCCTTCTGCTGCCAGGTCTCTTCCTCATCGTGGCTACTTCAGACAGATTGCACTTTGTAAGCTGTAAAAATCAGCAGAATCATTTTACTTGTCTGTATCAATATCATCAGTAATTAATCAATGTTTTCCATTACAAGACAACCATTTCCAAGATCTAAAGAGGTGACATAGAAAGGAAATAAAGATTATATTTATATTTAGAGGCATTTCTGACTTGAGCACTTCTGTGAGGTGCCAAGGAGCTTCAAAAGAAACTGAGAGTTCTGCAAATAGAACAAAACTGTATTCAAAATGCAGATCAAATGTGTTTAGAGTCCCTCTTAATGATGAACTTAAAAGATAGAAATAGTTAATTTGCCTTCCTCAATAGTGATAATAGTGAAAAGTGTCTCAAAATAATTTACTACACTTAATGGTTCCTTATCATCCCTTTCCAATTCACCTACTGTTAAAATCAATGGGAATCTTCACATTAAGAGTCTGACCTGAACCACTGCTCTTATAAAAGAATGGGAAACATGAACATAAGAAAATCATTCAGTTATTTTAAATATCCTTTAAATCTCTGCATAATTGAAGTATCCACAGACCCAAAGTGTGCTTGTGGCTCAACACTTTTCACCATGCCCCTATACTCTGGTATATTTGAAATTCCTCACTACACTGGGTCACTTTTCAATCCCAATGCTCCTTCCAGGAAATATTCTAAAACTTCAGTTATTTGAGAGATGGAAATTTTCACCTTTCCCCCAAAATTTACACACTGGCACAGCACAACTGTTTTTTTTTTTTTTTTGTTTTTTATTTTTGTAGGGTTCTTTATTTTTGTGATACAGAAGGTGAAAGGAACACAGGAATTTCAGGCCAAAGCAGGCAGGAAAGGCAGCAGACCTGGTTATCTACAGAGTCATTTACATATGCATAAAGCAGGGCAGCACTTTCTTAAGCACTTATGGGAACTTGATAAATCATTTTCCAAAGAAAGAAGAATTGGCAGTCTAAATCTTGCTAAAGATCCATGGAATTTGGAAAGCTCTGTGCCCTGTAGGACATGGGTAACCCAGTCCTTACCCTGCTCTGTAGGACCTCAGGGTACCAGCTCCTTACCTGCTGATAATTTTGGTTTATTGCTTTGAAAGTGCTCATGAAGAGCTAAAACTTGGCAATCTTGGAAAAACCGGTCTCCTCCAAATGAAATAAGTGGTTCCTGTGTTCTGGAACAAAGCATAAGGAAAAGAAAAAGGCACAAAAAGCCCAACTCACCAAGCCCAGCCGGGTCCAGGATGGATTTCCCTGAGCCCAGAGCTGTCCTGCAGAGCTGCTGGGAGGGGGCAGACGGTTCCCCAGCCTTTCCTCACTGCTGCCTGTGCAGAAGAAGCCTGACGTGCTCATGATGCAACTCCCCAGCATTTTGAACTCATAAAACAGAAGTGATCCCGCTGGGAGAGGGCGCGGTTTTTGAACACAAAGAGAGGGCTGCAGCTAAAAGAGGATGTTTGAAAATGAATTGAGATGTTCCTGACCACGGTGTGATGCTGAGGAGCTGCTGACAGCCAGAACGGGGCACGGGGAAGGAGCAGAGAGTCGGGGCTGAAATCGGAACCGAATTCCACCAACACTTCCACTGGCAGGAGCTCAGTGCTGCTCAGCTGACCTGCGGACTTGCACCACTTCCCCTTTGGAAACAGGCAGCTAAATTTAGAGTCTGGTGATGTGCCACTCATGGGGAGGAAGTTGGCAACTTCCTTTCCCCCGGATTTTGATGAGATACCCTGTGTCTGTGACTGGCAAACAGGACAATGAGCCAACCTGAAGGCAGCAGCCAAGGGACAGCCCTGCACAGTTGTGATGCTCCTTGACCAAACCTGCTCTTTAGGGGTTAAAGAATTACCTCTGGCACTTCCCATGGTGGTTTTAGGTGTCCTCTTCAAGCTGAAGCCAAGGTCAGGCACTGAGCCCTCCCCTCAGCACAGGATCCAGCCCACAGACAGTCTGGAGAGTTTTCTGTTGGTGACTTTTCTAAATTTCCTTTTTCTCCGAATTTAAAAAAACCCAACGAAGCAGAAGCTGAATCTGGTCTAAGTACAAGACAAAAGATTCTAAAAATACACTGTTTAATGACAGGAGCAAGACACAAATTATCATCAATGCCATGGGCAGGGACATCCTCCACCATCCCAGGCTGCTCCAAGCCCTGTCCAACCTGGCCTTGGACACATCCAGGGATGGAGCAGCCACAGCTTCCAGGGCAACCTGTGCCAGGGCCTCCCCATCCTCACTGGGAAGAATTTCTTCCTAATATCCAATCTAACCCTGCCCTCTGTCAGTGGGGAAATCATGTTGTGCCTTGGAAATTAGGTTTGGAGTAATTCTGGCCATACAGGTTCAATGAAGTCTGTAAAGTTACCTCTCTCCCCTCATTTTCTCCTGCATTTCATGAAAAACTTCAGGTTTTTATGGAGGCAAAATGAAAGCTATTTTTACTCCCATCAATTTGATATAAAACTCATTTAATATTTAAAAGCTGTTCAAAATTAGCTGATTTTTTAATCATGTTACATGAGCAATTTCTGCACAGAAGGTGTGGCTGGGACTCCAGCAGAGTCACTGCCCGCAGCCCTTGGGGGCAGGAACCAGGGTGGATCAAATTCCAACCAGTTTTAAAGCTCACCAAGCTTGCAATTAGTGCCAGCTGCAGCTGGAACTTTTGTGCAGCTGTTTCAACAAGACACAAAAGTAACAGAGAGGAAGAAATCAAGTCAGGTAATTTGTGTGGGGTGATTAAAAGCAAATCAACTTCCATTTCATACCCAGCAATGTGATCTATGGAATGTGTCCCTGCCCATGGTGGGGGTGGAATGACATGAGCTTTACCATCCCTTCCAACCCAAACCAGTCTGGGATTCAGGTGGTAGATGCATCAATAGCCAAGGAAATCAATGTGTTCTCTCAATTAGATCTCACCAAAAAGTAATTCCCTTTTATTTACAAAAATAAAGTCAGAATGAGATAGAACCAAAGTCAGTTCAGAAGCCGAGCACAAATTGCACTTAGGATAAACAGCAGACAAGGATATCAGAATTTGGAGCTGACTATACATTGAAAAAGAATAAACAATTACTCATATCATTCATATATGGAGAAAATTCTACTACACTGAATGATACTATATGAACTATGGCTGCATGTAAATGAAGTCTCCTCTTTCAGCACAGGCTGTGCACTTTGCACGCACATAAACATGACACAGATACTGACTGGTTTGAAAGGTTTCATGTGAGAAATCGTGTTGTATGTTGTGGTTTTTCTCCCAAGCACGGCGGCTGCGGCGCTTTATTTCCCATTCCAAAGGAATTTCATTCCAACACCGCCTCCCCCCCCCCCCCCCCCCCCAGAGGAGCTCCTCCCACACAACCCCACCGCACCCGGCGCGGCTTAAGTAGAAGAGAGGCGGGGTTTAATGCTGACTGACAGCTGTACCACCCAATAGGAAGGCGGGACGGGCCCGCCTCGGCCGCTGGTTGCCGCAGCAACGGGGCGCGCGGCGGCGCTGCGGGCCCGGGCGCCATTGCGGCCCCTCAGAGCGGGCGGGCGGGACTCGGGCAGCTCCTGGCTGGGAAATGTGCGTGCGATCCACATCGCTCCGTGTAAATAAAATAACCTTCTCTGCCTGCTGGGAAAGGGTTCCGGAAAGAACTGAGGCCATGTGGGAATTACAGTGCTGCTGACAGTGGATTAATGATGTGCTGGTTTCCTTTTATTAAGGATTTTGAAATAGTGAGCAAATTAAAATGGTGAAATGGACGAGTTCCTGATGATATCTACAATAAACTAACCTTTAAAAGAAGGAATCACAGCAGAAGAATTTTATATTACTTACTATATTCTGTATGTGTATAAATATTTATAAATATATATAAAATAATACACATAATGAATTACTGTATATTCGTGTTACAAGATATACAGGGCCAAGTCTGATACCGCATGAATACAACACTTATATTTTCTACTAAATATGTGTGTTTTCCACTAAATATATGTATTTTGCATACTCAGTACTCACTATTGTGCTTACCTGTAGTAATCCAGCAATTTCAACTTCATCACCTTAACTTTTAAAATTCTTTTTAATTTCTGCAAGTTTACCAATGCAGTCTAAAATTTTTAATAATAAACTTCAAAACCATCATAACGAACCCTTCAATCTAAAACATTCTACCAAGATCCCAGAATATGGATAAATCACAGAATATTTCTGCAGGAAACTCAGTAAATGGTAACGATTGAGAATGATTTATTTGTGCCATGGGATCAGGATCTGAGCAATGTGGTGTAGGGAAAGTTGTCACACATTGCATGCACATGTGTAGCTTGGTTTTTAAAGATTTTGGGAAATTATTTTCATTGAACTTTACATTAATGAATACCAACTGGGTTTTTAGGATTTTTTTAATTAAAAAAAAAGCAAAGCAGCGATTTTTCTGAGTTGCATGAGTGGAGTGGATACACGGAGGGTAAATGGGATTCATTACAACTTAGAAATGGCATTGCTGGCCCTTTTCCCCTGTGCCTGATGGTGCTTGGCTGTGCTTCAGCTGCTCACACAGAAGCTGATCCTGCACAAATTACCAACCACTCTGGAAAAAATCAGGTTATTAGTTTTCACCAGACAATGCAAACTGAAGTCTGGAGTTTGGGCAAAGCCCAGGGCAGGTCAGAGGCAGCGAATGTGGTTTCTGTAACTCTGCAGATCTCGCAGGTGGTGCAGAACTTCAGCACATGAAGCGGGAAGCTGATCTACCTGGCAAACAGGGAAGGTGCAAGTGAAGTTTTAGTTTAAAATTTATCCTGCACTGCCCTGTGGCAACACAAATAGAAAACAGCACAGCTCCCTGCTGGGAGCAGCACAAAGCTAATTAATTACAGTTTGTGAATGAGCAGGGGAGGCTGGGTGAGCTCTGAGTGTGGGAGCAGCTGCTGTGTCCCAGCCACTTCCGACTGTCCCTGCCCTGGGGAAGGAGTGGAAAAGCAGAATGAGGAATAACCCAAACCTTGACACACTGCTTTGGGTAGGTGCATCCTCAATTAAATCCCATTTAGTAATTAAATCCCATTAGCTGCAACAGGTGAGAGATCCAAACATCACTCTCAGCAGCAGATCCCTGATGTTCACCTTGTATAAATCCTGAGCTTTTAAAAAGCAGTATTTCCATCTGAAAAATTCACTTATTTCAGCTTCAAATTGTGAACAAAACATGCAAACAAGTCATGGAGTGAGAAAGTGTTCTAAACCAACTTTATTGGAATGATACAGGAATGGTTAACATACAGGTTAAATCCTCAAGGCCTGCTTTCTACATAGGAAAAAAATAAGAAAGAAAAGAACAAATTCAGTTCTTGCACCCATGGAAACAGAAAACCAGCACAGAGGTAACAGATTCCTGGCACTCCTAAAGTCATGCAAGAGATCTGCATCAAAAAACTCAAGTTTTACACACACAACAAAGAGATTTTGGGTATTTTCAGTTTGTGTTGGTGCCTTGTTCCCCGGACAAAGGAATAATTCAGCCTGGCTCGCCAGAGCTGCCTTAGGAATGCTGATACAGTTTGAATGCTCCCATATGGCAAGGGGGGGACAGACGAGGGCAGTGACTTTGCTTTCTTAAACTTGGCAATTCTCTTGACCGTTGAGACAGGAATTGACCTCGTTTCAGAATGTTTTGGGTCGCTGAACTGACAGAATTTGGCAGCTACTTTTAATTACAGCTTCTCCAAAATAATGGCTGGAATTCACCAAACGTGCACAGGAAGCACAGCAAACTGCTGTGGGTACAGAGACTTGTGTGTCAAATCCCACTTTCCTCACCACCCTTCACGTAGTATTCCACAGTTCCCAAAAACCTGAGCAGGAATTTAGACACAGAGAAAGATTTTGGCCAATATTAAGAAAGAAAAACAACCTCGTTCAGAAAGATGAAATCATAGTGAACAACAATAATCTGATGCTGGATTTAAAACATAACGAAACTTCCATCCCCAAAAGGCCTTAAATTTCACAGAACTGCAGTAACTCCTGACAAAAGGTGTTAATAAAAAGCACAGTTTTGTGTGTGTTAATCTTTAAGGTAAGGCAGCATCCATCCATCCATCCACCCATCCCTCAGCCTTGTGATGCTGTGCTGCTTTGTAAGCACAAGCTTCCACCTCCTTCCCAGGCTCCCAAAATGATAAATCAGGAATTAAAATATGGTCAGGAATTACAGGCTCCCTCATGAGCACTGGGAGAACACACAGGTTAATATTGCACGTGGTAAATTCATCCACACAAGACTCTGAGAGATTTGAAATTCCTATTATAGTTTTATGATATGGCAATAAGAATGGAAATTAAGTTTTTATACCTTAAAAAAAAGAAGTCTTGTTTAATTACAATAACTTTTTGCTATTCAAACATTTATTTCTTCATTTGAAAAAATACTATATGAACCTAATGGCTACTTGAACATGCAGTGAGATGTTTAATGCTCTAAGCAGTGTGAACTGGTATTTTTGTAGAGAAATACATTAAAGGCTTTCACCCTTACACAGGTAAGGAAAGGCCATTTCTGGCTGTTTTGGCTTGTTTGCAACATTGAATCTTGCCCCAGATGTGTCATTGCTCGTGCTCAGGCAGCTGGAGGGACCTGTGTCCATTGCCCTTTCTGTCCAAAGAGCCCACACAGATCCCTTAAATGAGAGTACATGGGGTTTGTGGGGGGTTTATCACCTGTACAACTGTGTAACAATACAAACCTTAAATATCCATTCTACAGAAGACAAACACAACTTTCCAAAGTGACTACAATGGTTAAACTACACAGTACCACCTACAAATTCATCTGAAACCAGGAAAGACACTGAAAATTTACTGTGTAACTCAGTAACATTTTTGAGGCAACTCAGGCACTGAATTAGTATCTGACGAGGTTTTAGATGCTGTTTTCCATAGTTTAAATAGCTGGATCTCTAGGTAAAACCCATCTGCTTTTTTAGTACTAAAATAGTTTCTTTAAGTTTACACAAAATGGATGAATTGCCAGGACAGTTTAAACTAAATGTAACTCATTCATGTCTGATTGCTTCAGCTTCCATCAGAACCCACTCCTGCTCCCTACCCTGAAATTCCCATTTCCATCCTGTGTTCAATTTGTGTTATGGACAGTGAATGCTGCAAGCACCAATCAAATGTTAGAAATCACATCTACATTTCTTGAAGCAGAGACAGTTGGACTATTTTATAAAAAGCTGTGGAAATTCCCTTTACAGACATTTAAGGCAGTTGAAATTCACGCTTGCTGCTTGGCCAGTGCTTCAGCTTCCTGAAACAGCAAAGAACAATTACATGTTAGTAGTTTCTCAGCATGTTTCCAAAGGAACACCATAAAACAATAACCTGCATTTTTCAATCTTCTTTCAGCCTTTGTAAGGTGATCACAAATGGGAACAGAATGACAACAGAAGAAATGCAGAAGGAATTTCCCTTTGGTTTCTCCGAGTGTACTTTTGACTGCAGATTAATTTAATTACCTGCCAGCAGCACCATGACCTAGAAGGAAATGAATCAGAAATGAATTCCCAGTGCCCTCAGTGCAGCACCTCAGTGGGGACAGCCTGGTTTATTTGAAAGGACAAAGTTCAACATCTGCCAAGATGTGCTGGAGCCATTTGCTTTTATGACTACACACAAATACTCAAGATAACAGATTCAATATCATTGTTCCATGACCCAGCATTGCTACATAAACAAAACAAATGAGGAGAAAGGACTAGGAGGGGAATTTCCAAGAAGTCTGTATGATTTTTTTAGGAGGAGACACAGTGGGTGACCCCAGCCTGCAGGGCAGGAAGTCCCACGTGTATCTCTGTATCTTGGATGTGTGGCTCACTCTGGCTGTCCTGGCTAACTGCCCTCATCCTGCCTTTGAACCCAGGGCGTGGGAAGAGCCTGGCTGGAGCTGCTGTGCTCTGCTCTGCTGGCCTGTGCTCTGCTCTGCTGGCCTGTGCTCTGCTCTGCTGGCCTGTCATGGCTCAGAGAGCAGGGCCAGGATGTCACCAGGGCTCAGATGTCACCGCGCACCCACAGGCCTTGTGTGAGGACATCCTGGCCATCCACAGCACAAAAAGCAGGTGAGCAATGAAAAGAAGATCAAAAAGAGATACAGAGCTGGAAAAAAAGCAGTGTGTTTGATATTCTCTAAAAGACAAGTGGTTCTTTGAATGGTAAGAAAGAGGAGAAGGTTCCCTTGGCTTTGTAACAACTCCCGTAACCAGCCCAGGGCACTGCAATGGTGGCACCTCACTGGTTGGGGTTTTTTTTCAATACAAAGTACATTTCTTCAGAACAGGCACTGGAAAGCTGGAGAGGATTCCTGGTATTTCTCTCAAGCCCAGGAAGGTTGGAACAGGTAACCTGCTAACCTATTTTTCTTGGACGTCAAATTCCATTTCCTTGGGCGTAGGCCTCCAGGTTTTCTGGGAGAGGCTCAGTTTTCCAGGCCTGACACTGTCCCTCTTTCATACTTTTCCTTATTTCTCCCTCAAGGCCCCTCACTGAGCATCCTCTCAGTCCTTAAATCCATAATAAATAAATAATTAAACATAGCTTTTAACTCACAAAACCCTCTCCCTTTAAAATCCACTCATATTGCTAGAAGTAGAGATGTTTAAGAAAAACTGAAGGCAGCCTTTTCCAGAGTTTGTAGATCCAAAGGACAAACCAAACCACCAGGGCTCAGAAAATAGTTACCTGAATTTACCATGCTCATTTCTGAGCCAGTCCTGTTTAGCACTGATATCAAACCTTTGTGTTCAGAGTCAGATAACTTCCCAAATCTCTCCTGATGGCATCCAATGGAGGTTTCCTGCCAAGGCTGCTCCCAGCCTCCTGCCATTTTCTGCAGTTGCCATGTCATTCCCTATAGCATTATATCCAAGCTGTACACAGCTATGCTGGAAACATCATTTTCAGCACCTACAAATCTCTGTACCTGCCTCAGCAGCCTGCAACCAACTTGACTGGACATCCTAATTGTGGGAGGGATTCCCAAAGTCAGCCCCAGAGCAGGACACAAGGGGTACAAGGTCACTGCTGCAAAGATTATTTACTGTCATCAGCCCAACACAAGATGGAAATTCAGCAGGGTACAGCTGTGCTCTATCTCTCCTGTTTAAAATTCACCTTTTCCTTAGGTGAGGACAGAATTGGAGCATCCCTCAGGACAGAAGCAGAGCTCCTGCCAGCCAGCGGGTCTGGAAGCAGCGACGTTCCCAACGTTACTGAGACAGGTGACCTGATTTGTTATGGCAGCAGCTGCTCTCTGGTACCACTGCACTTCCCAGGGGAAAGGCACGAGCTTCCCTGCATCCCACAGTCTCAGGATTGCTCCCTGGTTCTTTGGCTCCATCCTGCACACTCTGCTGAGCAGTGAAGTGCAGATGTTCCAAGGAACTTCACCAGGACTGTGGCACTGTGTGCAGCTGGTTTGATGCCAGCAGTGGGTAATGCTGGGGTGCAGATCCCAGCTGCTCTGGGCAGCTCTGCACAAGGCAATTTTTTCTCATCACACCATCCCCAGTGGAGCTACTGCTGGAAATGTGGCTCCCAAAACTGCTTCAGTCTGCCCCACAACCTGCAGTGCTCCCTGCTCATGGTCACCATCCACCTTTAAAATTAGGTCTCTTAGTGATGTGCCCAGCACGACCTTCGGCTCGTACATGAGTAAAGCTGAAAGGGAGCGGCGTGTTTATCCACTGGAACAGGAAAGCTGGAAGTGACCTGGAGGATCCTGCTGCTGTCAAGTGAAACGTATAAAGCAGGCTTGTCTTATCCTATCAAAATCAAAAGGAGAATTCCAGCCCATTGCATCCACAAAGCAGTAACCCAGTTCGTAATTGGCAAAGGAAAATAAGCTTTGGATAACAAGCCAGAGGAAAAAATTACTCTGAAGTAAGACCATGTTATTTCAGAAACAGTGACTCTGGTTTCAAGGGATTTTCTAGTAGAAAAATCTCATCAAAATTTCACATGAATTAATTTTTTTTACTGAATTGAAAACATTCTTTGATTTTGTGGTAATTTTTTTCAGCTAGGTTTCTTATGCATTCTTCAGTACAAATATTAAGAAACTCTTCTGAAACTGAAGCCTGAGAGCCTCTGGAATATGAGTATCTCCCAGGGAGATTGATGGGGGCAATGACAGCACATGCACCAGATCCTATTGTGAGCAGAGGAGGAGGAGGAGGAAGCCACAGCTCCCTGTGAGGAGGTGCTCACCCACCTTTGAGCCAGGAGGGGCAGTCAAGCCCAGGAACGCGTACACGGCGTTGTTCTCCCGCGCCTCGAAGAAAGCATCGTAGTCCTTCAGCACGGCAGGAGGGAGGGGGAATAAAAGACAGAGGAGTGAATTGTCAGAAATAATCTCAAATCAGTTCAGGGTGTCACCCAACCCACACCAAGCACACTGCTTCCTGTGCCCAAATGCAAAATCCAGCATCAGCTCAGCACATGGCATTAGCACTAACAGCACACAAACTGGTCAGGCTGGAAAGGACAAGATGGGAATTCATTCTGTGTCCCAATAAGATGTTGCTGTGAGGTGCTCCAGCCTCTCCCAAAGGGACAGACTCCACACAAGGCAGGTGTTGTCACTGGTCTGGTGTGGACATTCCCCTAACAGGAGCAGCTGAGCCTGGACCTTGGCATCAGAAACCCTGACGTTCCCAGATGTCATTGCTGACTCCTGATAGGGATGGCAATTGTGCAACTGGGACTCCAGCTCTCAATCTGTCAGAAGTTCAACTGGAACTTTTACACAGAGTGCACCTTTTACACTGAGAGTGCACCTCTCCATCACATTTCCCACTAAGGATTAGTCTGTGCAAGTGAAGGCAATGGGGTGGCACTCTTTGCTCACAGTGCACTACAAATGCCCTGAACACACACAGCCACTTCCCAGGAAAACGAAGGTAATAAATAAATAAATAAAAAGAAATACCAGTTGCCAAACTCCAACTAAAGGAACCCACAAGTTTTGTGCAAGCTCACTGTTGTCCAAGTTACCACACAATTCCCTCACTCTGACTTCTGAACTCAGCAGGGATCAGTCCAATGACTTTCCTGCTCTCCATTTTTGAGTGACTGTAACTTTACCAGCTCCTCCAGCTTTCCTGGGCAATGTTTGGATGCAGAGTCCTGGCTGGGAAGCCCCAGGGCAGGCAGCAGCTCAGTCTCTGATTGGAGTCAGGGAGAGCTGTTTAGGGCATGGTGCTCTGGGTTCCTGACTCTGTGGGAGACAAAAGCCTAAGGAGCAGCAGCTCTAAGGAGAGGCTGCTGCAGCTAGAGCAGAACAAAGTACAGGGACCAGAAGATTCCAGCAGCCTGGACTTCAGGGATATCAAATTATTGCTCCATTTGCACATGCAGCACTTGCAGGCTGGTTTGATAAAAATGTGTGTGATTATGGTAAATCCTCCCTGAAGCCCTTCTGTTGACAGGACTGGGGCTGCTTGATAACAAAGGGATTGTTTATCTGGCTGGTGCACAGGCCATGAGCCTGCTCCACAGCATCTCCCAGGACAGGAATGCTGGGCCTGAGGAGCAGGGCTCATGCCAGCCCACACAGCATCTCCAGCTCAGCCTCTCTGCCGTGCACGGGCCAGGAAGGCCAATTTGCTCTTTGCTCTGCCACTTGTGCTGCATCAGATGGAACAAACAGGGAACTTCATGCTTGAGAGGCATCAGATAAAGACAGAAAGAGGTTCAAATTCTGGGCACAGAATTAACTTTTACTTTCCTGAAAGCTGAACTGTAGCAACTTGAATCCAGCTACAGAAACTGACCAAATTTAAAGAGTTCAACATGACATCAATCAAAATTTTGGCGATGAAATAAAACCATAGCAAGAATCTTGCAAACAACCCCTTCTCAGATAACTACTGATCCTTATGTCTGTCACTCCAAACCAACCATTTTCCTTATCACAACCAGTCAGTAAAATTTTGAGAGACAAGTGGCACAACAGTTCATTGTGGATATTATTTCAAGTTCTGCTTCTATTACAAGCAAGAAAAATTCTTGGCACATTGAGAATAATTTCTTTCAGTAGGCACAGATTTGTCTCACAAAGGTCCAGAACTGGCAGGTCCTGACTTACAGACTGTGCAGGTCAGAAACAGACTTCAAAAGGACCAGAGGAATGCACACTGTGAGCTCTGTTCAGAAGATACTCAGTTTTAAAAATAAAACTAACACTTAATCTAATAATCATTCAAGCATGGCCTGCTGAGTACAAGTACTGCAGGGCAACTTACTTTTGATCAAGCATTAAAATAATTACATAGGATTTTTGTTTGCAACACGAGTTTCAATCTGCACAAGGCACTGGAGTTACTGAACCACAGCAGCACACAGAGCTCATCCCAAGAAGGATCAGAAAACTGATTTATGATCATGGCAGACATCAGTTCATGAGATCTGGGATTCACATGTACTGGCAAACCCCACATGGGCAGAACAGATCTCTGAACTTGCTGCAGAATGTAAGCTTGGACTAAAAGGGCCAGATTTCTTTGAGGTGTTAGTTCACAATCATGGGGGAAGATGAGGAGTAAAAAAACCTGGCAACTTTCAGAGCCATAAAATGGGAAAAAACCCACAGGAAAAGAAAATTAAGTATGTACTGCAAGGTAGGATCCAAATCAAGAGGTCTACATTTAAATCTTTCCTATGGTGTGACTGGAAAACTCAAGAATCAATTATAACTAAAAGCCAAGATGGGAGGAAATGTCCAACACCTCCTACAGCCTCCCCAGTTTGGGCAACTGCAGCTGGGCAAGGCCTGCCTTGCTCCTCACTGCAGTGAGGCACAGGCAGCAGCAGTGAGGAAGAGGAGTGGGATGAGCACAGGAGGCTGGAGGTAAAGGGATGAGCACAGGAGGCTGGAGCTCGGGGACAGGCACAGGAGGCTGGAGGTAAAGGGATGAGCACAGGAGGCTGGAGCTCGGGGACAGGCACAGGAGGCTGGAGCTGAGGGGGCAGGCACAGGAGGCTGCAGCTCAGGGGACAGGCACAGGAGGCTGCAGCTCGGGGGGCAGGCACAGGAGGCTGGAGGTAAAGGGACGAGCACAGAGGAGCTGCAGCTGAGGGGACAGGCACAGGAGGCTGGAGCTGAGGGATGAGCACAGGAGGCTGGAGCTGAGGGATGAGCACAGGAGGCTGCAGCTGAGGGGACAGGCACAGGAGGCTGCAGCTGAGGGGACAGGCACAGGAGGCTGCAGCTGAGAGGACAGGCACAGGAGGCTGGAGCTCGGGGACAGGCACAGAGGCTGCAGCTCAGGGACAGGCACAGGAGGCCGCAGCAGCCTCACCCCCAGGTAGCGGCTGTCGTTGAAGAGCCGGGGGGGCAGCGGGTTCCCGCTCGCTGGCCGGCTGTCCTCGGGGACGTTCTCCCGCATCCATTTCCGGTTCTCCTCGTTAGCTGCGATGTCCTTCTCCTCAAATTCAATTTTGTTGGCTTCCAAGAAGCCTAACACATCTTGCTGCTGCTTTTTAATCTGTCACAAAAGAAGGAGGGAGGAAAATAAGGTAAACAAAATCAGTGAAATAATTTTTGATGCCGCTCTGGAGTTCGATGCAGAAATCAGGGGGTGAAAATCAGGTTGAAAACGGGAGTGGCAAGAAACTTATTAGAACCAAAAAGTATCTTCTGAAGAGTCAGAGCAGGCATCCCACAAAACGGAACAGGCTGAAGCTTAAAGATGCTGTCTCTACACAAATGTGTGTTGTGTACCTTAAAGGCGCCCACCCAAGAGCAGAGGTGTGAGCAGAGCCCTTGTGCTGGTCAGATTTTACATTTAACTACTCAGGGGAACGTTGTTTTTTCAGGTGCAGTGGAGTTTGCTGGAGGCACATTTGAGGTACAAACTGCTTCCTTGTGGCCTTGGAAGCACAGGCTGAACCTCCCCGTTCCTTCCCAGAGTCTTTTGTCCACCTCAGCGACAAAAGAGAAGTGGTTCACACTTCTTTGCACAGACACTGCTCTCCCGTTGTGTCCTTGGTGTCTGCAGGGCAGGCACAGTCTCTGGAGAGCTGTGACCCCACATCCCCATCCTAACTTCTGTCAGGGAAGCTGGGTGAGGTCCCAACCTGATGCCATCCATCTTGTGCACTCACACAGCATCCAAGGGAAAAGCAGGATCTGTGTGGCAAGCACGCTGCTGGCTCTGCACAGAGAAGGAGGTTTTTATTATTGTCATTATGAATTACTGACTTATTGACACAGAGATGTTCTGCTTATGCTCTGCTCTCCCTTTGCATAACTTCAGCACCACAAAGGAGATTATAACGATGCACATACTAACAAACAATAAAAAAACGGAATTTAATGGAAGTTTTGTTTTCTTCAAATTGCCCCCTTCACTGCAAAGCCAATCCAAGGGCTGGCTTTACCCTAATGAGCTGGGAGCCACAGGAGCAGCATTTCACACAGATGTTGCTGGTGCTAACTCAGGTCAGCCGCAGCTCCCGGAGCAGCCGCTCCATATACGGCCACAGGCAAACCCGGAGCTGCCGGGGTCAGGGACAGCCAGCCCGGAGCCAAATATGGAGCCCGGGCCCCGGCTCGCACAGCCCCGCACCCTCGGGCACCGGGCCGGGCCCCGGCTCGCACAGCCCTGCACCCTCGGGCACCGGGCCGGGCCCCGGCTCGCACAGCCCCGCACCCTCGGGCACCGGGCCGGGCCCCGGCTCGCACAGCCCCGCACCCTCGGGCAGCCGGGAGCAGCAGGAGCAGCAGGGAGCGTGATGGAGGGCGCTGCCCTGAAGGATGTGGGCTGGGGAACAGAGCCCAGCACATCCAGAAGGGAATCTTCAGGCACTCCCTGAGGCCTGGAGCTGCTCTACCCATGGCAGGTTCAAGCTGAGCTCGGGAGGGACCCATCCTGCTCTCCCGACACAGGGAAGCTCCTGCTGAGAAGCCAGGGTGATTCCTCCCACCCTGTCAGCACAGGAGCCGCTGGACTCTGCTGGACTCGCTGTGTGAGCACCCTGAAACACAAGGATATTGCTAATTTTCATCATGGCTAAAAATAAATCAAACTGGAGGAGTTAATACTGCCCTGAGGAAATAATTTGTGTAGAGGATGTATAAAAACATTCTCAGCAGACTCAAAGCTCTGGGTAAGAGGTTTCCTTGCCTGCCTCTATCAGCAGCAGGAGGGGAAGCTTTTTCTGTTGTGCTCTACAGGGGGAAAAAAGGGAGCACTCCCTTCATGAACTCTTCTTTAGGGCTAAACTAAGGGAAGGTCTTTGGAATTGTAAACTCTTTGGTCACTATGACCCAGTAGTAAATGTAAATTTTTTTCCTTGAACCAGTTACATGGTTAATTAACCATTTCTTACAATCTCTAAATTTCAGATCCAAATAGTTTTCATTATTCTCGGGTTCTTACCTTGTCCAAAATCCAAAATGCTTAGTGAAAACATTTTGAGATGCTCCAGAATTATAAAGGAATTAGAGAAAACCAAGCCTTTACCCACTCTACCATTAACCTGTACACTCTGCCACATAAAACAAGAGCTCTGAGTTGGACAGGAATCATCATTTTGATATCCTGAGAAGTCACTTCATTTTTTTAATAATCATTTTGACTATTAGATTGTTTTAGCCACACACAGATGCTCACACCCTCCCAGCATCTCACAGTCTCTGGGTTGTTTTTTTCAGCTCCAGGAGGTACAACCACATCCCAGATTGTTGACTGTGGCTCCAAAGGGTGATCACAACCCCCTCTGCTTGTCTTTGAAGAGCTGGCAAAGCTGGAAATGAATTTAGTTTTGCTATAAAAGGCACCATTGTAAGGCAAGCATGAAGTTTGGTCTCTGTTGCTCTCGGGCCGTCTGTAGTCAAGGGAGGTAATTCTCTAGAGAACTCCCCAGAAAAACAAGGATGGTGTTGATGCATGAGGAATATTAGTCTGGAACCCTTGTTTTCTGGCCAGATAAAAGAAGTTGGGAGATGAAGCAGCACTGTTTTCTCCCAGATCCTCAGACAAATCCTCCAGCCATGGTGATGAGCACTTCCACAAGAGCAGTAAATGCTCCAGAGAAACAGGGCACCAATTGCTGGGCAGCAGGGACATCGAGCTGCCAGATCCTGTTATTTTACGGGATTTTATTTAGAAAACTTCCATTAATCACTGGGAGGGAAGGGCTGAAAATAGAGCAAGAGACGTCTGCTGCTGCTTCAGGGTGTTTTGTCTTACTTGAAAGGGCACACGTTCTCCTCGGGACAGAGCTGGAGACGGTTCCTGCTGCCCATGTTTGGGAAGGAGCGAGGAGCCGGCTCAGGATGCGCCTGTCAGCGGCGGCGCTCGCTGCCCCAGAGCCTCCCCCGCGTGGAGAGCGGCCAGCGCCCCCCGGAGCCCGCACCTCGGCCCGAGCACAAACAACTGTCATGTCTGAGACCGCCCTGGCCCGTCAAGGGCAGCTCACTGCAGTTGGCAAACACGAAAATCCTTGTTTATCCCGAGTGCTCCTGACACATTGTGCAGGGCCGAGAGCAGCAGCGGAGCCGGGAACGTGCCCGGAGTCAGAGCAGGAGCTGGGGAGCCCAGCAGGGCCCGGGGCCCGGGACCAGCACTGGTGGGGCAGGAGCACTTATGGGGAGCACAGGAAGACAGAAATGAAAGTAGGGATGGACAGACAGCTGTGAGGGAAGAGGCTGGGGGCACGAGTGGAGGGGATGAGCAAAACGGATGGATAGCGATCAGGGGAAAATCCCTGTGGGATGGAGGCAGAGGGATGGAAGGAGAAGGGGTGGGAGCAGGTGAAACCAGGGCTGCATCCTCTGGTCCCCACAGCCCTGCCTGGTGACAAGGATGCCCTTGGAACAGCCCATTGGGCTTCACCCAACCCCAGAAACAGAAACACATCCTGCCTCAGCACACACTCGGGAGAAAAACCATTCCTAAGGTGAGCAGAGATATTTTACTTCTTGCTGATGTTCCCAAGATAATACTGAAAGGAACATTTAATGAAATAAATCTATTTTCTCTTTGGTTTGGATTTCAGGGTCTGGTTCCAGGACAGAAACAGCTTTGTGGCAGGTTATTGGTGGTTAAGCAAAGTCTCAGCACACACTGTGATCTTGTGCTATAAGATCCACTGGGTATCGAGATTCCCTTCTCTTCCAGTTACAAGCCAATCATGAAACATTAAGCTTTCACCAGAGCATGGGCACAAAATAACATTATAAAAATGAGTGTAGAATTGTGAACAAGTATCACCCCTCACTTGAGTACACATCAGAAATTCAATTTACTGTTCTTAATCTAACTCCCATCAGTGATGTCAGTAACACAAGAGAAACCACATCAAAGCTGCCAAGAGCACAAACAGGTGATGTTTGCCAACAAATCAATCCATCAAAAATAAAATTTTAACCCCAAAGTGCGAATAAACTTTCTAGAAAATGCTGCAACATTTTAGATTCTCTTCCAAATCTTTAATAATTTAGAAAAAAGTTTAAAAAAAGAACTCAGCTAAAAGATAATAAGGAGAAAGGAGGCAGGGATGATGCTGCAGAGCCTTGGTCCAGTGAGCAGGCAGCATTCCAGCCTCAGCTCCAGCCAGGACTGTGATGGCTGTTCAAGAGCCAGCTTCTCCCAGCACCACCCACTGCAGGGAAACACTCATTTTAAACACTTTTTGGAACTGAACTCACAGAGGGTCTATCTCATCTGGTGTACACAGGCACACACACAGCACAGTCCAGTCCACACTGCTGGCCAAGAAGGGGTTTGCGTTGGTTTTTTTCAGTCTTGTTATTTTTTCAGTTTATAAATAAATCCCTGGTTGGACAATAGACATGTTTTGGAAATCTATTTATGGACCACTGGAACTCAAATTAAGTTTACAGTCTGAGTGCTGCTGTTTTGATCCAACACAAACTTACTGACTGCAGCTCTGCCATCCTGGCCCTTGGCAGGGGCTTCTCCAGCACTTCTGTGGCTCCTGTGTCCCAACCTCCATGCAGGGGAAAAACATAGATTTTATTAATTTCTTTCCCAATGATGGGATTAAATGGCTCATGCTTTATTGTGAGGATTTAAAAGAATTATAAATGGATTTCTTATGATGTTCCCAGCCACCATTGTATCATCAGTTATAACATCAGGACAAAAGGAATGGCCTCAAGGTGCACCAGGGAAGGGTCAGATTAGGAATCAGGAGGAAGTTTTTCATGGAAGTGGTAATGGAGCATTAGAACAGGCTGCCCAGAGAAGTGGTGGAGTCACCATTCCCCGGAGGTGTTAAAAATGTGTGGATGTGGCACTTGAGGACATGATTTAGTGATGAACATGGGCTGGTTTATGGTTGAACTCAGTGATCTCAAAGGTCTTTTCAACCATAACAATTCCATGATTCTGTGATTCTCTCCAGCTCCTGCTGTGTGTCCTGAGCTGCCTCTCCCACCCTCACAGCTGGGATCCAGCACCAGGACAGCAGAGAAGCAACACCTTAGAGCAGATCTTACATTTCATCTTACAGATTTCTCATTTCAGTTTCAAGACAACAACACATTTAAAAGGGGAATTTTTTTCCATTTCCAGTTCCAGAACCTTCAGGGTTCCAGATAACCAAAATCAAGTCCAGCTTTAAAGCAGTTGTATTGTGTGCCAATGATGGTTTTAAAGATGCTGCTCCTTCCTTAGTGGAAGTAAACCTTTAAATCCCAGAAGCAGCTGCTTTGTGCAGGAAGCTGAACTCCAAACTCCAGGTGATGCTACTGGTTGTGGCCAGACTTGCAGCCATCAGTTCTCCAGAAGCTTCAGAGTCTCCTGAAGATGGACAAGCTGAAATGTAAGCAGTGAATGGGAAAAGTGCAGTGCAAGAAATGCTGAGCAAACTCCACTGGCAGCCAGCAGCAGCCAGGTGGAAACCCCAGGCAGGGATTTTCCTGGGAGGAGTGGGCAGCATGAGGAATGCCAAGTGCTGCCATGACAAAGGGACTTGTCACAGGGTGTGACCTGTGGTCTGAGCTGGGGCCACACTGCCACAATCCACTGCCACTTTCTGGAATTAGAGTAAAAACTATTGGGGGCTTTGGTTTTTATCTGTCTCACCTAATTTCTCAAATGACCTTGCCTTCCTCACCCAGAGTCCCTAATGCAGAAGCTCATCCTCACAAATGAGCTGCAAAATGCTTAGAATTTCTGCTCCCACTACAGCCTAATTTGTAGGAGTTCAACAGCCCAGCAGCTCAGCCGTGGATTTAAATGTCACAGATTCCTGTCGGCCCCCTAAGCTCATTCCCACCCCAGCACACGGCAGGGCTCCCTTCCCAGCAGCCCCAGTCCTGCCCTCCATCACACTTTTCCTTGCTATTACTCTAATATTCCACAAGATTATTTTTTTTTGTCTAGAGTGATTTTGTTGGATTTATTTATATGAATAAGCCATTTACCCCCCCTATATTAGCTTAAAAATCCAGAGTGCCAGTTCTGGTGGTGCCACTGTAAATGTGGTCAGAGGGTGGGAAAGCTGCAGGCAACTCCAGCCATGACCTGGCTGGATCAGAGCTTTGCCAGGTGTCTCCCAGCAATTCCTGTCTCACTTTTATTTCTCTCTCTCTGGTACAATGTCTGCTTATTTTTAGGTCTGGGTAATTATCACAGAGCTGAAAGCACTCCTTTGTTCTGGTTATTTTAAGCAGAGCATCACACGAGTGGTGCCATCGTTGTCTCTCCCGATGGATTCTGGTCTGCAGGGAATGAGACTGAGGGCAAACACAGCAAAACCACCATGAGCTTACAGCACCTCACTCAAACACAGGAGCCTGGAGAAGTTCACACTGGACTTGTGCTGCTCTTTTTTTACATCTTCCAGAAATTCAGCAGTGTCCAGATGGACTCCATCTGTCCTGACTCTCTCCCTGCAGGGTCCTTTGGGAAAGCCCATGGCAATACCCACATGAATCCTGCACAGCAGAGCTGGTTTGATGTGGTTAGACCCCAACAGCTTCCAACTGGTTTATTTGGAAATGGTTTTTACCACCAGGCACACAATGACCCTGGGCTGTGTCAGCATCACCAAAGCTGGGGCAGGAGGAAAGAGGCTCCAGCTCCCGCTGAGAGCAACACCCACACCCCTGCTGCTCACGTGTGGCTTTGGAAGACACCTCCTAAAAGCAAGAAAAGGTGAGAGGATGCAAAGTGACCACCACTCAAGAGGGAGGCCAGGGCAAAATCCAGGCTACCAAAAGGGTTTTGCAATTTAACCTGGAGGTTACATCATGTCTGGCAGCACACATGGGCTGTCTGCAAAAGGGCTTTAGCCTGGCATAAGGTACCACCCCATAGAGCAGATTTTGGAACACAAGCCAAAAATATAGCTGGGACAAAGGACAAAGTCTGCACTTCCCACAACAAGACCACTACTTGCTCCAGAAACCATAGAAAGTTACATAAATGAAAAAGCTGATTCATGAGAACCAAAATAAAAGCTTCTCTCATGGATTATAATGCCATTGTAACTGCATTCATTCAATAACCCAAAGCCTAAAAACTTGTTAAATCCCACACCAGCAACAGCCAGGTCCAAAGATCCTTGTGCACAGAACAAGTTTTTTCCTAGCAGAACCAAACAGGAAAGTTCACATCACCTCCATGTGCTGAAGTCCTGGGGAATCAGGGTTCTCAAGGGAGCCAAGAGTGCTTAGAGACCAAACTCCCTCTCACTTTTATTTACTCTGACACAGACTGCAAGGAGAATAAAATCCCAGGGGGATTTGGCATTTAGTTCCCTTGGGCTGCTTTGGGAAGTTCAGCCAGCAACACTGGCCTGGCCCCTCTGGTTGGCACAGCCCAGCACAGTGAGCAGGTTCCTAAGGGCCACTCTGCCAACTTGCTCTTGGAGATCAAGGAATTAGTTAAGAAAAAATAAGAAACATTTTCTCTCTTGCTGCAGCAAGGAGGGTTTGGGTTCAGTGTTCCAGCAGAGTTTTTCAGTGTCACTAATTTAGTGTCAGATAGCACAGCCAGCTCCACCACACCTCGACTACAGTCAAATTCTAACAAGATCCTGAAAGGCCCCAGATAAGTCAGAACTGTCTTGCTGCAACATCCAGGGTCTGTTCAGCTGCTTTCCTCCTGCAGTGGCCCAAAGCAGATTCCTCTCCCCATTAGTCAAGCAGGAGGACAAGTAACATTTCCTTATTTATATCTCCCCAGCTCCTGGCACTCAGCAGCAGCAGCAGCAGTGCCCAACGAAGCCCTGATGGCTTTTTAATGTGTTTTAGGTCTGCTTTCCATGAAGGCACCTTAAGGATTAACATTATTATCACAGCTTAAGGCAAATTCTGCTTTTAACAAATGATACCCAAGCACTGGGGAGATGAGTGGGGGTGAATTCATCCTTCAGCACCTGCCTGTCAGGGACTATTGTGGTGTCACCAGGATTCCAACAGAGAACATCTTATCAACAACACCTGAAACCCATGGTTAAAAGTACATTTAATAAACTTCACATTTTGTTCCAGTACATGAAAATGGTTCTGTCAGCTGAAACCCCACCTCTTTTCCTACTGAAGCATCAAATTCAGAAGAAATTTTTCTTTGTTTTTGGCTGCAAGGAAAAGGTGGTGGGGCACTGAAATCCTTTTCTGAAGAAATCCTTTCTTCTCTTCTTTTAGAATAGTTTTAATGTAATATATATCATAAAATAATAAATCAAGCCTTCTGAAACATGGAGTCAGATCCTCGTCTCTTCCCTCATCCTGAGACCCCTGTGAACACCGTCACAGAGGGTGACTTTGGTTTTGGGGTACTGAAGCTGAGTAAGACATCTCTGGCTTCCACCTCCTGAGGAAACAGAACTGAAATGGCTTCCAGGGAATGGTCACAGCCCCAAGGCTGCCAGAGCTCCAGCAGCAATTGGACAATGCTGCCAGGGATTGTTGGGGTGTCTGTGCAGGGCCAGGAGCTGGACTTGATCCTCGTGGGTCCCTTCACTCAGGATATTCCATGATTCCATGAAAAGAAGGGTGACACAGGGCACTCTCCTCAACTCTCCTCCTTCCTGCCTGCTCCCCAACACATTCCAGTTGCTCACTCAGCATCTCCTGGCCTTTCCAGGCTCCTGACTGCACTGGCAGCATCCAGGTGTTCTGCCCAAGAGCCCAGCTCAGTCTCACACCCACCAGAGAGGCACAAAGTGCTGGGAGTGCTCTGGGGCTGTGCAGATCAGATGCACCCTCCTTTGGTGAGAGTGTCTGTGTTCTCAGCACAGCCAGAAATGACACAGCCCTGTGCTCTCTGCTTAGATGCTTCTGTTCATTCTGTGAAAGGCTTACAGAGGTCACTACTGCCAAGCCAAAGTCATTCACAAGTCAGGATGTGCCAAAGCTCCTCCCCACAGCAATCGTGGCCTGCTCAAAGACTGCCTCCCAAAAAACAGACTCTGTGTGCATCCAGAGACTGACTTGCTGTTTCTCTGGGATTTTTCCTTCCTTTTTTCCTTTTTTTAAAGTTCTGTGAAAAGTGGCAGCAATACCCAATGGGATTATTTGCCTGGATTTCAAAACCAAACAAACCCTACGCAGCCAAAACTTCCATTTGCAGGGATTTGAATACAAGATTTTAACATTTAAAACCTCATTCCATCATGAACCAAAAAACAGAGATGTTTGCTCAGGGGCAGACAGTGAGCCTTTTTTACACTGTACATGGAATACAAGATCCCCAGCAGCTGGGCAAGGGAGAAGTTAAACCCCAAAAGTCCAAGAACTTTTGGCAGCCCTTGAGCTGGTACCAGCAGAGGCACCAAACCTCCCTGCCTACTTTTTGTAGACAACCCAAGAGCCTGAACACAGAAAAACAGTGAATGCAACTGAAGCTTCCATCTGCTGAACACTGGAGGTGTCCCAGGTCCGGAGAGGTGTCAGCTGTCACTTGTCCCCTCAGACAAGGAAGGTTTGATCAGCATGGAGGGTGCTGACCCTTCCCTCTGCTCACGCCGGGCTCCAGCCCCAGGGACAGCAGCAGGAGTCTCCCCTCCCTCCACGTGGCCTCTGCAAACAACCAGGAGCTGTGTTTGATGAGGGATGGACTTTGCACAGAAAGCAGCCTGAGTCTCTGGGCACTGCCTGGCAGCAGCTCCAAACTCCACCAGCCTGACCCCTCCAACATCCAGAGCTGCCCATCCTCCTGCAGGGGCTCTGCCCCCAACCCTGCCCTCATCCAGCCAGGTCTGGGCAGGATTGCCCAGGACAGACGGACAGGGAAGCTCAGCTCCTGTCCAGCACCATACACACTGAACCTGCACAGATCAGGAATATGGAAAGGGGCCTTCTCCACCAACTCACAGACTCACAGAATACCCTGAGATTGAAGAGACCCTCAGGGATCCCTGAGTGCAGCTCCTGGCCCTGCACAGGACATGCCAGCAATCCCATGCTGTGCCTGAGAGCACTGTCCAGGCTGTTCTGGGGCTCTGGGTCTGTGACCATTCCCTGGGGTGCTGTTCCAGGGCCTGAGCTCCCTGTGGATGAGGAATCTGACATCCAGTGTGACCCCTCCCTGACACAGCTCCAGCCGTTCCCTGGGGTCCTGTCCCTGCTCAGAGAGCAGAGGTCAGTGCCAGGCTGTGCCCTGGCTGGGCTCCATGGAGCTCTGGCTTGGGAATCTCCCCCAGCTGCTCTGGGGCCAGCCCAGCTCACGGGGGATCCTTGTGCCATCACAAGCAAAGGGAGGAGATGAGCCAGGGGAGGCAGGACTGCCTCTGCCAGCAGCAGAAAGGACTGAAAGCAGGGATCAAGCCATGGCCTGGGGTCATTCCTGCTGCAGGCTTTTGCAAATATTCACATATCAGGATTATTTTTTTTTTACTTTTTTTAATGACTACTTTAGTTATCCAGAATAAACATCTTGCAAAATCAAGCTTCCAAACCTAGGCTTTCTCTTACTTTCCTTTAGGTGAGGATGTAAAGAAACATTGATGTATGGCAAACCATAGCTGTAACCACTGCTGACACTGCAGTACCCAGGATTGTCATCATCCAAAGGAAAACACCAGCATTGCAATACTAAATAAATTGACCCTTGGCAATTTTCTAAGTCAGTCTTGTGGCATTTGACTTTTATAAGCCTGAAAACTGCTTGTCTGGTCCAAAACCAACAGAGAGCAAGCTTCCTACTGTGGAATACAGGCTCCATTATCTCAGTTATGCACTGACAAAGCATAAGCAGCAGCAGAATCTGAGCTCTTCATTTATTACACACAGTTGTTTTCTGCAGCAGACGTGGAGCTTGGCAGGCTGAGTTTCCCTGGAAGTCTCCATGTGCCTTGTCACTGAACTCAGGGCTGGGTTAAATAAAACCAGACAGATCATCCCTCCCAAAGCCCAGTACAAACCAGCAGCTCCTGCACAGCACAGGGCTGAGAGTGGCAGGGATGGGAGCATCCCAGCCACCAGGCAGCTGCTCTGCTGTTCCTGGGGCCTCACCAGCCTCAGCATCTCACTGGCCTCTCTGACCTGAGCCACAAAACAGAGAAAGGGGAACTTTTGCTATGTGGAAGGAAAAAAAAGTCCATAAGTCCAAGCCACCTCTGTCACAGACTCCTTGAACAATTTTCACCTCAGAGCTCCCTTTCCTGAGTTATCAGGAGTAATTGTTTTTTTCAAATCACTGCTTATTTACTTTCAGGGATCATTTCTGGCTCATTCTACAAATGGCATCAATACACCACAGCCCAGCCCCAGACAGGCTTTGCACACTGTAAAGCAATTTACCACACAGAAAACTGATCTCCAACAGGATAGTGAGGCTCAGTATCACAAGATGCAGACAACTCTCTGACACATGACATATTCCTCAATACTCAAACATTTACCACGTGGCTGAGAGAAGCAGGGAAAGGCCCTGAAGGTGCTGCTTGGTCACCTGAGTGCTTGCTCTGCAAGCTTTAAAAAGTCTGGACTTCACCTCTGTTGTCAGGTTCTGAACCTGTTTATTTCAGCCAGCCTCTTTCTGAAAGCCAGAAGAATTATTTCTCCTCCATCTTCAGCTTCATGGAGATCCCAGGACGGGTCAGTGCAAGGCTGGCAGCAACCCCACCCTGCAAGCACTGCCACAAACTGCCAGGACCCCTCAGTGCCCCTGGCACTCACCCTCCCCACCAGCCCAGCACTCCATGGTGGTCCAGGGAAGCAGCCTGAGGTAGCAGCACACCCAGGGCTGCACTTTGGGGCTTTATTGAAACAGCTGCTCCTGGAATGATTCTCCAGAAGCTGTGGATTTCTGCTGGTGATGAGGAGCCCTGCACAGCAGAGGGAAACCAGGTTTGGTTGTGCTTGAGTGAGGAGCTGAGCTCAGGCTAGGGAAGGAGTTAAAAGCACCGAGAGTTCTGCATGAGGCCCCTGTGGTTTACAATAAAAGCAAAGTTTATTTCCTGTATGGTTTAGCACACAGAGCCTAAATTAACTGACAGGAGTAAAAGTTTACAGCATTAATTGCTGTTTCACTGCCTTTATATTGCCAGGCATTTATTCTTTAAATAAAAGACTACTTTAGGAAGAAATACCACATGGCCTCAGGGATCCAGGTGCCTCTGATGTGTATTACTTTTTATCTTTGAAGAATTCATACACCACAAATCTCAGTTAACAAAGAGTCTCTTTGCTGACTGCTGTTCTAAAACTAAACCAAGTAATTCTTTAAGAGAGAACAAAGCTTTTTTCTTCAACTAAAACACCTAAATATCATAATACAAAGGAAGAGAAAAAGCTATGGATTAAATACAAATATTTCTCCTCTTTGCAAGAAGAGCCTTGAGATAGAACAGCATCCAAAAAGCTTCCTGGAGAGGAAAGATTCAGCAGAGCACAGCACAGCCTGTATGGACAGCAGTTTTCTGACCAAGTAATTAATTGCCCTGGGTAACATTTCAAGTGTGAATAACCCTGCAGGCCCCAGATCCCTGTCTAAGTTACTCGGACAAAATATTGTCTAAAAACTGTGTCTGTAAGTGGGAGAGATGAATTGTTCTCACCAGACCGGGCCACGCTGCAGTTTCCAACACTTTGGGCAGCTGAAACAACACAGGAGTTGCCAAGCTCTGCCTGCCATGGCCAGGAAGGCCAGAGCTGGGGCTGTGCTCTCAGGGCTGCTCAGGAGACACCCTCAAGTGACTCTTTCAGGAATGAACAAATGGAGCATTTCCAACACAGTGAGGTTGTTCCATCACCAGCTGCTCTCACCCACTGCACCCCCACAGCCCCCAGGGCAGTGCCACCTTCACCCCAGAGCAGGAGCACTCACCTGGATGCTGCCCATGCCTTGGACACGACCTGGAGCCACTTTGCAACTCCCCATTGTCTTTTAGAAGTTTTATAGATCCCTCTTGTCACCATGGTATCTGCTTTTTTTTTTTTTTTTTCCTAAACCACAAGCTTCCTTCTGCCTCAGTGCAAGCCAACATCTGCTTACCCCAATCAGAAACCAAGATAAATACACACAGCATTTTATTTTTTCAAAGTTTAAGTCCCCAGCTGTTTATTTGCTGTAGGATGGAGTTCTCCAGGCCTGGGCAAGCAGCCAGATTTGGTTTCATTCCCCTGCTGTTCCTCAGGCTCAGCCCAATGCTGATGGCTGGCAGTGGGAGGTGGTGGCTCCCAGTGCCCTCCAAGCTGCCAGCCTGGGTCCCAAATCATTCCATGGAGGGTGGAGCTGTGTGTCCAGCAGCTCCTCAGTTCCTCCAGGTGTGAATTCCTGAGGGGAACATTCCCAGGTCAGCCTTATGGATTTCCTTTGATCTTTCTACAGCAAGCACAACAGAGCCCAGACCTGTGCAGGTGGAGGGAGGCTCTCACAGGGACCTCCTGGGACACTTTAATGGGATGGAAGGGAACAGAAAATTGGAAAGATTGCTCAGACACAAAGGTTCCATGGACTGAGCTACCAGAACCAAGGGACTTGTTTGTCTGCATTACAGGGTGGAATTTCCAGTTCTTAATCAGGATTACCGGGGCACTAACAAGGAAATTTGCAAACCTGCTCCTTTATATTTCCATTCACATATATTGTGTTTCTTGCCTAGGGAAATCAAAATCCACCAAACATCTACTAGCCATAAATCAGCTTCACTTGGACCTCATTTCTATCCATATCCAGTGAAATGTTTTGGGATATATTTTAATTCAGTCACGGAGTTATTCTGCTCCTTTCCTGCTCTGCCAGTTGTTCTGCAGCTGCTGCTCTGGCCAAATACATTTGCAACATGTGCACAGGAATGTCTTGGATAAGCAGCATTAAGTATTTCCTAAGGAATCAAATCTTGTCCTGCTGTAGTCCATGGCAGAATTCCCAGTGATATAAGCACAGCCAGAGGTTGATCCCATGAGGTGAATACAGATGTGCTGTTTAAACCTGCCTGGCAGCAAGTACTCCATAAAAAACCTGGGTAGATGTGAAAACTGCCTGGATTTTTCCCAGAGGCTTCGTGTTTGCTGTTTCCATCAGGCTTTTCCAGTTGACTTTGATCTGTGCCTAAGGCAGGAGAGGTGTCTGATCCCCTACCCTGAACACGGGCTGATCATGCAGTGTGCCAGCATCTGCACAATGCTGCTGCCCTTGGAATCCCCAAATGCTTTTTTGTATGTAAGAAATGCTGAGACACCAACCCAGCATATCCCAAACACACACACGTGTTTCTTTTCCACCAAACATTTTCCTGGACAACATGGTCTTAATTTTTTAATGCAAACTGTTAACATCATTTTGGGAGCAGAGCCAATTTCATTCAAGAAGAGAAGAAAGCTTTACTGGGTTGCATCCAAGACTTGTCTAGCCCAGTCTCTTGTGTGCACTGGTCCCAGATGCCAGGGAAGAGCACACACCATCAGGCTGAGCACAAAGAGCTGCCCCACATCCAGCTCCCTTCCCAGGCTGCTGTAACTCACAGCTTTGAGTCAGAGGTGTACCAGTAATGTTTAATACCCTTAACAGACTTTTCCTCTTCATTTGTCTCACTGCTTCCCAAGCCCATGCACCTTCTGCTGCACACCAGGTCCTCTGGCAGGGAGCTCCTCCCTGAAATCTGTGTTGTCAAACAAAGCATTTCATTTACTCTGAACCTGCCACTTCCACTCGCTCTCCCTGAGTCGTTCCATTAGGGAAAATTATTAATAATCCCTTCCTGTTTGTTCTCCCATGCCTGACGTGGTGTTATCACATTTCAGACTTTTTCACTCTTTCTCAGCTGCAGAATTCACAGGATCATGGAATGGTTTGGGTGAGAAGGAACCTTACAGACCATCAAGTCCCACCCCCTGCCATGGGCAGGGACACCTCCCCCTGTCCCAGACTGCTCCCAGCCCTGTCCAGCCTGGCCTTGGGCACTGCCAGGGATCCAGGGGCAGCCACAGCTTCCACCTTATCATCCACAAATTCTCCATTATTTGGTTGTTCCTCCTACAGTGGAGGAACACCCTACTTCTCTTTTCTCACCTTCCTATATCATTTAAAGACAACATTTCCAATCTACTAAAGACAGACTCCCACACATTTATACAGTGATTTTTTTTCTTTTGCCCTTTCCCATCCTAAACATTCCTGACATTCTCTTTGCTTTTCATGGCCATGAAGAAGGTATTTTTGTAGAATTACCTAGTATGGCTCCAAGACCTCTCTGCTAAACAGTATTTTAGCAGAGTTTAAACCTCATTCTTGCACAGGACAACCATTGTTGCTTCCTAGTTTTTCAGCTGTTCTTGCAGTGTTTGCTTAGATTCCAGCACAGATCTCTGTGAGAATCTTGTAGTAATTTCTGCAAAAGACTGAAAAAAAGAAGATTTTTTAACCTGGCTAGCACTTGTCCAAAACTTTCCAGAAATCCAGGGATTCGATGCTATGGATGCCCTCCCTGCCATGCTGCAGGCAGCTCAGGTGTGAGGCACAGCTTTCCCCTCTGACCCTGCACTGATTCTCCCTGCTCTCTCTGTCCATGCATTTGCTGGGAGAGAGCCCAGTGAACAATAACTCCCATTTGTGCAGCACTGGAAGATGCTCACAGCTCCCACATCTCCCTGAGATCCTTTTACAAACCACAGCTGCCTCTGGCTCCTCTCCTCACTCCAACACTCCAGCAATCAAACACAGGTAGTAGTTAAAATTTCACACTCGAGCGCCTTCAGAATTTCTAGAGAGGCTGATTCGTGCACAGAAACAGCCCCAGAAAACTGAACTCCAGATCATTAATTAAAGAAATAAATCACCACATCCACATCTCACAGGGGAAACCATGGCCAGGAAGGAGCTGTAAGTCAGGATGTGAAAACAACTTCAGCTGTATCCTGAGAGCACAAACCTCAGTCAGGCCAGTTGGATGCTGACCTTTCACATTTTTTCCTGGTGCTTTAAAGCTCAGTCTCACCCTGCTGCCTTTTCAGTGTTAGGAAATGGCCTTAACATTGAGCTGGAGGTGCTGTCCCAGGAAGGACAAGCTCCTGCATGGAGGCTTTTATTCTGGGACAAACAACAGTAGATAAGAATTACAATCAAAGCTCTTTCAGGCTTGATTAAATACCTGACCAACAAAAGCATTGAAATTTAATCATAAACTGAAATCTCCCCTGTGTAGGGCCAGGGTTAAACAAATGGCATTAACACCAAATGTTCATGTTTGAGCAGAAACATTCCTGAACAGCAGAATGTTGATATAAGATGAGGATTTGGTTCAGGTTTCCAGCTCTGCAGTCAGAGCCAAGAACTGAGATTGGTGCTTCCAAGGCTGGGGAGCACAAGGAACAGGGAGAGCTCCCTTTGGCTATGGCAATGATGCATCCTTAGCTCTTGTTTTCCTCTTAGAGGGGAGTATTTCAATTCTGTTTTGAATTCTGAACAGCTGAATTCTGTCGATGCTGGTGTAGTTCCCTTTGTCTCCCCTCTCCCCAATTCCTCCTTTCCTGGAAGGAGACAGAATAACCTTGCAGAGACAAAAGTCTTGGCACCCTCTGCTCATTAACACAGATGCCAATTCACTGACTTCCACAGGAATTTTGTGAGTGTAACTTTAATGCCCCAGGACAAGGAAAGTTCCGTGCTCAACTCTATAAATATTTCTTTAAACCCACAAGTGCTTGGCTCTGCCATGATGCTGTGTGCATCCTGTCTCAGAATGTGCTGTGGTGCAGGGTTAGAGGGAAAGCCAGCACAGGCTGACAGCATCCAGCCTCTCCCCAAAATCTGCCTCTTCTCCCCAGGCACAGACATAATCCTGATGCACCCCCTCAGAATAAACACTGTCCTACCTGCATATACAACCTAGAAAAATTCTCAGCAAAAAGCCTTTCCTGGCTTTAACTGTGGAGTAGAATTTTCCATCATTCTCCTGCTGTCAGAAACTGGTTTTAGTTAAGCACAGTAGAATGTTTTTTATTTTGATATATTAAAACTACTGCAACAACTGCAGCCAGCTTAATCTCTGGCTCCATTAAAAATTTGAATGCAATATTTTAAGCAAAATATTTGACTTATCTCGAGTTTGGAACAATGACTGTACAGAAAACAACTAGGAAGCAGATGGAACACATCCGAGCTTGAGCCACGTTATGGATTTTGTCTTCCATCCCAAGAGCTCGAACTCAGAACAACTCCTTCCATTTTATTGAGAGGAGCTCTGTTTGGTGAACACTGGGTATCCAAAAAGTCCTTCACACATATAATGCTTCCACAAAAGAGGGGTTTAAAATCAATATCTAGCTTAACAAGTCAGTTTTCACCCATGGCATATAAAGTGCATGAACTGAGTATCATGAAACCACACATACAACGTGAGATTGTTTTTAACTACAGATGCAGCTTATTTCCCCATAATACGTGAGTTTATCTCAACTTGCATCACAGTACCAGACTATTTACCAGAGATTGGTATCAGCGTTTTCTTCCCACAGCCGCTGCCCTGCCAGGCAGCCCAAGAAGTTCCCGAGCCGCTCTGCCCGTCTGTGCCGCTGCTCGGGGTTTCCGCAGCACAAACGCGACCGCAGCGTCCGGGCGGGGACAGCGCCACAAGGGACACTTGTGATCCGCGCTGATGAGGCTGCGTGCACAGAGCCACCCTGCTGTGGCTGCATTTCCCTCTGAGCCACCTCCTGCCACAGCAAAGCCCTTGGACTCCATGAGCTCTGAGGCCTTTCCCAACCTGAACGGTTCCATGACTCCGTGAAAGCCCAGAGCAGCCAAACCACACAAACACAAACACAGACTGGGCTCATTCTCTGGAAGGGTGGCATTATTTGTATTTATTGTGACCATCTGAGAGAATAGGCCCTTGGGAGATTTAAATGCAAAATAACATTTTTAATACAATCTCCATCTCTCCATGTTTTACCTCCCTGGGATTCAAACTTCAGAAGGATGAAGCAGCCCTCCCAAAGCACTGAGCTGTTGAACAGGGACAAGAGCTGGTGTTACACATGCTCTCATCATTTCCAACAGCTCTCCTCCCCTGGAATGCTCCAGGAAGCCCTTGGCACTGGTTATAAGTCTCCAGTAGCACCAGCAAGTTCTCTGGGGTCTTACTGGGAAAAGAGAAGAGTAATTGCAAGCAAATGTTCTCCAGACCATGGGCAACTCTCATCTTCACTTCCTGGGAGAAGACCTAGAACCTTTCCCAAGCAAGAAGACAATACAAGAAAAATACAAACTCCCCCAGATGCTTAACTTTGTGAATGAAAAAGAAATTATAATTTCCTTTCCTCTCTAAAACCATCCATAAACAGCAGCAGGTCTGTGTCACACGGGACTCTGACTCTGGAGATCATCTCTTCTTTCTGCCATGTCTGCAGTCGCAGCAGGAAGCAAGGAAAGAAAACCACTCACACTGCCATCAAAACAAGGGAGGAGAGCAGAGCTGGGAGAGATGGAAATGTGGCTGTAGATCACACAGATGAAGCAATTGGCTCCACAGAGCATCTGGACAGCAGACATTTGATGTGGCAGTTTTCACAGCACACAGCACACAGCACTGGCACTGGGCAGAGCTCAGCCCAGCACATCCAGTGCTGGCACTTCAGTCCCACAGCCTCAGTGTCAGCCATCCCCTGAACTGCAGGGGGATGTTGGATGAACAAATTCTCTCAAAGTCCATACTCAAGACCTGTGCAGTGGTTGGCAACAAATGCACCCTTGTGAGACCCAGAAGAATTTAAGCAGCTGGCTCCCTTCCACATGAGATCAATAAAATGGGCAATGCAGCTGCCTCCAGGAAGAAAGGGATTCTGGTGCTGGGCAATCTCTTGCCCCAAAATCAACAAAATAACAAAATCTTGTGGAGAAAATCACACACTGGATTTGTGCTATTCAGCATTTTCCCTCCTGATATCCTTTTCTACCAAAAGCAAGAGTTTAATGACTCTTAGGCCCCTCTCCCTTTCACCCCTGAAGGACTGGAATGGGAGGTTGCAGTGAGACCCCTCTCACAGGCAGCACAGTCCCTGTTCCTGCAATGCTCCCATTTGTGTCTCATTTCTGTCTGCAGCCTCCAGCACTGTCCCAGGCTGTGGAACACTGCTCCCTCCCCCTGTCTGCCATGCAGGAAGGCTCCTGAGAGCAGCTCCAGGTTCTCCATGACACTCCATTCCCACGTGGGTGTCCTCACCTCATCTTCATCATTACCATCCCCGTGCGTCCCTGCCCAGCCCACAGCTCCCAGCACAGCATCCACGGTGAGGAAGATTAAATACAAGGGGCCTCTTCCCAAGCAAGACTTTCAAACACTGCAGGAAACTGGTGCTGGAACTATCACAATATGGAGTGAAATTCAAGTAGGAGGCCAGACAAGATGTCAATCATCATCTTTCCAGAAATCCCTTGAAACACACTCATAAAATGCCTTTGCTTAGACATGAGCTTCACACAGTGGTTTTTTCCTCACAGATACATCATACTGAATATAAACATTGTAGAGAACAGTGCCTTGGGGAAACATTTTATACACTGTGATGTGGCAAATTATACCTTATAGCAAAGCAGGACTTTGCCAATAAGAGACCACAAAATTTGGGCACCCTGCAAGACTCACAGCCCCAGGGCATGAGGTGTGAAGCAACCTCAACCCTTTTCTGTTCAGTGGGAGACACTTCCAGTTTCACAAAAGCTTCTTCAGCTTACAGAAATGGGGCAGGAAGGAGGAGATTTGATACTTATTTCTGGTTTGCTTCTACTCAAGCAAATTAGCATTTAAAACCCAAAATATCACAGTGCTGAGTGTCACTACAGTACAAAGATGACTTAGCAGGAGTGAGAGCCCTTCCAGGCTGATGTTACCCAGTTCAGTCACTTTGTTGCAAACAGCCTTGTCTCTGTTCCATCTCTCTGTAGCAATCTTCTCTGATGTGGATTTTCCATTCCTGGAGTGGGTTATTTCAAATTCAGCACCCAGAAAGGCTTCTCTGCTCCTCCATGCAAAGCAACCAACACTTTTAAGAGCCACAGAAACAACCCATTCCCATTCCCTCCAAAGAGGTGCCTCTCTGTCTTACTTTAGGTTGAAACATCGATTAAAATTCTTGTACTGGAAAGAAAACATCACCCAGTGAGGTGCTGGGCTGGTCCTGCCAACAGAAACACCCTCAGTGTACGCAGGCATCTAAGAATGTGCAAGTCTTGCTCATTACCACAAGATCCCTTGAGCTGCTCCAGCTTTAGACACAGGCATGAGTGTATGTGCATGTGTGTATATATATATAAATGTACACGTCATAAAACTGGCAATCATGTGCACATTGCACTCGAATTCCCCAAAAAACAGATTACACCAACGCTACATTCAAAATTCCACAGGCAGGGATGCACAAAGGAGCCTGAAAGGCAGCACTTAGTCAGACTGGAGCTTTGTAATGTGTACAACCCACACAAGGACCAGGCAGCACTGTAGAAAACACTAACCTAATAATTAAAAACTTAACTTAAAACCATAAAAACACAATTGGGATTGAGTGCTGTGCTTGCACCCCTGGAGCTCAGTATCACCAGACAGACAGAAATCAATAGGTGCCATGAAGAGAGTGCTGATAAAAATCTATAGCAACTGAAGCAGTCAACTTGAAACCTATTAACAGCTGCATTAGAAAGAAAGGATTACTTTTCCAATCTGCTGCTTTCCTTACAGATGATCATTCTGTAGAACCCAGCAGAAATCCCTTTGGATCCCTTTTATGAATGAACTACTCAGGATTTCAAGACCCTCCTCGGTCAGCATGAAATAAATCCTCTGCTTTTCACCACCAGCACCAGCACTGTCAGCGCTGGCATCAAGTTTACTAAAAATGACCCGGGAAGGGAGGGACAGCAGGGACACCTGAGGCACAGGCTCTTGTGCCATCTGCAGCCCGTCACCCCAAGCTTACCAACTGCTATGTGATCTGCTGAAGCCCACAGACCAGTGGCTGCACTCAAGCAAAGAAGGAGAATGCAGTGAGGGCTTGTTTTTATCTTCTGTACATCACTGTCCTCCCAAAGTTTAGGGACCTGAAGCACGAACAGTGACAGGAAAAGGTCATCAAACAGCCACAGCTCAGACTCTTTATCTCATCGCAGTAAAAGTCACTGATCATTAACTGCAATAGCTGGCATTTTCTGAGTCCCTGGCATTTTGTAGTTCTCCAGCACATCCATACCAAGTGCAACCAAATCCCTCGGATTTCAGTCTCGGAGCATCTCCCACACAGATCAAAGAGAAACCAGATGATCCTGAAGACATAGAGCTACACCTGAATCTAGGCACAAATCCCGCTATTTCTGTGTATCTCTTTATTTTCCCTTTGAAAAACACACTCCGAGCTCTGCCTGTAACACACTGGGGCCACGAAAAGCGAAATCCAGTATTCCCAACAGGGCAAGAACCAGAGGCTACTGGGACAGCGGCCACACACGCCTGCCACAATCAACGAGGAATAAACTCATTAAAACCAAACGACGGACGACACATTTAGAATTGAACTTCAAGAACAACAAAAAAAACCCCAAATAGTGGTGGCTCTGCCTTTCCAGCACAGGGCGAGGGGTGCGGGATCACCGAGGAAACGCCGCTTTCCGTCGGCGGCAGCCGCAGCACCGCCCGCACAGCGCCGGGCGCCGTGAGGGGACCGCGGCTGCCCCGGCCTCTCCCCACCCTGCCCGGCCGCCCCCCGCGTCCCCCGCCCGGCACAAGTTTCCCTCGGGGGCTGCTTACCGCCGTGGAACCGGAGGAAGAAGCGATGTAGACCTTGATGACCATGCTGGGAGCGGCGGGATGCGGAGCCGGGCGGGCGGTGGGTGTGTGAGGGCGGCTCGGGCGCGGGCTGGGGCTCAGGCGGGAGGGCGGGCGCGGGGAGGCGGCGGGAGCGCTCGCCCCGCCTCGCTCCGCAGCTGCCACCGCCTGGGCCCGGAAGGGCGGAAAATGGTTTTTTAAAAATTAATTAAATAATTAAATAGTAAAAAAAGGAAAGGAAAAAAAAGAAGAAAGAAAGGGGAGAGGAGGAGCGTTCTCGACGAGCTGCGCGAGACGTGCGGGGGAGGTGGGGCGGGGGAGCCATGGCGGCGCGGCCGCGCTGAGGGGACGCGGGGGCTCGGGCGGGGCGGCCGTGTCATGGCGGGGGTGACAGCGGCGGGGCGAACCGGGGAACACCGGGGCGGGAGACAGAGAGAGGGAGGAAGCCAAGCGTGGGGGGTCGCCATGGTAGCGGCTAGTTCCCCTCAGCACCAAGTCTCCTCATGGCGGCTTCCCTCACGGCCGGGTCCCCTCATGGCCGCTCCCCTCACGGCCGGGTCTCCGGGACCGCTGGCCCCGTGCTGGGCTCCGTCGTTACCGGCTGCTCTCCAGCTGCCATGGCCATGCCCCGCTCCCGGGCGAGGGCAGCGGCGGCACCGCCAGCCCCGTGCCTTGGCCGCTCACCCCGTCTGGGGCACAAGAACTCGGGGGTGGGCGGCTGTTTCTGGGAAATGGTGTTTAGAATTAAGAATTTCCCTTTAAAATCTATTCCAGCGTGCCCAGGTGATGTGCCAGCCCATGCCAAAGGACAGGTGGCGTCCAGTGGAGTTCTTCACGTTCCTGTGGTTATTGTAAAGTATCGCCCACACACAAAAAAACCCCATCAAATCCCCCACATTTTTAATGGCTATAGTCATGGTGACATGTTATTGAAGGAAATTTATATCCAGCACCTGTCTCCCACTTGCCTCTGGTACTCCAACTATTACCTCATATATATTTTATTATCTGTTCCGATAGCAGGTTCACAACAAATGGAAAATATGTACAGTGATAAGCACAGGAAGCTGCAATTTTACACCTACAAGCTAAGATGAAAGTGAGATGTTTGTTCTGCTCTTGGCAAAAAACAAGGAGGTATTTCTGAAATGAGTTTTCCAAACAAGCTTGCCTGTTTCAAATTATTAGTTTTTCTAACAAAAATTAAAAACACACTTAATAAAAAAGTATTGGATTAAGTAATCTATATTTGCTTTATTAATTTGCCAATAGTAAAAGAAACTGTTTTGAGGAGGATATGCCTCAATTTGATATTACTTTTATACTTATCTGAATCTTTGAAGCAGTCATGAGTTTTAAGCATGTTTGAAAAAGCAATAAACCAAAATTGATTGAGGATGGTGATACGCCATAAAAATTCCCTGGTTCAAGGAATTATAAAATTTAATAAAATAAATGGTGTACTTTTCAATCTGTTTAAAATAAACTGACTTAAGTCCAGGAGATTAAAATTCTTCAAGGAATGTTTCTTCAGTTGTGTTTGTGCAGCCCCTTCCCAGCTGTTTGAGAAACACCCTGGGAATTCCTGTTGGCTCCAGCGTGTAACCTGATTCACGGCAAGGAACGCAGCAGGGAGAAACCCCAGCTTATCAGAAAGAAGGAAAAAGTGCAGGTGGAGAACGGGAGAGGGAGGGTCACTTGAACTTTGGGCTCCCCTGTCACATCCCTGGCTGGCTGCCAGCTCTCCTCTCCTTGGAGAACTGGAATCAGCTCCTCAGAGGTGAGATTCACCTGGAGCGAGCTGCGCCTCGTCCCCCTGCCTCCTCAAAACGCTGCTATCATCATTACTCTCAAAAGTGCTCTCTAGGAGGCATTTTATCTTCATGAAATGAGATTTATTAAGTTAAGAGCAATACACGAATCAGGTATTGTTGACACAGCTTGGTTTTCTTGACTCATAAAAGTAAATTTTCTACTTTATTGATGGGAAAGTGTGATGTTTTCTATTCCCACGCTACTCCAGTAAAATTCATGGTGGTGTTTTTGTTTTCACCGTTAAACACTTGGAAAGCTATGAAATATCCTTCTCAGACAGACCAAAACCTAAAGTAAAATGACCAAATTTTAGGTGCTCCCCAAAGGGGAGCACAAGGGATTGGCCATGGCAGAGTCATCCTGGGATTCCACAGTGAAACACTGCCAGTGATGGCAAGGATGCCCTTGCTTTTTCCTTAGAGCACAGGCAAGGATGGAGCCTTCCCAGTGCTGGCAAATTAAGCTGTTTTAAAAAAGAACTGTAGGAGAATCTCACAATGAAAGATACACCAGCAATCATCTGCAAATTCCCTCTCATCCAAAAGGTCAGGAAGAACACACTCCACATGCTCCACAGCTGCTTTGTAACCACTGAGAGAAATGAGTCCAGAATCCACCTGTGAGTAACGTGAGGCTGTGCCAGGGTCTGCTCTTGGACCTTGTGCCAGAGGAGATGACATGGATGTGTGTGAAATGGAGAAGGTGTGATGGGCCAGGGACGTCAACTCGGCGCTCTGAACAGGAAATCAGAAATCCCTGCTCCATTCCCGGCCCAGCCTGGCAGTGACTGGAGCCAAAGGGCAAACCTGACTGAGAGCCGTGCCCTGCTGCATCCCATGAACTGCTCCCTGCTCCAAAGACTTCGTGGGAGCAGGGGGGGAAGTCCAAGAGATCTTCCTCATCTGGAAACTCAGCAAGGCCGGGTTTCCTTGATTTACGAGTGATTGTGGCGGGCACACGGCAGAGGAGGCACAGAGAGGGGACTCTGAGTGCTGTCTCACCTGAGCAGTGGCAGCAGTGAGTGACATTACAGTGCTGCTGCCTTCAAACCGCCCGTCCCGCTCGGCACTCACAGACTCGGCTCCGCACCCCCAGGCCCGGTTCAGCCCCCTAGGCCCGGCTCAGCCCCCCCAGACCAGGCTCAGCCCCCCAGACCAGGCTCAGCCCCCCCAGGCCCGACTCAGTCCCCCCAGACCCGGCTCAGCCCCCCCAGACCCGGCTCAGTCCCCCCAGACCCGACTCAGTCCCCCCAGACCCGGCTCAGCCCCCCCAGACCCGGCTCAGTCCCCCCAGACCCGGCTCAGCCCCCCCAGACCCGGCTCAGTCCCCCCAGACCCGGCTCAGCCCCCTAAACCCGGCTCAGCCCCCCCAGACCCGGTTCAGCCCCTCCAGGCCCGGCTCAGCCTCCCCAAGCCCGGCTCAGCCCCCCAGACCAGGCTCAGCATCCCCAGACTCGGCTCAGCCCCCCCAAGCCCGGCTCAGCCTCCCCAGACCCGGCTCAGCCCCCCAGGCCCGGCTCAGCTCCCCCAGACCCGGCTCAGCCCCCCCAGGCCCGCCTCAGAACCCCCGGCCCGGCTCAGCCCCCCAGGCCCGGCCCCGCGCTGGCTGCCGGGGCGCGCCCCCTGCTGGCGCTCGGCGGGACCGCGGCCAGGGCCCGACCCGCTCCCCTCGGCCCGAGAGGAGGAGGAGGCGGAGGAAGAAAAGGAGGAGGAGGAAGAAAAGGAGGAGGAGGAAGAAAAGGAGGAGGAGGAAGAAGAGGAGGAGGGAGTTGCCTGGAGCTCTGTGACACGCTGGAGGCCTGGAGACGTCCGCATTGTTGCCTTGGTGGGTGGGGTCAGCCGTGCTTTCAAAGAGCCATGGAATCACTTAGGTTGGAAAAGTCCTCCGAGACCGTGTGTCCTACCGTTCAGCAGCACTGCCGAGGCCGCCACTAACCCATTCCCCGAGTGTCACATCTACACAATCCTGAACCCTTTCAAGGATGGTGACTCCACCACTTCCCTGTTTTGAAGACAATCTCCCATCCACTGGGCCTGGCCACGCACAACTCCTTGCTTAGCATTTAATCCCTGCTTTTCCATGTACTCCAGACTGGCCATGCACCCTCCCAGCCCTGAGCCAGCAGCCAGCCTGGGCTCTGGCAAGAGCTGTGCCTGCTCCTGAAGGCACTGAGTTACCCTGGAGTACCCAAGGATGGACATGGAAGGGAATGCTACAGCTGCAAGGCTACAGAAGCACCCAGGGAGTGACAGCTTCCCACTGACAGAGCGTAATCTAGATTGGGTACTAGGGAGAAACTGTGCCCTGGAAGGGTGGGCAGGCCCTGGCACAGGGAGCCCAGAGAAGCTGTGGCTGGCCCTGAATCCCTGGAAGTGTCCAAGGCCAGGCTGGACAGGGCTTGGAGCAGCCTGGGACAGTGGAAGGTGTCCCTGCTGTGGCAGGAGGTGGAATGAGATGAGCTTTAAGGTCCCTTCCTGGGATTCTGTGATTCTATGAAGTGGAACATATAGATAATTGTGTAAAAAAACAGAGTTTGACAAACAACTTACAAAAACTTCAAACCCATAATAAGTAATTTTTCACTCTTGGCAGGAGTGGGAGGCCTGAAAGATGATTTCTAATACCGGTCTGCCATGGAGGGCTAACAGGAACATGCAGGAAAGACAAAATTGGGGCAGAAAACCCCAGTGAATTTTTTTTGCATGTGTTTGTGGAGGAGGAGGAGGAGGGTGGGGAGTTCCCAGACAGGAACTCACGAGCTTGCCTGAGGATCTGTCTCAGGCTGGGGTAGAATCAATGGACACAGCGAATAACAACAACCTAACCATTGCCAGATGGTCCTGCCTGCATCCCTGGAGTGGCCGAAACTGCTCCCACACACAGCCCCAGGACATGGCTGGTGCTCCCAGCTTTTACAATCCATTCCCAGGGAGACCCAGAACTGACAGGGTTGTGACCAAGAAAGTTTCACAAACCATCCTACCCTTAGCACTGATTTTGAATTTAGTTTACTAGAAGTCTTCCCAGAAGCCATTTGAAGATTCCCAGAGAATTTGGGGTTGAGCAAGTCTGTGAGCAGACCCTTTGAGCAGAGCTGACTCAGCCCTAGGAGAGCCCGAGGCCTCTGCAAAGTCCAAGTCTGTGAATGCAAGGGGCCATCTCCAAGCATGTAAAAAGCCCCAACACCTTCTGGCAGGCAGCAGACACTGATTTGCAGCCCCATTTCCTCCCTTCCAGCTGGCTCCAAGCTCACAGCCAGTGGGAACTGCAGGTTTCTCACAGGATGGGCATGAGAAAGGCAGGATTTAGTGTTCAGAGCACAAAATGTGTTCTGTCCAGCCCAGTGCTGGGCCACAGGGAGCCAGGGCCAGGCCAGGCTGTTGGCAGATTTTGGGGTTCTGTGTTCTGCCTTTCAGGGCAGCCACCCTTGAAGGCCTAGTTGAGCAAAGTGTCCTAAAGCAGCATTAACAGAATGGCTATTCCTGTTACTTGGGCTGAAAACCTGGTGTCTCACAGAATCTCAGGATGGTTTGGGTTGAAAGAGACCTTCAAGCTCATCCAGTTCTATCCCCTGCCATGAGCAGGGACATTTTCCACTGTCCCAGGGAGCTCCAAGCACTGTCCAGCCAGGCCTTGGACACTCCCAGGGATGGGGAGTCCACAACATCTCTGGGCAAACCTGTGCCAGAGTGTTGTAAGTGGAAATAAACATTTCCATTTATTTTAAGCACCAAATCTGTGAATATTCTCCTTTGTGTTTGATGAGGAAATACATTTTCTGGTTTAGAACACCTGATTGAACATCTGTCCTAGAATGGAGTGCACCAGCTCCCAGAGGTACCAGCATTTGTCTGTTGGCTATCAAGGGAGTCCAGACAACTCCAGTGTGAGCTCTGCTTTGGGACAGATGCCTGAAGCTCCCTGGCAGTCATTCTTGTGTCCTGTTATTTGTGTTTTGTGTTTAACACAATTCTGGAGCATGCAGTCACCCCCGTCACCCTCAGGGACCAGGTAAGAAGCTGTAGCTAAGCCAGAAGTTTTACTGAAGCACAGATAAACAGACTCAATGAGAATCCTAAATTCCTCATCCTCATCTTCCCAAATTAATAAACTCTAAATGTTTTATTGCAATCAATACTGAATTTGACACATAAATCAATTTTTACCCAGGACAAACCACAGAATCACCCAGGACAAACTATAAAATTAACCAAGCACAAACCTCTTCTGTAGATCAATAATCCACTCATCCCAAAAGTTATATAAAATAAGGCAGAAGGACACTTCAAACCAGGTACAGAACACAAAAATGTGTTTTGTAGTATTTTGCCACAAAAATATGTATTGATATTACTGGTCATATGTGCCATGACTGCAACACACACAGAATCCTAATTTCCCTTCCTCGGAAATTGTGACTTTTAAATAGTGGGGCTGTTGCACAGGGAAATGAACCAGGCTGAGAGCCAAATGTGTGGAAAGGAATCTCCAACATTCCAACCCCCATTATTTTAGCCCAAAGGAATGAGAAAGGAACATGTATCTGATTGCCTCTTCCAGGAAGGTGAGAAGTCAATCACCCCAGAGTGACTCAGGTGTGTTCTGCCTTTATTCAGGAATTCCTGATCTACTTCAGCTCAAGAAGGTGGTCCGGGAAAACATTCCTGAAGTACTGCAGATCTCTGATAGCAGGAGCAGGCCCTCCTCCTCTGCAGGACATTCCCAATTTTCAAACCACTCCTCATTATTTGAGCATCACTCTCTGAGTTCAGTGTGGGCTGTTCAGACTGACCATCCTGTGCTGCTCACTGCTGGTTTGATGTAGGCCCATGTTTCTGTCTGGATGGTTTTACCTCTGGAGTCAGTGACTCCTTATAGAAGGAGAATTCACATTTCAGCATGGAATTTTGCTCATTGAAACAGTGGCACACAAAAAGGAGATTAATTTCTGATTCGTTGCTTTGATTCCAGATGGTTCATAAATTCAGTTTTAGAGGATTTTGTACTGAATAAAAAATGCCAGTTTGGGTTAAAAAATAAAAAAGTCACATTAGTTACAAACTAATGCTCCAGAATAAACTTATTCTCTTGGCTGCAACCAGGTCTGTAACTTCCTGCATAGTTACAGCCATTTATACTTGCAGCATAGCAGCATCTCACAGCAGCTTATCTTGTCTCTTTACAAGGAAATAATCTTCTCACTAGTCATTATTTAGGTCAGTTTGTGGTTTAATGAATTTTCATTTTCTAAATAAAAGTGTTTGAGAAAATGTAAAGGTGAAAAAGAAGGCAGAGCAAATATAATGCAAAACTCACTTGTGAATTTTAAATCTGTGCTTCACTTGCACATTTTGATCCAAACTGTTCATTGTGCAAGTTCTTCAGAAGGTGTTCACAGACCCTTCAATAAATTCCCATTTCTCTTCCACTAAAACTTTTCCCAGAATATAGAAAGGATAAAAGAGTAACTGCAGGGAGAGAGGAGAAACCTCCTGAGGGGAGTCAAACACAAACCTTGATGGTAATGGAGAGCTCAGAGACCAAGAGCTCTAAATGTGTTTCAGGCCTGTTTAATTCAGAAAATGGACAAAACTACTGAAACACTATTTAAAATCTTGATAAACGCAGGAGAACTTGAAGGAGGTGTGATTGCATGTGGTTACATGTTTACACTGAGGCTGGAAAATGCATTTCCCATGATACAGGAGGCCAGTCAGAGCCATCCTTAAATAATTGGTGTGTTTTAACAAAATAATCATGGCATTGATGGATCAACATTGACTGGAGGAAGGGGGAGAGGGGTGGCTCCGTGGACAGAAAATTGCTCAGCTTAACTGCAAAGTGCAGGAAGATAATAAACTATTGACATCCCAGCCCTTGGAGAGGGAGGTGACGTAAAAAGTGACAAATCAAAAAGTCACCATGAATTTGTCAAGAACGGGGGAACAGCTGTTCAGGGAGCAGCACTGAAAGGGATCTGGGGATTACAGGGGATCAGGAGGAGTCTGAACCAACATGGTGATGCTGTTGCTGACTCTGCAAATGCCACGCTCAGATCTGTTACCTAATTAACCTGATTACTGGATACGGACCTGGGCAGGAATGTGGAGTCCAGAGGAGCCTAAGAATGACAAAAGGTTTAGAAAATATGGCCTATGAGATCATGAGGCCTACAAGAATTTGTTTAGTCTGTATAAAGTTTTAGGGAGAAAATGATAATATTAAGGGAAAGGACACAGTCTGTAAAATGTTATTGGAATTTGATGCTCAGTAATCGTTCTTTGGATCTGCTGGGCATGGCACAAAGAAGCTGAAATTCACAACCCAAGTACAGTTTAGATGCTGGGGAAAACTTTGGGGGGTTAAGGCCAGTTGGGTGCTGGAAGTGGCTTTCTAGGAAGATGGCAGAATCGAGTTTAATGTAGGTTTTAGAAAGGGTTGTCCTGGCCTTGGGCAGGAACCATGGCACCTCAGAGCAGCAGCTGCTGCTTCAAGTCTTAGTGCAAAACGCCAAGTCCTGAGGGTGGTATTAATACACCTTGTGCTTTCCCTATGGAAATACACAAAATAGGTGGCGGAGGCACTGCCAGACATTGCAGCCATGATGGAAACGAGAGCAGATTTTCCTTAATCCGCGCCGAAATCTGAGACTTCACCTTGTGAACAACCTCAGGCTCGCAGGCCCGCTCCGGGGCCAACCTCCCCAGCGTCACCGAGGTTCAAGACCCCAAGAGGCCAAGCCAGAGCCCGAAGCGCTCGGACAATCCCGGGGCGCTTAAACCGCCCGCTCACCCCGCTCGGGGCCGGGCCGGACAAAGGCCGCAGCCCCCTCCCTCCGCCGGCCGAGGCCACGGGCGGGCCACGGCCCTTTCCAACAGGTACCGCAGGGCCGGGAGGCGGCTCTGGCAGGCCGCGGGGCCGAGGCGGCCATGTTGTGGTCCTGCGGCCTGCGGGAACTTTGGGGGAAGTTTGTGGGGCGGCCGGCGGGGGGCAGGGCCCCGGGGGCGGCGGGCGGCGCGGGGCCCCGCGGCGGGCGGGCGGAGGCGGCGGCGCCGGGGCCGCGCTCCGGGCCGCGCACACGCGGAAAGCGCGCGGCGCTCGCGCTACGACGGCCCCGCCCACGCCCCGCCCCCGCGCCGCTCCCCGCGCTCCCATTGGTCGTTGCGGCCGTCAGTCAGCGGCCGGGCCCATCTCGCGCTCCCCATTCATGCAGTTTGGTTGCGTGTTGGTGTATTTTACTGTTTGCAATAAAGAGGGGGGGATTTTTTTTTTTTTGTTCAGTTTCTGCCGCAATTAACTCTTGGTCCCTTAAACATCTTCCTTTTTATTTTTGTTTTTTTTCCTGTCTATTTTTTTCTTTTTTTTTTTTTTTTTTTTTGCAGGACGGTCGGAACAGTTTTTCGCCGCTTCCATTTATTTTTCGATATCTTATCTCTATTAGGTTTTGCAATCAACTATTAAGGTGCAACTATGCCCAAAAGAAAGGTAAGTACGAAAAAAAAATAATTCAAAAACGAGGGAAGGCAGATGGGGAGCGAAGGGGGAGAGATTAAAGCGGCAATCGCGGAAATTTAGCCGTAAAAAAAAAAAATTAGCGCGCGCGCGCGTGTGTGTGGAGTTTTTTGGGATTTTTGGTTGGTTTCTCTTTTTTTGCATTTTTAATTTTTGGTGTATGTCCTAGAGCGGAGCGGGGAGCGGAGGGAGAGGGCTCGGGGCTGGCAGGGCAGCGCGGCGAGTTCACTTTTGGGCTGTTTTGTTTGGGAAGGAGGAGAAGGCTGGAGCAGCAGTGTCTCCATGCTGGATTACAAACAGCCATAGTGCTGTGCTGCCCCTGTGGAGAACGCGGGGCAGCAAAACCCCCCCAAAACCTGCGCCACGACCCCCCCAGGCCCCCCCACCCACCTCCGCCAGCGTTTTAATCCCCATCGCGCCATTCCCGGCTGGATTCGCCTTTAAACGTCGCCTCTTTCTCCTGCGTTTGCCTTTGTTCTCGTTTTTTTTTTTTTTTTGCCTCCCACTTCTTGTCATACCAGATGGTTGTGCAATGGTAATTTGGGGCCATTAGGCGGCGCAGAATTTGAAACTGGCCTTCAAGGAAAGCGGGGAAAAGGGATTTATCGCCGTAGTCGGGAACTTTGGGGCCGCGGGAATATGGGGCGCCCCCCCTCTCCCCTCACAGCGCGGGCTGGGGGGGCGGGGCGGAGACGCGGTCGCCCCTCAGTCACTGGGGAGCACGCCCGAGGGGTTTCGACCCGGTCCGGGCGCCTCACGGCCCCAGACGGGGCCGCCGGGGGTCCGGACTCAGTGGAAACGCTTCGGGCGGGCGCGATCGCCGCGTTCCCGGCTGTCCCTCATTGTCCTTGCGGGGCCCGCGGCGACCTTGTTGTGTGAGGGGAAATTGGCGGGAACTTTTCGAACTCGACGTGATGACGTAGCGGCGGCGGCCGCGGGGCATTGTGGGAGTTGTAGTCCGTGAGGCGGTAGGGATGGGGGCAGGCCGCCATTGCTGCGGGTGGTGTTGGGGGGCCCTGTGAGCCCCCCCCGGCTCCCCTCAGGGCTCAGGGGAGTCACAGGGGATAGTGCTGCCTTCTCACCTCAGTGTCTCTCTCTCTTTACAGGCTCCAGCTGAAGGCGAGGCAAAGGAGGAGGTAGGAGTTGTGTGTGGTCCCCACTCCAGGAATTCCCGTGGGGTTCTGCAGAAATGAGGACGCCCACGCAGCTCATGAGGGGTTCAGCCCCTGGGGGTGGCTTGTGCCTGGTTTTGGGGTGCTCAGGGCCATCACTGCCCTCTGAGGTGGCAGGTGACCCCCCGAGGTGGCGCTGGGGGTGCAGCAGCTCCCCTGGGCTGAGGTCAGGGCAGGTTCCAGTGAGGCCATGTCCCTTTGAGCCTCACAACTGCTGCAAGTACAGAACATTCATCCCTTACCACGTCAGCAGAGTAGAGTGGCAGCAGCAGAGACCCACTGAGCAAAGATGCACTTGTGGGAAATCATAGAATACCCTGAGCTGTGTGTGCAGGGATCATGGAATCACAGCATGGTTTGGATTGGGACAGACCTCAAATATCCTCTGGTTCTGCCCCCTGCAGTGGGCAGGGACACCTTCCACCATCCCAGGGTGCTCCAAGCCCCGTCCAGCCTGGCCTTGGGCACTTCCAGGGATGAGGAGTCATCAAGGTCTTCACTATAACCTCCATAATTTCATAAATCCTAGGATTTCCATGGGGCAATGGATTTTTCAGGATGCCATGTTATTTTGGGTGGCAGTTAGGAGAAAGCTGTGCTTTATGTGCTGTCTGAATTTTACTGACATATCTTTCCTTATGCAGCCAAAGAGAAGGTCAGCCAGACTATCTGCTGTGAGTATCTCTATTTATCCTTTAATATTTTATCACTTGGGATGGGGAGAGTTAAAAATAAACTATTGGGGTTTTTCCCCCAGAATTGGAAAAGGCACACTTAGAGTATTGCAATATTTAAAATTCCCATTCCATGTTTCTGTTGCCTGAACATCCCCACATCCCAGGCTTCTCACATGAGATCCAAGGACTGTGTTAGTGCACATTCCACTTGGGCACAAGTATCCAGAGTTAAGGAATATTGATTTCAGCATGGATTTGTTCCCTGTAGGACTTCTCCATACAAATGCTGGTGGCTCTGTAAATCACCTGCTCTCTCCTTAGCCTGGTAATTTGCCCATTGATTTTTTGCAGGGCCAACAAATAATTTTCAAAAGCTACCAAGATAATGCCCATAAAAATAAGTATTTATTTCTGTATTCACCTGAGTTGTTTCTTGTGTTTTTTGCAGAAACCTGCTCCACCCAAACCGGAGCCAAAGCCCAAAAAGGCAGCACCTAAGGTAAGGCTCCTGAAGTGAAGTGATATTTTCCTTCTCAAGGTATTTACAGGGATTAAACCCCCCACAATTAACCACTTTACTTATTCATAATTATCTTGGAAGTTTTAAGATGGAATTATGTGAGCTAAAAGAATGAGAAAGACATAATTTTATCCAATTTCTCCTGAAGGAATGCGGTAAACTGAGCAGATTTGAAATCCCTTGTGGTGAGGCTTTGCTGCTGCTTCACAAGGCCATTCTGAAGTTTCATGTAATGCATTGTTGGGAAAATGATGCTTGGAGTAGAGATCAGAGACTCAATTAGAGGAGGCATTGAAAATTGTGCTTTTAATTACAGTTTCTTACTACATTTCCATTCTGAGGCCCTCTCTGCAGTTAGTTATCAGTTTATCACATTTTAATCACTCAGAGTCCTAGAGACCCCTTCAGCTGGATATTTTTGGAAATGTCAAAAACACTGGCATGTCTGATTTAAAAATAAACTGTTTAAAGCTCTTTTTTAGTTTGGAGCAACAGTTTGAAATTTCAAAGGGGGCAGTTCTGCAGTCCACGAGGGATTTCTTTCCTTCCCCTTCTTACCAGCCTTCCCAGCCATCAGTTTGCAGTGCCTTTTTGTTAGATTTTTCTGTAAACATTTAGGATTTTGTAGCTAAAAATAAAATAAAATTAAAAAAAAAAAAAACAAACAACATGAACACTCTAGCAACAAAACTTCAGTGATTGTTTTTAACCTGTTCCCATCTCACATTTTCATTGTGGTTTGGGATGATGAGGAGGGCAAAGCACAAGGGGGACACACTCTGGTTGCAGAGGGAGATGATGGGCTGGGAACCAGGAGCTTGCAAAAGGAATTTGCCATTGCCTGTGGCCCAGCAGCCTTCCAGGTGAGGGAACTGTTTCCCTCCACCTCCTGTGTGTGCAGCAGCAGGGATGCTGTGGGGAGCAGAGAGCCCTGTGTGTCACTGTGGGCTCAGCTCTGTAATCTCAGTGCTGTGCAGAGTGAGCTTGTCCCGGTCCATCTTGGCTGCAGCTGGAATCCCAGACCACATTCCTGGCTGGATGCAGCACTGGACACTCTGGGTCACACTTCCCTCTAGTGGCTGGTGCCCCAGGCAGAGCAGGGCCAGCTGCTGGTGGCACCCAGGGCAGGGCAGCACTGCATGATCCACGTTGTTGTATTTAGGTTTTTTTCCCAAATTTCCTTATTTATTTTCATGGAAACATTGTGGGGTTTAAACACTAAAGGTGCTATAACTGAATGTGAAAAGTTGGAGGAATGGGGTGCAGGAGTTGAGGTCTGTAGGGGACTGACAGCTTTGTTTGGGCCCCAGTGCACAGCTGGGTGCTGTGGTCTCCCTTTGGGATCATGCAGGGATTCCCTGGCAGCTGTGCCTTGGAAATTGCCCAGACAGACTGTGGAAGTGTTGGTCCTCCTGCTCCTGAGGTGCTGTTTGGAGCCAGGACACCTGAGCTGTGGTTTGGCTCTCCAGAGCTCCCCAAATTCCATCAACACCTGTGCAAAGGGTGCTGGAGTAAGAATTGTGGAGGCATTTTTAGTTTGTGTCTGCCCCAAGAGATTTCCTTGACAGCCTTCAGGATCTTGGAATGGTTTCCATGTGTCAGAATAGATTTCACCCAGTAAACTTTGCCATATTGAAAAACATGGAGCTGCCAAAGGAGTTTTGTCACTTCTAAAATGCAGAACTTGAATTTTGAACTGTTGTTGCCATCTCTAGAGCAAAATTATTGAGGAAAATGAGCACAGTGCTGTAGTTGAGGACCTGTTGTGTCCTGTGGGACCCTTTCCAGTCAGGGAAGTCCATTTCCCTGGGTTCTTCTCCACTTTTCCAGCACAGAGAATTGGTTTTAGCTCTGTTAATATTTTGTTGTGGGTTTTTTTTGGTGGGATAAGGGAACAGGTAAGCAGTGCCATAGTACAGTTGTAATTCTCACTGCCAGACAGCACCAGGATATTGGGTATTCCCCAGACAGGGACTCCTGACATCACACTGGAGGAGTTTTTAGGGTGGGATGAAATCCCTCAGACTGAGGAGTGAGAGGTTAGAGAGGAAAGAGACCCTCACTCACTGAATGTACTGACCCCACCTTAAATTATCTGCATGATTGGAGGATTAGCTGTTAATTTTGGTGAATTTATAATAATTGAAGAATTAGGTGACTTTACCCCTTAACACTCTTGAGTTTGCCCTTAGCAGCTCGTTCTTAATGTGAATTAACTGTGTGCATTAATAACTGAGGGATTGAAATAAAAAAAAAACTTTTTGTAACCTTTTAGTAACTTGTAGCCACTGAGACAAATCTCCTGAGCAGATAAATGTATATGCAGTAATTTTCATTTATCCTATTGAGCTGTGAGCAGATCCTGCAGGGTTTCTGGTTCCTCTGTGGGAAGTAGGTTAATCAAGCAAGGGGCTGAGCCAGTGCTGTCACTTACTGGCAGCAAGAGGGACATCCTTGGAAGTGAAACTAATGAGGGTCAGGTATTTGGGTCAGGATCTGACCTTGCCTATGGAAAATTATTACTACAGAAGCATCAGGTTTTGAGTTTTGTTTTGATTTAGCCTGATCCACATATAAGAAACTGCACTTAAATAATAAATGCAGCTCTCGTGTGGTTAGCAAAGTGATGCTGTTGAGTCCCCAGTTTTTCTGGCATGGAAATAGTTTATTATCACAAGGAATATTTCTGGCAGGGAAGGGGGAAAGTCCTTTGCCTACAGCTTTGTTACAGTTTTCTAAATAGGCATTAACAGCACATCTGAAGTATTCTGGTGTTTGCACATGTTGGTTTTCTTCTGTGGCTGCCTTTCAGCAGCAGGGCAGAAGTACAGGCCAGGCCAACATTTTTTAGCTAATTTAATTGAATGCCTATTTAAAATGAGAATTCTTTTAACCCCAGCCATGGCTGCTTTTATATTCTGCACTTCCCTGTAGCACATTCAGGACAGACAGAAGGAAAACATTTTTCCTGTGAAACTTCAATCTCACCTTGGACAGTAGGAAGTTTGGGGGGTGGAAGGAGGTTGTGCAGAGTTTTGGAGTGAGAACATGCTGATGTACCAGGTGGAAATCAGGATTTAATATATCACTGTTTGTTTCCTTAACAGAAAGAAAAAGCAGCAAATGATAAAAAGGAGGACAAAAAGGCAGCAACAAAAGGGAAGAAAGGAGCCAAAGGCAAAGAGGAAACTAAACAAGAGGATGCTAAAGAAGAAAACCACTCTGAAAACGGAGATACCAAAACTAATGAGGTACTTGAGCTCCACTAAAGCTGGGAACAGAGCCAGATGTGCAGGAAGCACAGCTGCAGGAGCTCTGCTGGGCTCCAGGGGGTGGGGGTCAGTGCCACACTGAGAGCACAGAGCAGCTGTGGTACCTGCCCAGGGCAGCTCCAGGACAGCCTGCAGGAATGGCCTGCTCCTTGCAGCTCCTTCCTGCCCTGTGCTGGCCCTGCTCCCTCTCAGGGCTGGTCAGCAATGCCCACATTTGGGGCACAGGGACATCACCACCCTGCTGCCCTGAGCTGGCTCTGCACATCCCCTCTGCACTGCTGGGCTCCTCTGCTGCTCAGCACGGCTTGGTGCTGGGCCAGAAATCTGGTTTGGAGTTCTACACAATTCAACAAGAGATTTGCAAAGTAGACTCAGCCTTGCCTCTTATCTGCAGCCCCTTCTCACAGCTCCTTACCTCAGCTGCCTTTTGCTGGGTCCAGCTGCTGAGGATTGGCCCAGCAGAGTCCTTGCTGATGGTGGAGCAGTGCTTGCTCAGGGCTCTCTGCCCTTGTGCTCTGTCACTGACACTCGTGTCTCTTCATGGGTTGAGTGTCACCATCCAGCCAAGGGTCCTGTATTCTTTCATCTCTAAAACAAGATCTGCTTGGTTAGAGCAGTACATGGCTGATGTGCTTCAGAGGGGCTTTGAGGGAGCTTAGCAGGTTTGACTTGGAAAGTAAAAGCACATTTTATAGAGAAAGGTGAGAAATGATTCCTCAAAGTTCAGACAGAGCAGGATTGTGGTTGATGTGGAATTCTTCCACTGCCCCTTGATGGGGCCTTGAACTTCTTCTAATATATCTTTGATCCTAATTAAAATAATAGATTGCAAACCTCTGCCTCTCTGCAGGTACTTACTCCAAAATTCCCTCACTAATTAATACTCCTGTGTTTTTATTTCAAGAATTACCAGCCCATTGTTATATTGACATTTTCTGTGCATTCCTGTCTGTCCACACCAAGCCTTGTCCATGCCTGTGTTAACAAACTGGTTTCTTTTTGATGCTGCTTAGATTGGAATCCAATTAGCATTTACCAATAATATTTCTGTTCTTCCCAACCCCTTTTCTAGGCACCAGCTGCTGAAGCATCTGATGACAAGGAAGCCAAGTCCGAGTAATGTTAACCCTGCCCTATATCTCCATCATTTGGTATCCGTACCTCCATGCTGTATTGTTAACAGAGAGGAATATTTTTATCAACTATTTTATAAATGCAGGTTTTTTTAGCATGAATTTAATTATGGAACATCTTCATCTCGGTTACTTGGGAATTAAATCCCTAACAAACAAAACAAAACAACAAAAAAAAAAAGTCATTGTTTTTAAATTTTGTGATTGTAATAGTTTGTATGGTACATGGAAAGAATAAGTGGTGGTAGCTTTTGACTTCTGTCAGTGTGTCCCTTTTTGTGTAAGTCATGCTTACAGACTTCAGATTTTAATTTTTCCCTTGTATGTGTTGTATGGTTTCTTAAAGTGGGGAGGTCTCAAAACAAATAACCGTGTGAAACATTCCAGTGGTTCTGTGGGTTGCTTTTATAAAGAAGGTGAGCTATTTTCATGAAAAAACCTAAGAGCTGGAAATCTGTTGTTTCCCAAATGTAATTTTATTTTGTCAGTTTTGGAAAAAAAACAAAGAAAAATAAATAAATAAAAGTGTAATCCTGTTTTTAAATGAAATACAAACATTTCTTTTCAAAAAGGGCAGGTTGGTTGTATGTACCCACTGTTAGGAATTTTGCTGGATTTATCTTAATAAAAAAGACTCCTCAAAAGCTGATTGTGGTTTGTTGCTTGTGCTGCTGGAAAGGTCCCAAATTCCAGGAGAGCTGCAGTGGGAGAGGGAGAGCCCATGGAGCTGGAGAGCTCCATTTGTGTGACTTCCCATTGATCCAGGACTCCTCATTCTGGGAAAGAACTGGACCAGAGCACTGACCTGGGGTGAAGTCCCAGTTCTGTTACAGCTTTTTAGTGCAACTTTATCAACTCCTGCTAAAAGCTGCTTTTAGAGAAAGTCTCTTCACATCCAGGATACATCTACAGGATATATTTAATAAGAAAAATGTCTGCAATGCAGAAACCTTTTCTCTCCCATTAAATTGTTCCTCAGCCCAGCAATGGGAAATTCCAAGAGCTGAAATATTTTGTGTCCAAACCTCAAAGAGCACCTCAGTGAGAGCATCCTGGATGCAGTGGGGTTCAGGATGAGTCCCCCAGGGCTGCTAGAAGATGTCTAAATGGGGATTTCATGTTCCAGGCCTGAGGCACTGGGGGTTGTTATTCTGCTGCTGCCCCTGTTCTGTACAAACACCTGGGGTTAACTGGGATCCAGTTTCCTCAGCAGTGAAGATGAGGGGGTTCTGGGGGCCTTTGGCACTCAATTCCCTTAATCCAGCAGAGATTTTGGGCCATGCTCTGGTCTCCAGTGAGAACTGATGGAGCAGTAACTGCATTCCCTGTGCCTGGTGCTGAGATGTGAAAACCAGAGACACTGAACATCCCAGCTGGAACATGGTCCAGCAATAGTTCAAATGTCATCCTGACTGACATCTAAAACTGATTCACTGAATTTCCACTCCACAAAGACAGGCTGGGAGAGCTGGGGGTGTTCAGCCTGGAAAAGAGTTGGCTCTGGAGACCTTGGAGCCCCTTCCAGCCCCTTCCAGTGCCTAAGGGGGGCTGTTAAGAAGGAGGGAGAGTGACCTTTCATACAGGACAAGGGGAAATGGTTTCAAACAGAAGCCAGGGTTAGATGGGATACTGGGAGGGAATTGTTCCCTGTGGGGTGGGCAGGCCCTGGCACAGAGAACCCACAGAAGCTGTGGCTGCCCCTGGATCCCTGGCAGTGTCCAAGGCCAGGCTGGACAGGGCTGGGAGCACCCTGGGATAGGGGAAGGTGCCCCTGCCCATGGCAAGGAGTGGATTAGATGATCTCGAAGTTTCCACCCAAATCATTCCAGGATTCCGTGAGTTTAGCGAGCAGTCAGTGAGAAATCCCAATAGGCCTGCTCCAGGGAGAGAATGCACATTGGAAATATTTTGGAATTGTGTTATTTCCTACCCCAGTGGTTTATGTAAAAGGGCTTTGAACAGGAATCCAGCCCTGCAGGAAGATGGAGCCCCTTCCCAGCCCTGCTGCTGTGGGACCATCTCTCTCTGGCTCCAGTTTCAAGCACTGTGATTTGAGCAGCAGGCACTGAGTACAGTTGATATTTCCTTAGCACAGGATCCATCCATCTGCCAAGGTACAAACACCCTGTGGAATGAGATCACTCTGATCCCAAGTCCTGTCTCTCCATCTGAGTCCAGAGGTTCTTACTCAGAGCACACAACTGAGTGTTTGGTTTTGGTTATTTCTTTTTTCAGTGCCAGGGTGGGAGTTGTTCTTAATTCTATAACTATTGTTCTAATCAAATTCCTCTTTCAAATAAGTACAGAAAATTGCCCAAGAACATTTTGCTCAAATTCATAACTTTTCGGAGCCATGGGGTATTGAGAGAGTTGCACAACTGAATGGATTGTCTGGTTTATGCCAAACTCTCCTCCAGGCTCTCCTGGTGTCTAGACACTGAATCCAAAGGCAGCTCCATGGCAGCTCTCAAGCTTGGCTTATTTTGTCTGAAAAGGAGAAGGTTCAAACTTTCAGGTTTATTTGGAATTTGTGGAGAAAGTGCCTTCCCCAGGTCCTTGGCTGTTCCCTGGGTTCCAGGTGTTACTGGGTCTGATGCTGGTTAGGAAACATCCACAGAGTGCTGTGGATCTGGTTATCATTGTTCATCATAACAACTGGGGACCTTGAAGATGCAAAGTTGAAGAGATTCATGGGTGGGAAGGTAGGGATGGGCCTGAGGTGATGTCATGGGAAGAGATTTGAGTGGTGTTGGCAACACCCTGCCATGGTGAGCTGGTCAGGATGAGAGAAGACAGCCTCAGGGTGCACCAGACAAGGTTTAGGTTGGATATTAGGGAAAAAAGGGTTGTGCAGCTCTGGCACAGGCTGGAGTCACCTTCCTGTGGGGATTTAACTGTGGATGTGGCACCTGGGGACATGGCCAGCGGTGGCCTTGTCAGTGCTGGGGGAACAGTTGGACTCAATGGGCTTGGAGGGCTTTTCCAACCTAAATGTTCCTAAATGTAATTCCATGATCCAGCTTTTGGTGCAGGCTCCCCAGAGCAGCACAGTGTCCTCACACAGTGTCCTCACAGGATCTTCAACAGAACTGGGCAAGCATTTTCTTTTGTTTGCTCAGAACAATAAACCCACTGAAAACCACTTTGAAAACACTGGTCACTGTCCTGGGAGGGACAGGGAATCAGAGGAGGCACCTCCAGACTTCATCCTGGCCTCCACCATCAGCAACGTGCTGGAGCAGCACAGAGGGAAAAGGCACTGCTGCCTCAGCAAGCAAGGGAATGGCAAACACAGTGAGATCCTTGGGATGTAAAAAAAAAAGGAGAAATGGGGGAAAATGAAATAAAACAACCCCTCCAAACACATAAAAGGAAGGGTTTTGCAGGTTAATCCCACATTTACCTTTGCTCCTTTGAGTGAAGTGACTGTACACGAAAAAAAAGAAAACCCCTCTGCTCTGGAGCCAGGCTGGGAGAGCTGGGGGTGTTCACTCAGGGAAGAAAAGCTCTGGGGAGAGCTTAGAGTCCCCTTCCAGGGCCTGAAGAGGCTCTAGGAGAGCTGGAGAGGGCCTTTGAACAAAGGATGGAGGGACAGGCCAAAGGGACAGGGCTTTAAGATGAAGGAGGATAGATTTAGTTTGAATATTGGGAAGAAATGCTTCCCCATGAGGGTGGGGAGGCCCTGGCACAGGGGGTACAGAGAAGCTGTGGCTGCCCCATCCCTGGGAGTGTCCAGGGCCAGGCTGAATGGGGCTTGGATCAATCTGGGACAGTGGGAGGCGTCCCTGCCCATGGCAGGGGGCACAACCAGAGGATATTTGAGGTCTCTTCCAACCCAAACCAGTCTGGGATTCTGTGACACTCAGCCAGGTCTGGTTTTCAGAACAAGAGCAGCTCGCTGGCAGTTAATAGAGTAACACTGGTGTTAATCTGATGGAGGAGGAAGAGAATTGAATCTCGGCAATGGCAGCGAAGGCTCCTCCCTCTGGCTGTCTCGGCGGTGCTGCTCCTTCCCCGTGCAGCTGCCGGGAGCCCCCGCTCTGAAACTCGAGGCCCTGGACGGGCTCCAGGAGCCGGGAACACCCCGGGCCGGCGCCGGGCGGCTTTCGAGGAGCTCTGTCCTTTGAGAGAACAATGTCAGCGTGGCTTCCACACTGTCCCAGGGCCCGGAGGAGCTGGAGGTGGTCACAAGTGAGCATGGACGAGGGAACAGATGTCACTGGTGACTCGTGTGGCCATTGTCCCCTGCTTTGGAAGGGGGGTGATTGGGATTGGGCTAGGGTGAGTCAAGGAGGGGATGGGGAGAGGATCAGAACTGCTCCTACCCCCTTCACCCACACCTTTCATCTGTTTTCAGAGAAGCTGTGGTTGCCCTGTCCCTCGAAGTGTCCAAGGCCAGGCTGGACGGGGCTTGGAGCAACCTGGTCTCATGAAAGGTGTCCCTGCCCATGGCAGGGAATGAGATGGGCTCTAAGGTCCCTTCCCACCCAAACCACTCTGTGATTCCATGATTCCATGATCTGCCCTGATTTATCCATCTCTGCTAAAAGAGGGGCCAGTGGGACAGGACCCCACAGGAATGGCACTCCCTTCCTCCTGCAGCACCAACCAGGGAATCACTGGAACAGAGTCAAATGAAAGTGATGTCCAGGGGTTAGTGTGAACTTCAGGCTGAGGTAACACCTGAAAGCACTGAAAGGAAGTTGGGCTGATGTGATAGAAAAGGGAAATCCAGCAAATTGGAAAGCTCTGTTCCTAAGAGCGGGAATCCAATTGACACCATAAAACTCTCAAAGGCAACTTAATACAATTGGACACATCTTAAACAATTCCAGACGTTCTTAAAAGGGGAGAGGAAGCATAAATTACACAGGGAAAAATGCTGGATTGAAACCTAAACAGAGTGGTCAAGAGCACTCTCCCCTCCCACTCCCAGCAGCATTCCCAGCAAGGGGGTTCCAGGGCAGGGCTGCTCCCCTTTGGAAGTGCCTCCCTCCCAGTGAGCGAGGTGTGCTGCTTCCACTGGCCATAAAGTGCTGCACAAGCCTGGAATTCTCAGTAAAAGCTGCTCCAAAGTTATCCCAGAGCCAAAATCTCACAAAATCGCTGGGGTTTTGTTTGTTTAACACGAACAATTCGGGGAGGGGGTGGAAGTGCATTTCTTGGAGCTCAAACCAGATGTGCGACATCCCAGCCACAAAGCTCCGGCTTCTGCGCTGTTTGTTTTCCCCCCAGGAAGATAAAAGGAGCTGTGGAGAAGGTTTGGATTGCGGCAGCTCTCGGGTTTCACCCTGGCTCCAGGGGCGCTGGCACAGGCTGCTCTGTGGGACCACAAACGAGTTTTGCTGTTTCACGGATCCGGGGCCGCTGCTCCCCTCAGAACACGGCTGGAGTTGGAGGTGGGCTGTTCCTAAGCCTCAGGCTGAGACTCAGCTTTCCAGCAAGCTGGAATTTTGGTTGGTTTGGTTTCTTCCTTCCTATAAATCCACCATCACAGAGGTGCTGACCAGAAGTACTTCCCCAAGTCACGGTTCCATTTTGTGCTGGCTCTGCCAGGAGAGAAAGGCTGGAGTCGCCTCTCTGGGCCTCATCTGAGGACAATCCTGCAGGATCTGCCTTCTCTTCCTATAAATCCTTCCAACAGAAAGTTCCAAATCCAGGCCAAATGTTCCCTGCTGTGGTTTCACCACCCATGTGGTTACAGCCTGGTTATCAACAGAGACCTTGGAGTAAACCCCGACTTCCCCACTCCGTGTTTACCCCTATGCTACTCTATACCTACAGCATTACCCTGGGAATAATTAAAATAATTAACAAGTGTAATTAACTGTTGGAGGGGAAAGGAGACTTTTAGGACATTATATCAGCAACAATTAAATAAATTACCCTTTTTGTCTTGCAAAGAATTGACAGACAGGGGGGAAAAGGATGCGGGATTTGTATTCCCTGGTGCAGCGGCACAGGGACAGTGAATAGGGGTCGGTGGCTCTTGTGTGGGGACACAAAGCAAACAAAGAGGCCCCAAATGAAATTACAGAGTGGCAGATGCAAAACGAGCATATTTCACACAATGAGTAATTAAACCATGTAACTCATTGCCCAAATGGAGCCCAGGAATCATAATGGCTTAAGAAGTGATTACACAGATTCTTGGAAGATGATCCGGTGGGGCTGTGGGACACAAAGACATGTCACCACTGCAGGACCAGCAACCCACGTGGGTGTGGAGGGGACCTGAGTTGTCCCCAGCCCTGGACCTCTGGAAGGGGCTGGGGGGTGAGGAGACACAGGTTTGTACTTCCCCTTTGGTTTGAGCCCCTCCAGCTACATTCCAGGCACTTTGAAAGGAGGCAAACATCCCTGCTGTTCGCTGCATGTGGCTGTTGGTGGGACAGACACACGGCTTGGATGTACCCAAAGTAGCACCTGTGTCCCTGCCAAGCCCTGTGCCACTGACCTGGGCTGTGCACATCCCCCTGTGCTCCTGGAAATATTCCCCACTGGAGCTGGATTTTTACCAGGAGGAAAAGGGCACCACACCCTGCTGTTCTTGGCAAAACTCCCTCCCCAAATGGCACCCTAGGGCCCAGGTTTGTTGGGTGCTGCTGGTGCTGAAGGTGAGGTGATGGCCACCACCAAGGGGTCCAGATTCCCAGTGCTGCTCCATTTGGGCTTGGGAATTATTTCCAACCCCCTTTGTGGCTCATCTTGGCTATAAATCTTCTTGGCTTCACTTGGTGCTGTAGCCTCTGTGTGGTGGTCCTGGCTGGGGGTTCCTGCACGGCTGCTCTGCACACACAGAGAGGTTATCCCTGGGAATTTGGGGTTATCCAGCTGCTGGGGGGATGGCACAGGGACCAGGAGCAGGTACCACAGCTCTCAGGTGTCAGAGGATGTGGCACCATGCTGATGGCTCCACAGGGCTGGGGATGGTGGCAGCAGCTCTGTCCCAGCTCCTGCTGCAGGGATGCACAAGCAGGGAGCAGAGAGCAGCCAAGGCTAAATGTATCCACGATTCTCCTCCATCACCTGGAAGTGTGATGTCCCTGCAAGAGCTGGAACCTTCTGGAATGCTGGGAGCTCTCCCTGCCTGCCCTGCAAACTCTTCACTGCAGGAATTTGGGGTGACAGGAACAGTGCAGTGTGTCCTATGAGGACAGGCTGGGACAGCTGGGGATGCTCTGGAGAAAGCTCTGGGAGACCTCAGAGCCTCTTTCAGTGCCTAAAGGGCCCCAAAGAAAGCTAGACAGAGACCTGGGATCAGTCAGAGAGTGAAAGGAGAAATCTCCTGGCCTCAGCAGCCCACAACATCCTTGGGAGAGCAACAATGTGCCCATTGCTGCAGCAGGAATTGGTGATACTTGTGTATAGTTTATATATTTATGTTTTCTACATATCACAGTATCCCCAACTGCTTTGGGTAGCAAGGGACCATAAACCCATCAAGTCCCACCCCCTGCCATGGGCAGGGACACCTTCCACCATCCCAGGTTGCTCCAAGCCCATCCAACTTGGCCTTGGACACTCCCAGGGATGGGGCAACCACAGCTTCTCTGGGCAATAATATTGAATCATATATAATATACAAAATATTAAATACACACATATATCTCTCTATAAAATGGTTGTGAGTGCCATGTACAGATCAGGAGTGACTCTGTGTTGAAGCCTGAGTTGATGTCTCAGCACCAAGGGCTGTGCACCCCTTTACTGAATGTCCCCAGATGCCCCTCAAGGTCCCCTTTCCCTCAGCAGGGACATAACCTGGTGGTTTTGGTTATTCCCTGGTTGGAGCCCTTGACTCTCCATCTCACTTCTCTCAAGAGCTGCATGACAAACCCAGCAGTTCCAGCCTATTTTGGCGACCACTTGCTCCAGGAACCTCAGGAGTTTCATCAAAAGCCTGGATGGATTTCGGGTCTCGGGTTTTATTCATTCCAGCATTGGCTGACAAAGCCCATTACATCATCCCTTTGGAAGAGAAATTCTCTGCAGCTGCCTGTGTGGCGCGGGGGGTGTGGGGGGGGTGTTTAAAAAATAACACAGATTTTTGTTTCTTTCTTTCTTTCTTTCAGGGCAATTTTCCTCCCAATTGCTGGAAAACTGAATGCTAAAAAGCTTCACAAGTGGGAAGGAAAAGGGCAGTGTGCAGCAGTTCCAGCCATTCCACTGGGTTTATTAGTATTATTATTTCTTTTCCAAAGACCAAGGGGGGAAAAATAGCCCCATTACCCCGCGCATCCAGCGCGCCCAGCCAGCCGTGAAAAGCAAAGCAAAGGCAGTGTCATGGCAATGGCAGATGGCACGGAGCGGGAGCGGGAGCGGGAACGGGAGAGGGAGGGGAGGGCTCCGGCCCCGACCTCGGCGCGGACCGCGCTCCTAATTAGCCCCGGAGCAGGGACTAATTAAACCCGGAGGTAAGACAAGTGATTACTTTTCCTTGCAGAGATGGGGTGTAGGAGTGATGTGGATGGAGCCGGAGCCGGTCTTGGAGTCGTCCTGACATCAATGGTAGGGAACGATTTCAATCTCGGCTCATCCCTCCCGCGCTGCCGGGAGCAGGGAGCTGCAGCAGCGATTCCCTGCTCTCCCAATGAGCAGAGGCTGCAGGGAATGTGGGACTGCAAGGAAATACCGATGGGAAGGAGAGAGGCAGCGTCTGGATGCTGTGCTGATGACGTCAAAATGTGACAGCCTCAATTATTAGCATTATTTGGCACCCAGGTATCCAAAGTACCCCCTTGAACTCACCCAGGGTCAGAACAGAAACTCCTCTTTCCTCCTCCATAGTTGTTTTGGAATATTTTTTCATGCTCCATAACCTCATTCCTTTTAATCCACTTTTTCTGGTTTCCTGTAGAAGAAGCAGTTGGAAGTAAATTATTTTCACTGCCACTGAACTGGGTGCAAAGCTCTCAGAAAATGGGATATAGGGAGGAAAATTATGATATTATATAATATAATTATAATAGAGAATTATACATTATATAAGTATTATATTATATAAAATACAGTTGTTCTATAAATGTATTTATTTTTGCACTGCAAGAACTGGAAGTCCAGAGCTGCTCATGCAGCTGTGGTTGCTGACGATTCCTTCTGGGATGTTTTGGGCTTTCCACAGTTTTTACAAATGAGCTGAACTTTGCAAAAACCATGGGAAAACCTGTGGTTGTGGAGCCTTTGGCACTTCTCTGCCCATTGCCAGGCAGGTGCTCTGTCCCCAGCACACACACGCTGGGCAAGCACAGTGCCAATGCAGGCTGCCTCTGCTCGGCTTCAAACAGCTCCAGCTCCAGCCCTGCCCTTCCTGCTGGAGCACTGGGAGCATCTCTCCACCTGGAGCATGATTCCAGTCCCTGGGGATCAGTGGGATTTCCCTGGGGATCAGCCCCTGGGGATCAGTGGGATTTCCAGAGCAACATCCCCCTCTTGCAGAGCATCATCTGGATGATTCAAACTCAAGCGTTGCCGGATTTCTGCTGCCCAGTGAAACACCAGACAATTTGTGTTTCTATTTTTACCCTGGATTAGTCAAGGGTCGCTGCAGGACCAGATCAGGGGTGCTGGGCTTTCCATGGCCTTATGCTTCATCCCATAAATGCTCCTGGCCTTTGGCAAGCAGGAGAAAAGCCTGACAGGATGAGGATGACTCCTCTTTGCTGTCAGGGTTGGATCTCTCAGCAAAGAGCTTGGCACAGCTCACAGCCTCACCCCACCACTGCACTGCCCATCCCAGCCTCCTTCACACAGAGCTGGGCAAAGTCACCCACTCCAGTCTGAAAAGCATCCAGGATTATGAAAAACTTGGGAACATCTCTCCAGCAGCACTGTGGCTGAATCACCACAGCTCTAAGCTGGCTGGGATGCTCATGGGATAAAAAGAGCCAGGGAGAGTTTGGAATTTCCAGAGAAATCTCTACATTTCCACCTGTTGCTGTTATTTAACGCAGAATCAAGGGGAAAACAAACCTGTCTGAAAAGAACAAATATGGAAATGGAGTCTGGGATTGCTGGAAAGGGATGGGCTATGTTCATGAAAACTATTAGCAATAATTAGTCCCAAATCACTGGGGTGAGCTGCAGATATTGATAGACTGGATCTCACATACATCAGAATGCCTTGTAGTTATCAACAGCTCCAGGGTTTTCCTGCCCTCCAGCAAACACATTTTTCCTTCTTCTGGAGCTCTGGTCATGTTCTCTTTCATTTCATTGCTGAGAGAAATTAAAATAATTCTTACATCTGCATCAGCATCTGCTAACAGGGAATTCAGGAAGTTGAAAAAATAATAAAAAATACATAAACATAAAAATATATACACATAAAAAATAGGACCTTCCTCCCTGTGTTCCCTGAGCACATGAGGTTGCTTCCAATGCACATTTTATTTTAAGGTGAGTTATTTTGTTGCCATAGTGACATCATTCAGGTTTCCAACCGCTGCCGTGTTGGTTTTCTCCCAGGCAAGACTTGTCACAAGCAGTCAGCATCCCCAGCCCCTTCCTGGGCAGCAGCTTCCCAGGGGGCTGCAGGATTCCCTGGGATTCCAGCCCGCAGGATGAGCTGCCACCACTCCCTGCCAAGGCACAGGGGGACAAGGACCTGGGGGAGTCAGAGAGGAGAGGCAGGCATGGAAAAACTCTGACCAAAAGGATTTTCCTCTGCTCATTCCTTATCCTTCCTCCTCCACCCATGCAGTGCTGTGAGAAGGTCAAAGAACCCGGTAGCTTTATTAATTAGCACTAATTAATACACTCAGCTGCCTCTGGTGTCACTGTGCTCATCTACCCCAGGTCTTGACACAGGAAAGAATAAACTGTGTTTGCTCCCAAAAGCTTAAAATCTCTGTAAATCCTATTTCTTGCTGCACAGGTGTCTCATAGATTTATTACCAGGAGAACTACACTAAAATAAAGATTTTAAATACAAAGGTCTGTAATTATGTTAATAGAGATGTAAAGAAATGGGATTCTCTGGTAAGGGAATATTTGTGGGGTTATTTGGTCAAATGGACTCTGTAAGTGTATTGGAAATTAATATTTAATTTTGTGTATTTTTATATTAAATATTTAAATTCATTGTGTTATTATGATGCTAAAGACTTTTAATGGAAAATGCCTTTTTTTGGCTCTAATTAATTTAATTAAAGCAGGCAGAGTGTGCCTCATTAGCCTAAAACCTATTTCATGGGTGCCAGGCCCTATATGTAACTGAGAGCCAGGGTGCCTGTTGTACTGCAAGGCCAAAAGAGCTCAAAAAAAAGCTGTTTCAAAGGTTTTCTATGTTTTTAATTTTAAATAAACCATTGCCAGATTATCAAATCAAGGCTACATTCCCATGGCAGACCTGAGCCCTATGTAAGCCTTCCCAGGATTGCAGCATCTGGCTAAATCCAGCCCAGATTAAAGCAAAGCTTTCATTGCACAAACTCTCCCTGAAAGGAGCAGGGTGCACTGATCACAGGAAAGGACAGAGCTGGGAAGTGCAGGCAGAGGATAAGGAATGCCAAAGGCAGCAGCAGGGTCCAGAGGAGGGGAGGCAAATTCCAGAGCTGTATGAGGGGCTGGGGCACTTCTCCTGTGCACAGGGGATTTGGGAAGCAGAGCCATTCCAGCCATGCCTTTGGTGTTCCTGAGATCACCCCGGCTCCCTGATGGAAACCCTCTGGAACACAGCCTGGTCCACAGCTCAGCAACAGCCCCCACAACAAGGCTCTTTGCCTGCAGAGGTTTTAGCCAAAGCCATTGTTTTAACACCCTGTTTTAATATTTATTTCCGAATGTCTTTGACTGGGGGAAGGGTGGAAGGGGCTCCCAATTTAATTCCATAATCCCCCTAAGCCTTGCTTAATGCACTCGCTCTGCCTGGCCTCTGTGAATTCTACAGTGGTGTTTTGGGTGGTTGCAGCACTGCACTGGAAAATGTCCCATCATTTATTTTGCAGCTATTTGAGGGAAATGACTCCCAGGGCTGGAAGCCTGGTTGTTAAATCCACATTGCCAAAGGAAACAAACTCTGTCACCCAGATGGGGCTGGACCTCGGGGCTGCCACGTGGATTCCTGAAGGAGGTAGCTCAGAGTCCAGTTGAAAACTCCCAAAATTAACATTAAAGCAGGAGCAGGAGGCTTTAGCAGTTGGTCAAAAATGTCATTTTTAGCTGAGGGGGTGGGTGGGGCTGCAGGGAACAAAGCAGCTCTGGGACACCCAGATCCCCTGGGATGAGTCCTCCAAGCATGGCCATGGCTCACCCCAACTGCCCTTGGCTGGGAGGGATGGAAGTGCTGCTGGAGGGAAATTCCAACAACAGATTTCGTCCTGCTCCTTTCTTCTCCTGACAGGGAGGGAGTGCTGCAGCCTGGTTTGTTTTCCACATGTTCAAGAAAGACAAAACAACGCTTTCAAGAGTCTTGATGCATCTCACGAGCCTCTGGTCTCCTAAATCCCTCCCTCAGTTCTCAGCTCCCAGGATTTCTCCAATACCTGCTTGAAACCTGCACCAAGAGGACAGCATCACTCTCAATGGGATTTTTCCATGTCTCATTTCAGGATGCACTGTATCTCCCATGGGAATGTTCTTCAGCCATTCCAGAGGCATCCTAGAGTCAGCAAGGACAAAACCCCCAAACACAAGGACATGGGGGGCTGGCAGAGTCCATAGGCAGCAGCAAAGTCAAGATGGAAGATGGGTTTGGAAAAAAGTCAAGGTCTGAAAGGTGTTACCTGCAACAACCTCAGTCAGCAAGCAGGAGGAAGGAGCAAAGAGAGGAAAAAAATGAAGGGACTGAGATCTGCTGGCTGCACAGAGCAGGAGGGAGAATGGTGTCCAGAGACATCAGGAAACACATGGAGAGAGGAGGATCCTCCACAGGAAATGGCAGATCCTTTAGACTTCAAGGACAATGTGGAGAACAAACAGGAGAAGCTTTTTTCCACCTCTACAGCATATTCCACACTTATGCCATTATAATCCAGGGATAACAAAGAAAATCTCAGAGAAATAAGGATGATGCACAGTTCTGTCCTGACAGATACCATGTGCCTTCACAGCTTCACCTTCCACCTATGGTGGTTTTTCAGCAGAAACTCAACTACACAGAACTTGGGGACTTCATAAATTCTTAATAGAATTTTATTGGTGTAAGAGAAATGAAAGGGAACAGCCAACAGGGCAAGAACTTGCAGGTGTTGAAAACCACCTCACTGGAAATTAAATTAAATTAAATTAAATTAAATTACTCCTTTGATTAAAAAAAAAAACACTTTAAAGGACCTTCCAAGAATGTAAGGCCTCTCCAAATCAAGATGACACACAAAACATATTGTAGCAAGTTATGTCTCAAGCCCTAATAATTAAAGGCCAAAAATAAAAAGAGATTCTGAAATCTGAACTCCTGAGGACATCAGGGGAAAGACTTTTCCCAGAGATATAAAGCTGGACAGCCACAGGAGAATGTGAATGTCCATTAAATGATGGAAGTGCAAGAATTAAATGAAATATGGGGTCACTTTACTGCAGAGGACTTTATGGAAGCTTCCATGTTAAAGCTTTTCCTTATGAGGGATAAGAGGGAGACATCACCCCAAATTGAAGATCACAAAAAGAGGCTTTATAATCAATAAGTAAAGATAATGGGAAGAGAATTCCTGTATGGGACAGCACTTTGAGAAATGTTCCAAAATCCCATCCTTGGATTCCATGATTAGTGACATAGAAAGTTCATTCCAAACTCATACTCCTGTGAGCAAATTTACATGGGACATTTTCCTAATCCATCACCTCATGCAGTAATTGAGAATTAATTTTATAAGGCTGTATTTAAAGAGTATTAATGAGCTTATTTACAATGTCTGCCTGTTAGGGATATCAATAAATAAAAAAAAAATTAATCAAAATGTTTTATAACCTTTTATTTCAATAAAAGCAGCGCTGTAAAAACCCTACTGCACTCCTTCCTTATATTTCTGATATTTGAAAATGAGAAATACAATTAAAACACAAACATTCTCAAAACTTTATGGAAAAGGGTATGGGATACAGAGGGATGTAATTTTATTAAAATTGTTTACTTAGCTGAGGGAGTTCCAGTAAAATTTGCATGTCCAGGGAGAGAGGTGATGAATTCCCAGCTGCAGTCAAGTGCTTTGTGCCCAGGCTTCCAAGAGAAGCCAAAAATGCAGGATTTGGCCCTAAAAACCTAAAAAAATCACAAAGAAAACATCAAAGGATTATTTACAAATATTTAGCATGACTTAAAGTTGCTGAATTAGCCCAGTAGTGATATCAGGTGGTATTTTTGGGGTGAGATCCTTGTGCAGGGGACCCCTGGACTGGCAGCAGCCAGGGTACATCAGGAGAAGCTGGAAAAGTTTGGGAACAAGGGCTTGATCCCAAGCAGGGGCCACAGGTCAGAATGAGCCCTTAGACAGGGATTGTGCAGGGTGCAGAAGTGACAGCAGCAATAACAAAACCTACCTGGTCACTTACACCCAGTAGTAAATTTGCTGCTATACAACTTGGGGGTTCTGAGGTACAAAGTTGGAATTCAGAGATGCTGAGGATGGACCTGGCACTGATATCATTGCCCCGGTCCTTCTGCTGGCAGAGCCCAGAGCACACAGGGACACAGAGCCACCCCTTTTCCTGGGAGTTCCACCCACAGCTGGATTTGGCATTTCTGGGTGAAACAGAGATAAGGAGGAATGTTTAGCTAATAGCCAGAAATGTCACTGCTCTGCAAACCAGGCAGATTCAGTTCCCCAGTCGCAGCGGGGCTGCACGCACTGATCCCAGCTCCCAGCAGCTAATGGCTGCCATAAGGAACGTGAGATATGGATCAGCCCACGGAGCAAGGGATGACGCTGCTCCAGCAAGGTGGAATTTAGGCTGAATGGATTTTAGAATTCTCAAAAGGAAAAAACTCATCATATTTACATCACCAGAACAAGTAATTTTTCAACAAGATGAACTGCTGCAAGGTAGAATTTAGAAACAAAGGCGAGCGGCGTCCTGGCTCGTCCTCCATCGCCTTCCTATGGGATAATGTCGCTCCCAACTCTTGGGTGTCTGGCACCATCTAGAGGAATGATTGGAACGATGCAGCAGAGAAATTAAATAATAAATTATTAAAAATAGCAAAAACCCTAGAGCAGATCTTGTGTAATATCTAACAGCTATTTAGATATTATTTAACAGCTCTTGTCGAGGAAGAGAACCACAGGAAGGAGTGGGAACTTGGAGATTTTTCCTGCAAAAACAGGATGTTGGTTTGCACACATAAGCCCTGTACTTCAGCAACTGTAATTAGTGTTAATTATTTTGCATCTCATTTATTTTTTAAAATAAACTATGATATCAAAATTTGAGGTTTTTCTGTGTAAAGATCTTAAAATAAGCTTGGACTTTTCAATACTCCTTTAATCACAGCTGTGTAGCACAAGGCACCAACTCCTGAATTCCTTCTGAACAACTCTTATTTTTGAATCAGCTAAACAAAAACTTGGATTACATTTAACTACCATCCTTATTTGTCATTTAGCTCCAGATGAAAGACCCAAGATGAGCAGAATGTTCATAGAAATCCTCGTGGGTTGCTTCCAACTCGGGGGTATTTTATGAAATGTACACAGAAAATATTCTTTTAAAAAAGCCAAAAATGCATAATTTGTTCCAGCGTTTAAATCCAGCTGAATTCAGGCATGTGAATCCTTACCTACATTTACTGGAAAGGTACAATGCAGGTAAACCTACCACATCTACACAATTCTACTCTAAACTTTCTTTTTTTTTGATTTTAACTGTACATTTCTGGTTATACTAAACCACAATTCTGTTTTCACACATGGCTAAAGTAGGATTTGGCTCATGAGGGCAGAATAATCATAAATAAAAAATGAGAGAGACACCTTTACCTGGTTTTACAAGCTAATTGTAGAAAAGTTCATTTAATTTTGTAGCCAAATTAAACAGGGGTTTGGGTTTTACTTTTAACTACAGCTGAGAGTAAAACTCCCTACAAAACCAAACGGGGAGAAGCGATGGGTATTTGAATGTCATCAGTTCCTACTCCTAAAATCCCTCAAAAAATTTTCAGTTTTTTTATTTGAATAGCAGTATGGAAAGAAACAATTACAATCCAGCTTCTTCCTTAAAGCATCCCTGCTCCTGAATCCTTCCGTGGCTCATTAGTCTGTTCTCCCTCCTCCTGCCACCAGCTGCTGCTGGCATTTACATAACAGAGCTCTGCTCTGAGGAAAGATGAATCAGCACATCCATAAAATCCTGCTTTCACTCTGAGATTTACTATCAGCCCCAGCATGCTGCTGCTTGGATGCAGAGGATCTGGAAAAAGATGAGTCATGGAGCTGCAGAACCCACGTGTGGTGGGGAAATGGAGCTCCTGGGGAAAGAGAGGATGGGCATTACTCACCACACATGACTCCTGGAGGGGAAAAGCCAGGAAAGGTGGGAAGAGGTGTCGGTAACAGTCCTTGGAGCAGGCTTGGGGAGTAATGGAGCAGCTGGGAGAGGGTTAAGGAGGGGAAGCTGAGGTGCCAGGGAGTCAGGAATGTCGGGAAGAGGCTCAGGAGTGACTGCACAGCAGCACAGTCCAGCCACAGCCAGGCTGGGGGAAGTCCCCTGTGAACGGTTTGGGAAGGAGGAATGCTGGTTGTACCTGCACAGCTGTGCCCTCAGCACACACAGGACACACCTGGGGCATTCCAACACTCTCCCTTCCTTATGCAGGAATCCATCTGAGCCACGTCTGGAGCAACACCGAGCATGGCCAAGCACTGCCCCAAGGTGCTGGAGTGAGCACCAAGCAAGGAGCAGCCAGGCTCCACTGGAATGCTGCAGGAAGGACACAAGCAAGGCATGCACAAGCTTACTTTGGGAGCATTTTCTATCCCAGGCTTTTGTGGGCTTTACTGCAGAAATCCCCATGGGCTCTAGACAGGCCCAAAGAGAACAATCCTGCCTGGTGGTGCTGCAGCTTCACCTGTGCCACCCCCAAGCTCAAATGAAAGCAAATCATGAGTGCAGAGATTCAGTAAGGCACCAAAAGGTGCCAAGGAAATGTCACATTCCTAAACAATACAGAATCATGGAATTCCAGAATGGTTTGTGTTGGAAGGGGCCTTAAAGCCCATCCAGCCCCATTCCCTGCCATGGCAGGAACACCTCCCACTGTCCCAGGCTGCTCCAAGCCCTGTCCAGGCCGGCCTTGCACACTGCCAGGGATCCAGGGGCAGCCACAGCTGCTCTGGGCACCCTGTGCCAGGGCCTGCCCACCCTCACAGGGCAGAATTCCTTCCCAATATCCCAGCTAACCCTGCCCTCTGGCAGTGGGAGGCCATTCCCTCTTGTCCTGACACTCCAGGCTGATGTACTCTCTCTCCATCTTCATTTCCAGGCACTGGAAGGCCACAGTTAGGTCACCCTGGAGCTTCTCCAGGCTGAATAACCCCAATTCTCCCAGCCTTTCCTCACAGCAGAGCTGCTCCATCCCTCTGACCATCTTGGTGCCTCCACTGGATTTGCTCCAACAATTCCATGTCTTTCCTGTGCTGTTGCTGGGCTCTCACCTGAGCATGGATGTGGAGCTGTTGGCACCAAAATGCAGCAGGACATGGTGCTGGCCACTATTTCTGGGGCTGCTTTTCCCCTGACATGGAATTCTGTTCAGCTCAGAAAGATGCATTTGTACTTTCAGGGTATATTGTAAAACATCATCTGTTTTCTCCTTTGCCTGCCCATCATGCATGAAAAGATGAGCTTGCAGTTCTGGGCTCTGAAGACAGGTGGGACAAACATTACCTGTCTGGAGAGTGGGATCAGTGTGTGCTTCTCCTGCCTGGGAGCTCATTCTGACAACAGCAGTTTCACCCTGTCTCTCCTGGAAAGCTCTGCAGCTCTGGAGGCTCCAGGGTCCTGCTGGGAAGCTGGAGAGCTGTTACTATTGGGAAGCCACTGGAATTTGCAGCTTGGTGGGGTGGCACCTCGTGTCTGTCCACTGAGAGCTGAGCAAGGAACCTGCCCTGAAAACATTCCAAGAGTATTTGTTTGGAGCCTACAAGAAAAATGGAAAGGGACTTGGGACAAGGGGGAATGGCTTCCCACTGCCAGAGGGCAAGGTTAGGTGAGGTATTTGGAAGAAATTTTTATTGTGAAGGGGATGAGGCCCTGGCACAGGGTGCCCAGAGAAGCTGTGGCTGCCCCTGGATCCCTGGGAGTGCCCAAGGCCAGGCTGGACATGGCTTGGAGCAGCCTCGGGTAGGGAAAGGTGTCCCTGCCATGGCAGGGGTGAGACTGGGTGGGCTTTAAGGTCCCTTCCACCAACCATTCTGGGATCCTCTCAACAGTCACTAAGAACTCAAGAACTTTAGAGGATGATGAAGAGGAAACAAGGTCCACAAATCACCCAGTTAATTCAAGCTCCTGGCACAAAATAACTTCCACAGGTGGATAAGGGGCAGGTGAGTACAGGTGAATTATGTGGAGCAGCTTTATGCCAAATCCCCAAATCCTTCTCCCTGGGTGCCTGGAGGCATCCTGTGGAGCTGCCAGCAGGAGGGACTGCACCATGACTGCACAGCAACAAAACTGAGCCAGTGCTCCACAGCAAGCCCAGTCCTGAGCAGCTGCTATAAATATGTGCTCAATCTGAATTTATTCTTAATATTACCAGAGCATCGACTCACAGTGATTCAGCTCTCTGTGTTCCAGGCATGAGGAGAGGCTGTCCTTTGTTATGCCATGATGACAGTGGTTTTTACACTGGAGTTCTAACACCAAATGTCAGATACTTGAGATAAAATACAATTCACTTGATGCGTTTTAGCAACTCATTGCTGAAGTGACACCGATTTCAGGAGCTCTGACAGGATGCATCCCATGGAAAAATATTTATTTCCATTAAAACGATCTATTCTGACCCTGACCCCTTCATTCCTTGAGAAGAGGTGCTGTATCCATCACATTGGAATTTTCCGGTCATTGGGAGCAAATATTTTTAACTCCTAAGGCCACCCCAACCTGAGACACTTCTCTGCAGCCAGGCCTTGTTTACCGGTAGCCCGGAAGGCGCTGTCACCTCCTCACTGAGCAATCCTGTGTCCCCTCCATGGCACACGCGTGGGCTCCATCCCCCTACCCTTGACAGGATCTCTAAGATTCCTGAATCCCTTCCTCCTCTTAAAAACTACTTCATATGAGGCACACATGGACCTCCATTTCCCAGGCGCTGCCAGGGAGGAGGCCACGACCGAGAACACTGCGGCCATGAGGGCTGGGAAGGGCTGGAGCCGTGAGGGCCGGAGCTTTGAGGGCCGAGGCGGGGACACCCGGGAGCGCTGAGGGCGGAACCCGCGAGGACAGAAACCGTTAGAGCTCCCCCGTGACGGCTCCCGGGCCCTCTAAAGCACAGCCCGGCCCAGCGCAGCGCCGTGACGGTGCCCGAACGCCTCGGGCACATCCCGGCTCTCCGGGCCCGGCCCGGCCCTTCCTCTTCCTCCTCCTCCCTCAGCCGCCGCCCGGAAGTGGCGGGCGCCCCCCCGCGGCGCGTCACCGCCCCGCCCTTCCTGCCCCCCCGCCCGCCCGGCGCTGCCGCGCGCGCCCCCCGGCGGCGGGCGGCGGCGGTGCGGGCGGTGCCGGCGGCGCTCGGTCCGCGGAGCCGCGATGAGCCCGGGCGGGACCCGCGCCCGCACCCGCACCGGGACCCGCGCCCCGCACCGGCACCGCCGCTCCGGCATGAGGCTGCGCCCGCACTAGGAGCCGAGTCCCCCCGGGGCGCCATCCGCCACCTCCCCTCCCCCTCCCGAGGAGGATGGCGGCGGCGGCCGCCCCGACCCAGCTGGAAGCCGGTGGGTATCGCTGGCGGCGGGGGCTGCGCTCCGCACCCCCTCCGTTCTAACCGTGTCTAACCCGCTCTCCCCCGCCTCTCCGCAGAGCTCTACTACCTGATCGCACGGTTCCTGCAGTCCGGACCCTGCAAGAAATCCGCCCAGGTGAGCGCGGAGCCGGCGCTCCGGCCGGGCCGGGCGGGCGGCGGACGGGACGGGACGGGGCTGGACGGGACGGGGCGGCGGAGCCGCTGCGCTGCGGTCGCCGGACTCACGTCCTTTGTGTGTGTGTCTGTGTGTCCCTCTGTCCCCAGGTACTGGTGGAGGAGCTGGAGGAGCACCAGGTGAGGCGCCTGCCCCGGCGGGACGGGGGAAGCCCTCAGGACGGCGGGGTCGGCGTTTGCCCTGCCCCGTCTAACCCAGCCCATCTCCGCCCGGGACACCCGGCGGGAGCGCGGCTGCCCCGCGGCGGGGCCGGGGGCAGCGGCCGGGGGGCTCCATCCCGGGGGGCGCGGGCGGGCACCGGGGGTGCTCCCCGGGGAGGGGTCGCTCGCGCGCTGACGGCCGCCCCCGTCCCCGTGTCCCTCCCGCAGCTCATTCCGCGGCGCCTGGACTGGCAGGGCAAGGAGCACCGCCGGAGCTTCGAAGACCTGGTGAGACAAGTTTCACTCTTGACTTTTCCGACAACTTCCCTCCGCCCCCCGCGCCGGCGCCGCCGCCGCCGCACCGGGCGCCGCGTCTCCCCCCTCGCCCCGTGTGTGTGTGTGTCCCCCCCACTAGGGCTGCGCCCCGCCGAGGCCGCGGCGGGCCGCGGGGTGCGGAGCGGAGGGGCGGGTGGGGAGCGGTGGCGCGGCGGGGCCGGGGGCTGCCGGTGAGACCCCCGTGGGCCGCCCGGTGGCACCGGCGGAGCGGCCGCGCCGCGCTATTGTGGGGCCGGGGGTTATCCGAGGGCACGCACCGGGGCCCGGCGCGGCCAATGGCGCTGCGCCTTACAACGCGGGGAGCGGTGCGCGGCGATGTGAGGCGGTCCCTGATTGGCTGCGGCGGCGCCGCGGCGGGGCGGGGGGCGCGGGGCGCGGGTCCCCCCCGGTCCCCCCGCGCCATCGCCGCCGCCTCGCCCGCGCCCCCGGGGCTGCCCCGCTCCGGGCCGGGCTCGGCCGCGCTGCCGCGGCCCGGCGTGGGGGGACGTGCCGGACGTGCCGCCGGGCCCGGCGCTGTCGGGCTGGGTCAGGGATTCCCGGCCTGCGGCGGCCTGCGCGAAACCCGCCCCTCTCCGCGGCGTCTGGGCCTGCTGTCAGGCAGGAAAGGAGGGGTTAGGAAGTGTGGTGTTGTGGCTGTTAAATGCCGGTGAAATTCACCGAGTGGCTGTTTTGGCTAAGTGCTGAACCCTTGAATGTGTGTCATTGAGGAAGGTCAGTCCCTCCGCAAGGCCGGGGCTGGGGGGTGGCCCTGGGCCCCGCACCTCGAGATGTGTCCGTGTGAAAGTGACAGAACTGAAGCTGTTCCAGTCCTTTTCCAAAGCGTCCGGGCGGCCTTGCTTTCATTTCTGGGATCTCAGGGCAGTGACGTGTGGCGCTGATGTAGCACTCTGCAGTTGGACGGCTGTAAACTTCCCCATAGCGTTTATAGCCCTGGTACCTGTGCCCAGCGCTGGCACTCACCTGCCAGGAATGGAAAGCACGTCCTGGCCTCTCCCGCTCCCATGGAGCAATAGTGACGTGGGATTTTGCCATGGCTGTTGCTCAAACTCCTCTGCATCTGGCTCAGGAGCTGGTTTGCCACTTTAGCAACGTTAGGAGCTCAGGTGTGGACAGAACTTGTGCCCAGAGCAGACCTTTGGACCAGCTGCCTTTCCCTTTCTAAAGCCTATGCAGAATTTCAGGTGGAAGCTGGGCTTCCTCACACCTCTTGTGGATAATTCTGGGACTGTAAATCGAGTGAGCAGACATAAAATAAGTTCTGCATTCAATAGATTTTAGTGCTCTATGGTCTTCCTAGAGAATCTGAAATCTAACTGTGGGCTGTCTCAGGTTTAGCATGGTACTGCACCCAATATCCAGGAGGAATATTAGCAGTGCCAGTGTGCAGTCTGGTGTCAGAGTGGTTTTGCGTATCACTTTGATTGACATACAATTTTTTTTCCTTTCATTCTCTGTAGCACATACATAAAAGCCTTAAAACCTTAAAATAATTTTTTAAATATGTGTGTAAACATGTACTTTTCTTTAACATTTCAGAAACAAGAGAAAAACCATTTTGAAGTGAGTTTTGGAGTTAATGGGAAATTTTTTATTTCTGTATAAACTCATATAATAATTAAATTTAAATTTTTTTCCTGTGTCTTAAACTAATCAGCACTAACCCATGCTTTTAGTTTGCCCATTTATCTAGTATTATTTGACTGTTTCTCATGGTTTTCAGTAAGGACCAGGATTATAAATGAATCATTACAGTGAGACAGGTTGATGCCAGGTGGGATGAGCTGAGTTTCTGTCTGAATCCTCAGAGTGTTAAGGATATTGAAGAAAGGCCTTTTCTCCCTCATTGCTTAGGGTTTGCTATGTTTGGAATTTGGACTTTTGGCTGCATATGATTGTTTATTAACCTGAGCTCCTCGACTTCAGGACTGGCTGGATGTCTGAATGCCATGTTCAGAACAGAGCCAGGGTTATGAAGAACACAAAGCACTCCAACCTTCTTTTTAATTATCTCAGGCACATAATGAACCAGAATTAAATTGGAGATGCCAGCAGTTGGAGGTAAAAGGGCTTTTTTCAACCCATTTCTGCTTTTTACAGCCAGAAACCCAAAATCGTTTACAATCTCAGCTGGGTGGTGCAGCTACTCTGGTCAGGCAGGTAATTGAATTTGTGAGAGTTTACAACCCAGAGAAGTCTGATTTGTTTGTGTGCCCAATATTCAGACAGAGTATTTCTTGTTCTGTTGTTTCAGCTTTGTTTTCCATCCTCAGTGTGGCTGTCCAGGTTCTGAGTGGTGTTTTTCAGAAAATATGCCAATACTGTGAGCACTGAGTATGCTGTTACTGCTCCTGGGCTTTTGGGAGTGATAAAGATGGAGCAGCCCAATGGCCACTGGATGGTTTTTATCTAGGGAATGTTTACTCCCACTTCACTCGAGTTTTTAGGCAAGATCTGAAAGCTCACTGAGATTCCTTTGTTCCTTTTTTTTTTTTAATAAACTTAATCTTTTACTTTAAATATCAGGTATCACAGGGCAGATGAGTAATTTAAGACACGCTAATAAGAATTGTACCTATGGAGCAGAACCACACAGAATGCATTTGTGTTCCCTTTGTTTTTCCTGTTTATTTTCACGTTGGAACACTTTTTTTGCCTGCAGCATGTGGCTGTGCCTGTCTAGCTAATCACAGAGTCACAGAGTGTCCTGAGCTGGAAGGCCATCAGTGCAACTCCTGCCCTGCACATACACCCCAAAATCACACCCTGTGAGCGTTGTCCAAACCCTCCTGGAGCTCTGGGGGCCTTGAGGCTGTGACCATTCCCTGGGGAGCCTTTTCAGTGCCAACACACCCTCTAAGGGAAGAACCTTTCCCTGATCTCCACCTCAATGTCCCTGACACACTTCCAGCCATTCCCTGGGTCCTGTTCCCTCTCTCAGGGAGAGAGATTGGAGCTGCCCCTCAGCAGGAGCTGCAGCCCCCGATGATTCCCCTCATCTCCAGGCTGAATTCTCCAGGTGTACTCCACAATGGTTTTACTTTCTCACTGATGGTCTTGAGACACGTGTTTGTAAAGGGAAGGGTCTGTGAATCACAGAATCCCAGAATCCCAGACTGGTTTGGGTTGGGAGGGACCTTCAAGCCCATCCCATTCCACCCCCTGCCATGGGCAGGGACACTTTCCACTAAACCAGGTTGCTCCAAACCCCATCCAGCCCGGCCTTTTGAAGGTCTGAAGTGTGTCCAACTTGCAGGCAATTAGTGCTCTGGTTTTAAATGAGCCACAGCAGCTCGGTGTGGAGTCAGCTGCTCTACAGATGAGTTGAGCTGAATGACTCCCGATTATCAGCACAGTCTCCAGTGACCTGCTGTTCCACATTATCTTTGTTTATTCCTGATAAAGGTGACTGGCTCTGCTCTGGTTTTAAGAACTTTCTGATGGGCTGAGTCTTCTGGCTCAGCCTGGTTTAGTCTTTGTGCTGAAAAACACGTCATTCCAGGCAAAACAGAAAATCAGCTGTTGTTGGAGAGTGGGGAGTTTGCATCCATGAGTGGCTGTGCTGGTATGGAACAGCTTATGGGATTTGGCTCCGAGTTCCTGCCTTGCCCATCTGCATTGATTTAAAACTAGCCCTGAGTCCGAGGTGCTGGTATTTATAGATCCTGCCAATCCCAGCATTAGCAGCGCAGAGATGTTACGGTTTTGTCACCTCAGGAAAATGTCATCTGTAGCATGGTCGTTCCAACCTGTTCTCTCTGGGGACCCCAGTGGGTAAAGGCTTTTTTAATTCCAGTCTATTTGCATATTGCTGGCATCTTTGGCAGGTCCAGTGTCTGAGCTTCCTTTTGCTGAGATTCCCTGTTTGAGGTTGTCAGTAATTTCCTGCTTGCTCAGCTGCCTGGGCCTCTTGGCCTCCTCCACTGCTTTTTGATACAGTTGTCAATGGATTCTTAATTGATGGTTATTTTGGCAAATGAAGGAAGTGTTGGATGACTACCTGGAGGAGAAAAATCCAGTGCTGAGGCCCAGCTGGGCCTGCCCAGCAGGAATGGGGACAGAGCAGCCTCCCAAGGGCCGTGTCACTGCCACGTTCCAGCCTGCAGCTCCTGCCTCCAATCTGTGCTTTGGGGAGATGTTCCACGGGGCTTCCCAAAAGAGATGGTTCCCAGAGCTCCCTGGTTCCCATCTCTGTCAAAACAGACATCTTACTTTAAGCAGTAATCACAAAGAGTCTTTTTTGGGTTGTTTGTTCCCTTCCTTGGAGGAGGAGTTGTCAGCAGCTGTAGAATCACAGACTCCTGAGGAAGGAACCCACAAGAATCATCAAATCCAGCCCCAGTCCCAGCACAGACACCCCAAAAATCCCACCCTGTGCCGGAGAGCATTGTCCAAACAGGGATCAGAGTCACACCAGGGGATTTGGTTTCAGGGATCCAGAAGCTGCTTGTCCCAGCTCGTGGTCTCTGAGTGATGCTTCCAACCACAGGACCATGAACAGGTTCAGGGGTTGAATTTCTCCCAGCCCTGACGTGACTTCACTAATAGTTCTTTCCTTGTGCTTATCACTGGAGCAGCTTATCTCAGCCTGGCTCAAGCAGTCAGGACTGGGAGAGTTTTTTAAAAAGGATAGATTGGCTTCACTTAATCTTTCACTTTTTAGATCCCTTGTACCTGTGTGGTTACTGTGTCAGAGAACTCATCTGGTTCTATTGCATTCTTGTGCTCTCATATTTTAACTTTTATAGGATTTTTCACATCCTAAGGCAACAAACCATATTTTCTTTATGATTTATCCCAAGATGCAGCATTTGTTCTCACTTAGCACGTTTTCAGCTCTGTGTTATTTTAACATGCATGGTTTGGGCCTGTATTACTCATCTCTAATTTTTTCCAGTTTTCTGATTATTTTCTAAAATATTTTCTAATTATATTTCAAAATCTTTTCTAATATATTGGAGGAGCTGGTAATATCCTTGCTGCTGTTTCATTTTGCCACGTGGGATTTGGACAAGCACACACTAAGAGGTGTAGCTGTACCTTTGCCTTCTTCCATCCTTCTTTTAAGGAAAATCTGATCTGGGAAATGTTGGTTGTTTTCAGCTGGATGTTTGCAGCTTTCATGTTCTAGAAAAATACTTAAAACCCATTTACAACTCTCTCAGAGGTGAAAAGAAGGATTTTTGATTCAAGTTCTTCTGGGAACCTGAAAATAGAATTGCTTGTTTAGCTCTGGGCTGTGATTTAAGCATTTTTTTCTGGAAGTTATTATGGAAAAAAGTCACCAGGAGAATTTGCTGCTCTTGCTGCCTGCCTATGGAGCTGTTTGTTAGTAACAGCAGTGCTAATATTCAGATTAAGGGCTGCTTATTTGGGGCTGTTGTGGGTTGTAGAAACAAGGAAATGTGCAGGGAAAGAAAGAAGTTAGATCAGGGAATGCTGTCGGGCCCCGCGTGTGTCCGTGTTTGCTCTTTGCTGTTCCATATAAAACTGTGCCTTCATCTTTGAGCCACCAAGTCCTTTTCCATTTTGGAGGTAGTCAGGAGTGCTCGTGGAGCACCTTGGGCTCTGTCTCTGCAGTGGGATATTTGCTGCCAGTCTTAATTCAGCACCTTCCAAGGTACAGAATAGGGTGAAACTCCCAAACCAGCTCCAGGGTGAACAGGGCAGTGTTTGCTGTGCTACACTGGGAAAATGGTTTGGATTTTTTACATTTCCAGTGAGAATGGTATGGTTTGGGGTTTTTTGGTGCTCTGGAAGTAAAACTTCAGAGCTTCTAGGTTGGTCTTTTTGACCTTTTAACCTTAAGGTTGATGCATCACTGTTGGCAGTTGGTGACTGAGGGGCTTGTTGCTGGTTATCAGAGATGGAAATAAGAATTTCATATTCAGATTTTGCTTAAATGCAGATTCTCTCTCTAGAACTTCCCTTTCAGAAATCTTACACACTGAAGGGAGGCTACTGCAGCATTGTAAATTATTTTGTAGCATAAGCATATTTGCATTGTTTCAGGAATGAGTCAGAATAAGAGGGAAATACCAAAGTTTGGATAATCCTTTTCTCTCATTTAAACTTCTGTTATATCCCATCATTTACAGTGAGACACAATCCATGCTCATACACTGAACTTCACTGGTTGTACCACCAGGAAGGTGCTGATATAACTTCAGAACTCTGATTTTAGGGAAAAAAGCTGAAATGACTGGAGAACCCTGTCAGTGCAGGAGAGCATTCGCAGGGTCATTCCTTGGTGCTCACTCACAGGATGGAAAGTCTTGGAATGAGAACATGGTAATGCATTTATCAGGCTTCTCATTGCTGCACTGAAAAAATGATGATTCTGGATCCTTAGAATCATCATGATTGATGAGATGATCCTTTAAGCAGCAGTGACTGAGAGATGAGTAGAGGGAGGAACCTGTCTCTCCTCCAAGAGTTCCATTCACATTGGGAGAGTTTTTAGTCATATTTAATTAACTGGTTTTAGTCATATTTAATTAACTGTTTTTAGTCATATTTAATTAACTGGTAATTTGTATATTTCATTAGATATATTTCCCTTTTTGGTTAAAATCTGAATTGTGGACAGTCTTGATCCATCTCGTGGTGCAGGTGGTGACAGTATCCAGCCCTGCCTGGCTGTGCTGGGTCCTGTAGCTCCACTGCTGTTGCCCAATTGGAATAAAAAAATTCCCAACAACGTGTGCTAATAATCTGTTTGATGACACAGTTGAGTGAACAATGTTTTGGCAGCAGGGCTGAGGGAATTACGGACCTTTTCCTCCTTCCTGATGCCTGACACTCCCTCCCTCTGCTGTGCTGGGGCAGGAGCTGGGCACATCCCTGGGACTGGGAAGGCAGGAGCTGATCCATGGGCAGAGGTGGATGGAGCTGTGTGTGCTGTGTCAGAGGAGCTCTGATGGGCAGAGCTTTTCCTGCCAGTTTGTAAATATGGGAGTCAGGCAGTGCAGGACATTCTGGATAATGAGGCACAATTTGTTTGTTGTTTGAACAGACTGTCAGAAAAACTGTTGTCACTCAGTCTCTGTCCAAAGGGAAAAATAAAGGATGTTCTCCCAACATGACAAAATTGGAGCCTACACATGTGGGTCTTAAAGATGCCTACTCCCAGGAGCTGGGAAGTGGAGACTGAGTATTGATTTTTTGGGATTTTAGGTAATTTTTAAGGTTTTTATTCTTTTACACATGTGCTTCATACAGTGATGTCAATGCAAGGGTGTTTCAGTTAAGCAAAAAATGAGAAGAGAATGAACTAAAAGGTAAAAAAGGCTTTAAAAAAGTTGTTTGAGCAGAGCACTGCACTGGAGATTTTTGTTTCTTTTTGAGGGATATCCTAAATTTACAATTAAGCTGTTACAGCCTAAAATTTCTGATGTGGCTTTTGCAACACTTCACATCACTTTAAAAAGCAGTATAATTAATGTTGAGAGGATTTTCAGGGGGTTTAGGCTTGGTTGCAGTAACTTTACACTTAAATACAAAGCAAAGTGCTACCAGTAGAAGGAAAAATAAAGCATTTTTCAAATGCCTGTGTTGTTTGTGTGTTTAGGTGGCTGTCAATGCACACATCCCCCCAGATTATCTTCTTAGGATCTGTGAGAGGCTTGGACCCCTCTTGGACAAGGAGATCCCCCAGAGTGTGCTGGGGGTGCAGACTTTGCTGGGTGTCGGGCGCCAGTCTCTCCTGAGGGCAGCAAAAGGTGAGAATCTCAATTTATCTGGGCTTGAATTCTGTTTTAATGATTAACCCCCTTTTGTTGCCATTCCTGTTGGGATATCTGTGTATTTGCATTTGCCCTGCTTTGTCTCCTGTGCTTGCCAGCTTTTTCTTCCTAAAATGCAGTTGTTGCTGGCTCTGTTGGATGTATTTTCTTGGGTTGAAAATGCCATTTTAAGCAATTCTTGCCTACAGTTGCCTGATATTATTACTTCCTCTGCCTCCTTCCCCAGTGTGTTGGTGTTTGTGTAAATGATGTGAATGGGATTAGGGGTTTGATGCATCTGAAAAATGCCATTTTTTACCATATACATTTACACACATCTGTGTCTAAAATCACAGAGCTGGGCTATTTTTCAGCCTGGCTTTTTCAATTCTTTGACTCCGTGCCTGTGCAGACACACGACAGGGTGGTGGCGTTTGGGGCAGCATTTAGGGAGTAGCAGAAGGCCAGGCTGATTCTTCAGTGACAATTCCTGCTTCAAGTTAATTTAAAAGCCCCCATTCCTTTCATGAAGAGAGCACCAGTCCTTTTCCCTTTGAAAAACTCTCTGTGCTCGAGAGAATGATCCTGAGAGCAGTTTTGTGTTAGAACTAAAGAGATCTGAGAGCCATCTGCTATTGAAGTGATTCCTCCTTTCCCTCCTCACTCCATGCCCCTGCCACTTCCTCCCTGCAGGAGCCAGAACTTCCTTGATCCTCTGATGTGCTGATTCAGAGAGCTGGGATGTTGCAAAATTTTGTTGTAGTGAATTAAATGAGCTGGTGGAAAAGGATCACAGGGCTGGAGGTGACACAGGAGGAGGAGCATCATCCTGGGAGGGGAGGAGGGATGGCAGAGCAGGACCTTCCTGTTTTGGTGGCAATTGAGCACTTAATTCCCTGCATCCTGTGAAGTCACACCGTGATGCTGACGAGCATCTGCTGATCCATTGGGTATCTCCTGGAGGGATGAGCTGTTCCCAAACACATTGCCCTACAGAGTTTTAGGGACTGAGTCTTGTTTTGCCTCTGCTTTGCTGTAATTAGGTGCAGAAATTCAGGTTTGCAGAGAAACACTCCTTCCCTTCACACTCAGTTTGCAGCTTGGAAGCAAACAGCAGCAAAATGTAAAGAGAAAATAAACATTTTTTCTGCAGGGGAACAGAAGGGTTTAGGTGGATGGATCTATTTTAGGGAGTCTGAGTGCTGTTTTTAATGAGTATCATTTAATACTCTGTGCAGCAGTTTGGGGTTTAATCAGAAGGTGCTCTCAGGAGCCTCTGAGTCACCTCAGCTTGTGCACTTTGTGTTCAGAGACCTACATGGTGCTACACAGATCCACCAACCTGCGGCACTGTCCTTCTGTTTCAGCACTTACTCACCGTGGAAGCTCATTTCTCTCCCTCCAGATGGCCAGAAATGGAAGAAATCCAGGTCTAATTTCTGAGGCACTTTGAACAGTCTCAGAAAAATCACTATTGTTCTAGAGAGGAGCCTCTCTGAGGCCACTTGGCAGCAGCGGGCTGGAGAGTCTTTAAAGAGAACAGTCTTCACTTTAAAACAATGATTTTTTTGGGAGGGTGGGGTGCAGAGGAAAATCTGAAAGGAGGGCACATTGCCACATATTGCAGGAAAACAGATTTATTGGAAAAAACCCTCACTTCTCTCACTTTTAGGCAGCAAAATGTGAAATCTCAAATGTGCAGTTGCTAAGCAGAGGTGCTTTAAGTGTTGGCATTGCAGAAGGAAAACATGGCAGAGTTCAGCTGGGCCTCAATATAAAGTGCACCCACTTTTAAATTCACTTTTTCTCTCCATGGATTTAGAGTCAATAATCACCCAAATTAAGCAAAAATAAGTTGAAACCATTTACAGTGGCACTGCTGAGGAACTGGAAATCAGAGTCACAGTCTTTTAATGAGGAATCTGACAAAGTGTTAATCAGACAGATCTTATTTTGGGCTGGTGGGAGTGGTGCTTGATCTCTTGACTATTTAATGTATTGATTATTTCTTGTCCCTTGTGCCTGTTGCTGGTGCAGACTTCAGACACACGCTATGGAAAGGATCTGCATTTGCAGCTCTGCACAGGGGCCGACCCCCCGAACTCCCGGTGAACTACGGGAAGCCACCAAACGTGGGTGAGTCTGCAAGTCCATAAAAGTTCCTTTTCTCCTCTCTGTATTTATTCCTGCCCCACAGAAAGTGCCTCTCACTGACTAAAACACTACTCTGGGTTTTCATTAATGTTTTCTCTGACATTTCATAATTAATTAATCTAAAATAGGTCTCTCCCTGACAATAGGGTCATTTTTGTGTTATTCAGGCTTGGATTTTCCACAGTGTGTGTAGCCATGTTTTGCATGGTTTTTTGGAGGGCAATGGGCTGGAGTATTTTTTTTATGATATGCCTCCATAATATGTACTTGTGGTTGTAAGATTGGATGGGCATGGTCACAGGAGCATGGGATCCTGGAATCATCATGGAATCCTGGCCAGAGCAAAGCGTCTGGCTCCCAGGGAACTTCTTTGACTCAAGAATTCCTTTCAGTTGGATTATGACAGAAAACAGACTGCTTGCAACATCCCTCTCCAAAAAGGAAATAATCACCAAAGCAACATTTGTGTTCCTTCAGCCTCAGTTGTCCACACAATTAGATAAAGAACTTGTATAAAACTCAGATATATGTGGGCTCTCAGCTTACATCTCATCACAGATCTGCTCTGTTTTATATAAACTCAAGTGTTTGCCTTGTATGGTTTGAACTTTCATTAACTGCTTTTATAGCAAAAAAAAATAGATTCTTGCAGGCATAAAAGTAAATTCTGGTTTGTTTCTTTTTAGGGCATTTTATCTCTGTGCAAATGGATACATTTTCCTGCTTTGTCAGGGAGCCCTTTCACTTATGAATCCTTCCTCCCTCTGGAGAAGCAGGGATGGTGCTGGCAGTTTTCTATCTGTGTATTTATTATATTAGGCTGGTTCTGCAGTTGCTTTACTGTGAGCAGTTGTGCTGATGGATTACTAATAGTCTGAATTGCAGATTTATTGAACACAACTCCTCTGGTTGTATTTCTGCACGGATTCTTAGATCAATTCTTTCATCAGACTGGGTGTTTTTGGAATATGTGGTATTATTAATGAGGCATCCTGGCAGATTGGACTTCAGCATTTGTCATGCTTTTATGGCAAAGGACTGTGCTGCTTGCTTGGTAACTATTTAGTGAATTAAAGAACAGAACAATTGTTTTGTTTGGATGTTTTAATAATTGTTTCTTTTTTTTAAGAAATGCAAAGGTATTATATGGAAAAGGGTCTTTCATAGCCAGGAAATAATTTATATAGGTATTGATTCCGGGAAGAATACAGTCCTTGGTGTAGCTACATAAACTACTACTAGGAGGGGAAAGCGTACATAAATACTAAAATAAGGAATTTACTTCAGGCAGCAGTTTGATTTTGGGATTCCTTGTGCATCCTGAAGAGGAGGTCAGAAAATTCTTTGTGTATTTGTGCAAAATGGGTGTTTTTCCCCTGGTGAGTGGTGCCAGCCAGGGATGCTGCAGTGTGTGTGTCTTAAGTACAGGATGAAGTGTACCCGACCTCTTTGGTGTTTTGGCATAACTGTGAATTCCCACACTGTGCTGGCTCAGGCACATGGACTTTTCTGGAATTACTTGCTGAAGGAGTTGGGCTGGAGTAAAAGACACCCATTAATGTGTATTCAGGAGTGAGGTGATTGTTTAAGTACCTGTGCAAAGTGATAAAGAAGGTATAGAATGAGCAGCCAGGAGTATTCTCACATCGTTTCCCTTCCATTGATAAGGATTTAATCTTTCCACCATCAATTCTGAGAGAATGGGGGTCGCTGATGGGATTAACTGGGAGGGCCCAGCTGCAGGACTTGGGAGTTGCAGTGATTTCCTTTCCATGTGGTTGGGATGGGACCTTGTGGTCCATAATCCAAAATTAAAGGTCCTGCACAGTGGAACTGGAGCAGGAAATCCTTGTTGCCTTTTCGCAGCGCGTTTGTGCAGAGCTGGGCATCTTCTGGCTGGGGGAGTCTGTGGGAAAGTGCTGAGCTGTGGAAGTCATTCCCAGGGCTGTGGTGATCTGCTGGAGGGGGACAGGGAGGGAAAGCCCTGGCAGAGCTTCCTGCTGCCAACATGATGCCATGGAGGAGGAGAGAGTCTGCTCGAGCCTTTCTGGGCAGATTGTGCTGTAGTGGAGCTTTCAGGGCTCCCTTTGTGCTCTCCCAGACAGAAAGTGGAAAGACTGGTCATGCAGTACCTCAGGACTGGGAGTGATTCCCCTTTGATAAACCTGCTTTTGATGCTACTTCGATTTTGTTAGGGCTTTTTTTTTTTTTTTTTTTTTCTTTTTCTTTTTTTTTTGTGCAAGCAGCTCAGAGCAGATTAGAAAGAAGGTTGTTTTCACTCTCTTAAGAGCTGCTCTAACCTGAGGATGGAAATCTTTCTGTGGGCAGCTTGTTGTTAGTGAAAACAACACAAAATTTGGAAGCAGAGGGTTTTCAGCACAGTCTCAGTGAATAAGCATTTCAGCTGGGTGGAAATTCACAGCCAAGGTGGTGCAGGTACCTTGGGCCTGCCAAGGAGCAGCGCTGGGATGAGGGATGAGGTCAGGAATCGACGGTGGTTGTGCTGGAAATGAGTTCCATGAGGTCAGCAGCGCCCAGAGCTGGAACAAGCTGTGCTTTCAGTGCTTTCCTGGGTCCAGGCTCTTTGTGGCCCCACAGCCACTCTCTGAGAAGGTGTTTTCCATGTGGGAGCCAGCTCTGTTTCTTTCCTGGCATTCCTGTGAAGCCTTGTGTCTCTCCTGGGAGTGGTACCCGATCCCTGCTCGATCCCTGCTCGGGTTTGTGATGAAGGCAGAATCCAGATCCTCATTACAAAGTCACACAGCTTCTTGCAAAGTCAGACAGTCTGATGGGAGCTCATCGCCCCTGAGAAACGGATTTTAAAACAGACATTTGCACCAGTTTTCCCATTTTCTAATTTTCCTTGCAAAAAGTGAATGAATGACAAAGTTTTTAGGGAGAGCAGGAATTCCAGCTGGTGCTGCTCAGTGACTTTGCCTCACTGAAATGCTTGAATTCCTTCTAAGGTTGTGATTTAACTCTGAAGTCTGGCCTTTGACTGATGATTGTTTTTTAAATCCAGCTTTCACTGGTGGGTTGTTGTTGCTGGGTTTGGGGTTTATCCTTCCTAGGTGCTTTCTTGCAAGGGTTCTTACATTGTGCTGTTATCTATAGTAGAATATGAGCTAAATTGTGATTTGGGAATTGCCGTTTTCAGCTTTTAAGCACTGCAGTTTTCCTCAAGGTGTGGCCTTCCAGGACCACAAAAAGAGAAAAATGCTTGTATTTTACAAGTTGGTAGTTGGAGGAGCTGAGGTGGCCCTTCAGTGTTGGGACAAAATTAACTTTTCTTATCAAGAAGGCTGGATCTCCTCCCTTTTTATGGGAAATAACTGTCTTGAAAGTTTTTCCTGGCAGGGAATAGTGAGGGGGTGGACTTGGCAGCTCTTACATCCAGTGTGGCATGAAATACATCAGTTAATGAGATAGGTTAGTAAAAATTTTTTGGGTTACTAAGTTGCTATTTCTCCATGTGGGAATTGTTGGGTTTTAGTGCTTTGGGGCCTTAGGACAATAACTTCATTGTGCTGTAGAAAGGAAACTTGACAGGGATTTTTGTCATGTGGGGGTAATTCCCTATTTAGATATTGTGTATTAATCTTCCTAAAAATACAGGAATGGAGAATGTTTGCTTTGTTCCTTTGAAGCAGTGATAGGTTTTTTTTGTCCAGAGATGCTGTTGCCTTGATAAAGTTGTTGCTCCTCATGGCTCAACAATAGTTCTGGATGTCTCTGATTGAAGCATTTCATAAACAGGGCTTTTTATTTGGTAATTATCCATGGGAGATGGAGAAGTTTTATCCCTATTGTGCAAATAGGGAAATAAACACAGAAGAAAAAAAAAAAAAAAGAAATTACTTTCATATCCGCTGAAGCTGAACTGATTGCAAGGCTGGGAATCGACCGGAAAAGTGAGGTGCCAAAATTGTGGGATTTTGGTGCCTTTTGGTGCTTCCTTCATGGGATTTACAACAAACAGCAGTGGTAAATGCTCAGAAACATTGCAGGGGGACACAGAAAACATTGTGATTATAAGGAATATTTTGACATGAGATTATATCTTTTTGATTCACACAGTTCTTTGTGTGGTTAAAAAAACATTCAAAGCCATTTGAAATTGCTTGCAGGCAGATACACTGTTATTATGTATTTAAATATATAAATATATATGTATTGAAATGGTTGAAACCTTGAAAGGCACAGCAGAATCACTATGTTGCTGTTAAGGTTTGGGCCTGGCAAAGCCAGAGCCCCCATGAGGACACCTTCTCCCCGGTGTCTGCTGCGAGATGTGACCAGGAATAAACAAAGCAGGCTCCAACTTCAACATACAGAAAAGTTTATTAACTAAGCTACATACAAACAATTACTAAACTACACACAAACACTAAACTACACATACACAAAGGAAAAAAAAAAAATCACAAGGAGAATGAAAACTACACAGAAACACTTCCCCCTCCTCCTCCAGATCCCCGTACAATTCATCTCCCAAAATTATCCACACTCCCAAAATTATTCACATTCCGTCTGGCACCACCCTTTAGATTGGTCAAACTTTCAACTCCTCAAGAGGAGAGGGAGTCCTTCCATGTGTCATGGTGGCCTTTTCCGTCCTTGTTCCGGTGCTCTCACCACCAAACAGGGATCAGGGCTGCTTCCAGGGTTGTCTTTTTAAGGATGCATTGTCCAGTTCCAGAAAAGCACAGTATCTCACCTCTCATCCTCTGGGACATCCGTCCCCCCCATATTTTATATACCCCCTGGGGCCGAGGGGTCCACACACTGACTCTTCTTTGGCTCTGGGACATTTCTCCCCCTGGACTCAGTCTCTGTATCTCACGGAAACATAGCTCTGTCCATGACTACACAAAAGAGTCCAGCATAAAATGCCACTCCATCTTCTCCATTCTTTCAACATCTCTCACTCTCTCTCTCTCTCTGGTCCAGACCTCCATCAGTCGTTCATTTCCTTCATCCTCCTCCTCTCTTATCACTCGTCTAGGAAGGGTTAATGTTCTGTAAGGCCTTCATTGTCCAAAAAAAGGGTTAAAAAACTCCTCCAGGCGGCTGGACTCCTGGCTGCACCCCCCCTCCCATCTCCTCAGCTGGGCTGCCTGCTGCCCGCACATATTTACTGAGTTTCAAGGTCACACAGGCTGCACTCTCTCTCTCTCTCTGTCTGTCTGTCTGTCTCCAAAAGGGGGGGGGGGGGAATGGCTGCCCGATGTCTCTTGTTGCTCTCCACCCTTCCATCCTCCAGGGCCTCCTCACTCCCATCTCTGTCCAGGCCCAGGCCTACCGCATGGCTGCCCCTCCCCCGCCCAGCAGCAGCGGCTGGACAGGGGAGAGCTCCGACCTGCGTCCCTCGAAGTCCCAAGAGAGCCTCCCAGGGCCGAAGCTCTGCTTTTAACCCCTGGGTGTTCTCGGAGGTGTGTCCTAAAACCCACTGGTTATCCCAGGTGCCAATATCAAAATCCAAGCACCCATTGGTTTGACCACAACATCCCAGAATTCCCACTTCTTCCTGGTCAAACCACCACAGTTGCTGAATGACTCCATGTCTCTGTTGGCACACAGAGTAGGGAAAGGGAAGTGTAATCTTTTTAAGAATTCAGCTTTTAAGCTGTCATACTCAAAGAGTAAATAAAATAATGTGTAGGCAAAGCTGAGGTACCTTGAGCATTTATCACTGTGTGATCTCTGTGTTTGAGTTAGGAAAAAAGAGTATAAAATTTCAGTTTTATTTTGCACAGGGTGACAGTTTGGTTTAACAGCCCTGTGTAATATTAGGTATCAATTGAATAGTAGGTAGGTAGTAAATTAATTTGCTTTAGTGTGTTTTGCTTTTTAGTATTGCTGAATGTGTGTTTTTACATGCAAAGCAAATATTGACTGAAGGTGAGGTTATGCTGGAGCCTGATGGCTTTTGCAAGCATCTTTTATGCAGCTTTTTTTCCCTTGTGTCATGTTTCAATTGCTTTGAGTGATTAAAAATAATCCACATTTCAGAGCCTAAAACTGAGTCACAAAAATGCTTTCTTTAAAGCTGGAAACAATTTCTTTTCCTTGCTTGTGTGTAAATACTTCAATGGTATCAATTTACACCAGGAGTTACGGGTTAGGAACTCTTTGAAATGGCACTTCTTGACTTTGTAGATTAATTTTTTAACGTATTCCATGATCTTTTTTTGGTAGATTGGCAGTGATATCATGAGACAATTAAGACATGGCTCGAGTTTTTCACTAGACTTTTAAGCTGAAGGAGTGAAAGGCACTAAAGAGCTTTGTGGGGCTCCTGTGAAGCCCAGCCCACATCAAGGTGCAGGGGAAGATAAGGAATTGCTCCAGGGGATCTGCTATCACAGGGACTCCACAGACCCACCAGCACAGCTCTGTTAGATCCTCAAGTGCCACTCAAAAACCCTCTCAAAACTTTCAAATCCAAAGTTCAAGTGCTGTGAGCGAGGATAGGTTAGGGAAAATAGAAATAGGAGAGGACTGGTGGAATTGAATACCCCAAAATGGTCTCAAATTTTGCATCCAGTCAAAGGCTTTTTTACATGGTGAGTTGGTGCATTCAGGTTTTAGGCTGTTCTTGGAAGGGCTGCTGGCTATGGAAACAGGAAGGAGTTTGTTGTGGTTGCAGTTTTTTCTCCTACCTGCCATTCCTCCACTGGGAGTTTTCCATCAGTGCCACCTGTGTCTTGTTCCTCAATTCCCCTGCCATGGGAATGCAAGGATGTGGATGTGGAAGTCCTTTGGCCCTCAGATGTGATCTGAAAGCCATTCCAATAAAGATTTTTATCACTTTTTATCACTTATTTTATCACAAAAAAACCCACTTAAAATAAACTATTATACTCTTTTTCTAATTGATACTAGTAACATGTAATTTCCTAAATTTCCTTAATTTCCTTTCTTCCTTCAAAGATTTTCCTTAAAGATTTTCCACGTCCATGTAGGATAAATGTATCTGTTACCTGTTCATGAATTGAACATTGGAATAACTCCCAGTTGTGGTGGGAACTTTTCATTCTGCTTATATTTTTGGTAAGGAAGCAGGTGCAGCCTGTGGTGGGTACTGAAAGGCTCCATCAGGAGTGGGATTTCTTTTTATAACACTGGACAGAATGTTCTGATAAGGTGGAAGAAGTTCAGATTTATTGCTGATTCTAATAATAAAGTCATTAATAAATACTATATTTGATTTAATATTTATTTACTCTGAGTTCTGGACAAAATTCATGCCTCACTCTTCTTTTTGCTTCTTTTTTCTCTCCCAGTTCATATCCTTTCTGCCAGGCAATTAACTGGATGTGGCCGTTTCAGCCACTTGTTCCCAACATCCACCTACCAACACATGAAGATGCACAAGAGGATTTTGGGGCACCTCTCCTCTGTTTATTGCATAGCCTTCGATCGCAGTGGCAGGAGAATTTTTACAGTAAGTTTAACATTTGGACCTTTTTCTTTGTGAACATTGCTTTGCTTGGTTTGATTTCTTTCTCTCTTGAGTTCCTCAACAGTCACGGATTGAGATGGAGATGTAGAGAAAAGCTGCAAGTTGCTTTTCTACTAAATTTCCCTTCATGGATTTGTAGTGTGTCAGTGACAATTATTTCAAGTTTTTCTCTGGAATGCAGTGACATCCATTTCTGTGGTGATGCCCTTGCTTTTTGTTGGGCATATTTAAAATCAACAGATTTTTCAAATGAATATTGCATTTTTAGCTGTTGATGTTAATCCCTGTGCATGGAGTGACAGGACAAGGAGGAATTCCCACTGCCAGAGGAGAGGGTTAGGTGGGAAATTGGGAAGAAATCCTTCTCTATGAGGGTGCTGAGGGCCTGGCACAAGGTGCCCACAGAGCTGTGGCTGCCCCATCCTTGGAGCCAGATTGGATGGGGCTTGGAGCAACAGTGGAAAGTGTCCCTGCCTTCCAAATAGTTCCATTTCCAACATAATCCATCCTGTGATTGCTTTATTTTCTTTTATCAAATTGAAATCCTTGACTCCATAAGATGATCCCCAGGCTCCACAGTTCATAGAATCATAAAACCCCAGAATGGTTTGGATGGGATGGAATATTTCAAAGTCTTCCAGTCCCACCGCTGCCATGGGCAGGGACACCTTCCACTAGCCCAGGGTTCTCTGAGCTCTGTCCAGCCTGGCCATGGACACTTCCAGGGATGGGGCAGCCACAGCTGCTCTGGGCACCCTGTGCCAGGGCCCCCCACCCTCACAGGGAAGAATTTCTTCCTAAAACTGGACCTCAGTGGGATCCCACAGAGTTGTCCTGTCAGTTCACAAGGGCTGTGTTCCCTGTCCATCCGCATTGATCCGTGTGCGACATGCATGGAACCCCTCCCATATTTCCTGTAACCTTTGGGAATTCCTGTGCCATTCCAGGGGTCAGATGACTGTTTGGTGAAGATCTGGGCCACGGATGACGGGCGCCTGCTGTCCACCCTGCGCGGCCACTCGGCCGAGATCTCGGACATGGCCGTCAACTACGAGAACACGCTGCTGGCCGCGGGCAGCTGTGACAAGGTGGTCAGGGTGTGGTGCCTCAGGACCTGTGCCCCCCTGGCAGTCCTGCAGGGCCACTCAGCTTCCATCACTTCCATACAGGTAGGGACTGATGGGGTTTTCCCCTAAAACCTTCAGTTAGAATGGTAGTAAGATTTGTGGCGGTCAAGGATAAAATTGGTGGTTTTGGCTGTGATTTGTCCCAGCTTAAGGGTGTTTTTCCTGGTTATCTCAATCCTGTGGTGCTCACAAAAGTATCCTCCTGCTTGCATTTGTTTTTAGCTGTGTGATCCCACTAATGCTTCCTTAGGTGTACAGAATGGGAGATCTGGTGCTCTATTAGAGCAACGCAGAGAGCAGCAGCATCTCCTTGGCTCAGCTCGTGTTTGGCATCTTTGGTGGTGCTCCTGGCACAGCACCTGACCCAACACTCTTGTGTTCACTGAGAATATTTGTTTTGCAGAAGGATCAGTTAAAATTCCTTACTCCCCATTTCTTGTTTCCTTGTTATCTCAGTTTTAAAGAGCTGTTCTGGTTGTTGTAGCAAATGCAGATTTTCTTGAAAACAACTTCACAACTGCCAGGCAGAACCCTCCAAAAAAACAAAATTCCAGGATGAAAAAGACAATCCCTGCAATTTGGCAGGTGATGCACATAGAGGGGAGAGTGAGTGGGGCTGTTTGGCTCAGAATCCCTCTCTCCTGGGGTGGTGCTGCCTTGGATTCAGCACAGGCTTCTCCATCGTGCCAGCATTCCCCAGGAGTCTCATTTCTCCCCATTTTCCCTACACTTCCAGTTTTATCTGATTTCAACCATGTAAAGGTGATTGTGTTAGAAATGGCTTTATAACTGGTGTGTTATTTATTTACATGTTTATGTATGTGTATATATATATTTGTGCATGTTTGTGTGTGTGTTTTTCTCAAGTTCTTTGTAAAACTGAGTTTTAAAATATAATTTAAAATATAATCAGTCAGTGCTTTTTGAGGAAGCAGTGCTGGATTCCTGTATCAAATTACCTCAGTGATAGGTAATGTGTGATACCTCAGGTAGCCTGAGGATCAAAGGTATTGCTGCAGTTATGAAATCAAGAATAAAAAGCTTTGCCACTCCTTAGAAAGGTTCAGGAATTAGGAAGATAGAGGAGAGGGGATCCTGCTGTGCAGCTGTTCTTCATTGGGCTTGGATGCAGCAATAGTTGTGTGTGCCATGTTTGATCCAGTTCTATCCTAGGAAGAACTGGTTTTGCCCCATTTACAGGGTTGGGCTTGTTTCATTTCTCCAATTTCCTTTGTGTGGTAAAAACAAAGAATTCCTAACCAAAATGTAGGTGTTGTCCATTTGCTCAGCTTTGTTTTTATGAAAGTTCAGGTTCTGTGCTTACCCCTGCTCTCTGTACTCCTGGAGAGAAACTAATGTGTTAGTGAAAAACATTCTTGTCAACAAGTTTCCAGCATGAAAGAAGAGAAAATAGGAGCTGGTTTAATTGTTACAACTTTTATTTTTAGTTCTCTCCAGCAAGGAAAGGAACAACTCGATACCTCACTTCCACTGGTGCCGACGGAACAATCTGCTTCTGGCAGTGGCATGCAAACACCATGAAATTCAAGTGAGACTCTTGAGATAATTACAATTGTTTGAACTCAAGGAGGAATTAATTTTTAATTTTAGCATGGAGGAGAATGCTGAGATAATGAAATAAGGGTGGTTTCTTGCTCAATAAACTGGTGTGTGGGGCAGGAGCACTTTGGGGTTCTGTGGTGTTGGAACCCAAAGGGGTCCAGAGATTGGGGTTGTTATTTCTGAGGTTTGTGCTTTGCAAGCCAAACTTGTGGAAGAAATTCCAGTTTTTACATTTAGGATTAAATCCCTGACCAAAATGTACTGGCAGAAGAATTTATTTGCCTTTAATCAGAAGAATGTACATATGTAGATGACATCAAATCCATATTTAATCAGGGGGAAATGCTATTGGAATAATGGTTTGGCAGGGTCTGTTTCAAATAGATTTCACTTGGTGAGGATAATGATAAATCAGTTCAATAATCTTTTCAGTCTAGAGAATTACTGTTTTCTTATTAAACTAAGGAAGGAAATTCCTAAAATGAAAAATAAATTCCAGCAAACTTCGGTGAGAATTATAAAATTAAGAGATTTAAGATGAGCTTGACCTCAACCTGCTGAGCTGCAGGGAACTGTTTGTGTTGAATAATGAAGAAAAAATAAAAATATTGTGTTTTGCATGTAGGGATCGTCCTGTGAAGTTTGCAGAGAGGTCCAGGCCTGGTGTTCAGATCTCCTGTTCATCCTTCAGTTCTGGTACGTGTCCATCATCAGCTGTTTCATCAGTCTGGAGCTTTGGTGACAGTTCTGTTACTTCTCTTTAAATATAAATAGTGTTAAACCCTTTTCCAGTAATTTTAGTCCTGTCAAATTGTGATTATTGGAAGTCTTCCCTGCAAAGTGTCTGCCTCAAGCTGCTCTTTCTCTTTCTTCCTGTAATTTAAACTAAAATATCTTGACCACTTCCAAGGCTTTCAGTCTCTTGTTTTGCATATTAGAAATATTTCTCAGTAACATGCTTTTAAGACCTTACCTTGTAAAGTTTTTGAGTGAAAAGTTGTGGAAATCCTCTGTCAAAGATTACGCTTTTGCTAGTCTTCCAAATTTGGCTGAATTCTCAGAGGATCAGTTCAATGTATTGGAAAATCTCATCTTAACAAACCTCCTTTGCAGCTTTGGATGAGCAAAAATACTGATTTTTACAAAGAAAATGATGTAATTACTCATTAAATTTGCTTTTTGAAATTGAGAACTTTTGTAGAGTCGCACTCCTTTTTTAAAGCCAGAAATCCTGAAGTAACTAAACCCATTTCAATGCAGTAAATCACACAATAGTCCCCTTTTTGAGCAATATTGTTAAGAAATTGCAATAAAGTACCTTAATCACTGCATCCCAACTCAGCAATAATTTCTCTGATATGTGTCAAGCACATACTGAAACTGCATTTAAATATTATATTCAGCATGTTTACATTGAAATTTTCTGTTTAAAACTAGTTTGCTGCCTTGACAAGAAAGCAGAAAATTAAAATAAATGAAGTTAAAATAAGTTGTTCCTTGGATGACTTTTCTTCTCACAGAGAATTCTCTGTTTTAGGTGGCATGTTCATTGCAACAGGGAGCACTGACCATGTGATAAGAATTTATTATTTGGGCTCAGAATCTCCAGAGAAAATGGCTGAGCTGGAATCTCACACGGTAAGGCAAATCCAAAAGAAAATCTCTTTTTCCCTCCTTCCTTTTCCTCATTTCAGGAACTTGATTTCTCTATATCCTATTTTTTTTTTATTTACTGTCTAGAATTTGTTTGGCTTTCAACGTTGTGGTATTTAAATGCTTGGAAATTTATGGGATGTTTATTTTTAAATCCCTCTCAGTCAAGAGGTTTGTACAAAGTAGGCTTCATGTGTTTCATTCCCAGAAAACTGAGGGTCCAGGTGGTTTTCCCTTATTCTTGAAAGAATTCTGTGTTGGAATGAAGAATTAAAACAGTTTTAATGCACAATGTCATTGTTTCCTATTAAACTTGCTGTTGAATGTTTAGTTAAATCCACATAAGACAAAGTAATTCAGAATTTGGACTGTACTGTCAAAATTTGGATCACAATGGTAACTTCATTTAGAAAATAAAGCTTAAAAGCATATTTTTTTCAGATAATGCAGAAATGTTCCCATAAAAATTCAAACTAAAAATTTACCACCTCAGGAATATTTTATGGATTAAGCCCAAGGTCTAAATTGATTCCCTGAACTTCAGTGGGAGTTGTGGCTCTCCCATTGAAGTCTCCAAGCAAACTCATCTAACAAGCATTTTGCTCACAAAAGAAAAGGATGTTTTCTGTGTTGAACAGGTTTGGAAGAAGCTGTAATTCCTTTAATTTCTTTAAATCCACTCTTAATCCTGCAGACAGCTGCCAGCCCCCCCTAAAACAAATCCCAGTTACCAGGGGATAGAGACATCAGTGGGAGTAAGGAGAGCAAATCATGGAGCCAGCACAAGTATTGGGCAAATTAAAAAAAGGGCAAAACTATATCTGAACCATAACATTTGTTACTCAATGATTTGGGAGTGTTAATAAAGCAAGGGTAAATTTCTTTATGCACTTTCATGTTAGATGTAAAAATTGCAGGAAACCATCACCTCTCTGAAGGTTCCTATTTCAGTGTTTAACACAAGTTGTCTGGTGAAGTTTTAACTTCAAATACAACTTTTCTGTACTTGAATTTTTTCACCTTTTTTTTTATTTTCTAAGTAAAAATCTCATAATGGAGATCTTTTAGGCTGAGTTTTTCACTTCTGTTGTTCTCCTGCCTCCTGTTTAGGACAAAGTGGTTGCAGTGCAGTTCTGTAACAACGGTGACAGGTGAGTGCTGGGTTTTGGACCTGACAATGATGACATTTAATTTTCCAAGCAACATTTCATGGAAAATTTGGCACAACAGGAAGATTTGCCCGTGGGCTTGGCCTAATCTTGGACAAATTATAACAGTGTGTTGCAAGATGTGTGTCATGTCCACAAGCTCGAACTCGTTGTCCTCTGCTGTAACAACAAAAATGTTCTGTAACTGTGCTTTTAATTTGGTTTTTCTTTCAAACAGCAAATTGGAACCCAAATTTTATAATATTTCTGTGTAAGAGCTTTCCCACGTAGCCCCCAGAGGGGTTGCCTGAGGAGGAAGAGCATTGTAATCAATGTTGTCTAAAGCAAAAGTTAGTAAATATAGATACTTTTATCTCAGCTTTTGCTCCTATTCTTTATTTTGCTGGGCAGGAGGTTTAAGGGATGTGCCTTTAAGGGATGAGCCTTCCAAGCCCAACTGTAACTGTGCACCTGTACTTGGAGAGCTTTGTCATGTAGAATTATATGGGAATGTGCTGGGATAGTTGTACCACCAGTTCCTTCCAAGCCATGTGAGAGGGAAGGAGGTCACACACTCACTGAAAATTAAATTCTCTAACAATGCTTTGAATGAAAAAGGGGAACCTTCCTTTTTATTTTAATATAAAGAGGTAAAATTAAGAAGAACATTAATTTGTCACGAGCACTTTCAAAGTCTTTTTCATCCCAGTGAAAAAAATCATATCAGGGAAACTGAAAACTGAAAAGTGAAACAATTACTTCATAAAATTGAATAGATTTGCCTTTTAAGTGTAATTTTGTATATAAATGTAATATACTTCCAAAATGTATTACTTGAGGAGCTTTTTCCCCAGTTTCTCAACAAAAATTATTTCAGTGACATCGATGGCCAAAGCATTATGATGTGGTTAAATACATTTGCTGCATACTTGAAATTTTTAAATAAGGAAGGGTTTAAAAATGAAAATATTCCTGTTCAGCTCCACAGGCAGGACAACCTCCTTGTGCTCCATTTGGCTCTTTCCCTTGCCTGTCTTCACCCTGTCCCTCAGTTAATGCATTATAATTTATGCCAGACTCCTGGCACTCAGTTTCCCTTTCTTTGCTGCCACTCTGAGCTGCTCCAGGGATTTGCTGATGTCATTAGAAAGGGAATGTGCAGCTCGTATGAATTACGACATTGAAGTCATTCCAAGGCCATCTGCTGCTGGAGCCAAATGTAATTAGTGTTGTGGGCTAGAAACTCTCTTGTACCCTCCAGTATCTGAGAGGAAAATTGTAACTTCATGAGTGAGAGAGGTAGAGATGCACAAGTACACACTTCTAAGTATATATATATAAATTTATTGGTGTCCATGTGGGGATGAAACCGTCTTTATTCAGAATTTCATGCCTTTTTTTTTCCCTTTGCCCCACAGCTTAAGGTTTGTCAGTGGAAGCAGGGATGGAACAGCAAGAATCTGGCACTACCATCAGCATGACTGGAAGAGTCTGGTCCTGGATATGGCCACAAAAATGACAGGGTAAAGCAGAACAAGCAGAACACACCTCGTGGGCACATTTACCTGCAAGCTAAATCTTCCATTATATTGAAAACTGGTTATTTGCTTCCATTTCTAATTGATTTCCATGCATTTATTGAAAATGTTGTGGTTAATTCACCCCCAAAGAAATAATAATCTGTTGGTACTTCCTTATCCTAATGGTTAAGGAATATTTAGTATTTTACAAATGAAATAAGAATGTCAAATGATTTATCTCACAGAAGGAGGTAGAGCCCCAGTAATCATTTGGTAATAAATAAATAAATATATATCCAACATGGTTTTAAACATTGTATTTCTACCTTGGGTTTCCAGATAAGAGGTGAAATTAGTGTTTGGTTCTCAGGTTCCATTAGGGTTTTGAGTTTTTCTTTTCGAGATCCTCAAGTGACTTCTTTAAGTGCCCTGTAATTGAATTGTAATTGAATATTCACAGCAACAAAGAGCAGAAATGGAGAAATCCATTAGGCACTTGCTTTGCAGAATTCTCCATATTTCAGTGGTTGCATTTGCAGTGTTTGCAGTCGGAAGTGTGAGCTGGATTTATTTTAGCAGGTTCCTGCTCATTGTGGAGTTTACTGATATTGATGACTGATAAGAAAAATGCCTTGTAGGAAAAAGCCTAATAGAGCTGAAAGGAAAAATTGGGGTAGGGAAGGATGATGGCTTAGGAACAGAGGAGAAAATGTCCTTTTTAAGGAAATAGAGCTCTATAAATCTCAGTGGCACCAAATATTTCCTGTGTTCGGTTTTTACCACTGCAGAGCCATCCTTCATTCTCTGCCTTAGCCAGAGTCACAGAGGTGCCTGTGATCCATCCTCCCCCAGATTTCATACTGAATTAGCCCTCCTAAGTGTTTCCATATGTAGTTACTGATTTATTCCTTTTTAAATTGCTGATTTCCTTAGAAACAATGTGGTATCTGGAGAGGACAAGGTCACCAAGCTGAAGGTGACCATGGTGGCTTGGGATCGATACGATGCCACCGTCATCACTGCAGTCAACAATTTCCTCCTCAAAGTGTGGAACTCATCCACAGGGCAGCTTCTCCATAGCTTATCTGTGAGTACAGTTCCAGGGGGCAATCCCAAGTGGATATAGATCACTCTGAGATTGATTTGAAGCTGAACTCATCACCATTCCCATGACAAGGGTTTGAAGTATCCAGCTGTCCCCTGCCTGCTGGGAGGAGGGTGCACCATGGGACAGGAGCTGATGTGCAGGATCCTGGTGATTGCTGGGAAGCCTTTGGAGGCTCCATTTGTGCCCTGGTGTCTCCTTCCTCCTCATACCTCCCCATCTCAGCCATGCTGAGCTGTGACACTGCCAAGCCTCAAGCCTGTGGCAGGAATGGTGACCAAGCACAGTTCCAGTAAATTGAGGTGTCATGTGTGTCTCCCTGATCTGGGATGTCCTCTCAGTGACTCCCAGCAGATCTGGAGGTACCACATGGAGAAATAAAACTGCCTTTTTTCCCCTGCTATCATTGCAGGGTCATGATGATGAAGTTTTTGTTCTGGAGGCTCATCCCTTTGACCAAAGGATTGTGCTTTCGGCGGGACACGATGGGAATATTTTTGTTTGGGATATAGACAAAGGAACAAAAATTCGCAATTACTTTAACATGGTAAGAAGCATCACAGAAGGTTTGGTTTTTTCTTTTTTCACAAAACTGGTCTTTAAACAAAAGCAGATTTCATTAAATTCCTCCAGAGCCAGTACAGTTCTGAGATCTTTGGTGATCTTGCCCTATGACTGCCGTTAACATAAAATGTAGATTTCCAGGTGGTTGTTCCAGAACATACATTAAAAGTTGGGCTGAGATTTCAGGACAGAAAGAAAATGTGAAGTTTTACTTTGTTATTCAGTTTAACTCTAATAAATAAATCTGTCTTGAACAAGATGAGAAGTCACAGAATGAGGATTCAGTACGTGTTGGAGCACAGGGGAAATGTTTGTGAAAATGCTCTTATAGATTGTGTCTGGTTGTGAAAGGAATTCTCTGTGCTTGGTACAGATTGAGGGCCAAGGCCATGGAGCTGTTTTTGATTGCAAGTTCTCACCAGATGGGCAGCATTTTGCCTGCACAGACTCTCATGGACATCTGCTACTATTTGGTTTTGGATGCAATAAATATTATGAAAAGGTGGGTTGAATGAATTTTAAACTCTTCCCTGTCTTGACCTGATTTTGTCTTAGAAGTATTTGTGTTACAATTTATTCCCTCAACCTGCCCCAGACAAAATAATAATTAGGTCATGGAGCAGTTGCTGTTTATCTAAATCAAAAAGATTTAGACAAGAGACTCTATAGATAGAGGAGAAAAGCATTTACTCCTCTGTCCACCTCTCTTGGCCTATTTTACTGTTGAATTTCTGCATCGGGCCTTGGTAATAAACCACAGTTGTGGTAGGAATCTGCTCTCTGTCACAACATGCCTTGTGCTGATCCCACATGTAGGAGTTGTGCTTTATGGGAGCCATTCCAGAGCAGTAAGACAGCTGCAAATGGCCATTGATTTATTTCCTGAATTGCTTTTCTTTCAGATTCCTGATCAGATGTTCTTCCACACGGATTACCGGCCCCTGATCCGGGATGCCAATAATTATGTGCTGGATGAGCAGACTCAACAGGCTCCACACCTTATGCCTCCTCCATTCCTGGTGGATGTTGATGGAAATCCTCATCCCACGAGATTCCAGAGGCTGGTGCCAGGGAGGGAAAATTGCAAGGATGAACAACTTATTCCTCAGCTGGGATATGTTGCTAATGGTATTCTGTCTGAAGCTCATGAATAATACAAATGTGGCACAGTATTGAGCACCAGCTCCTGGGATGGTGCTGTGAGGATGTAGAAATTAATGGTTTAAATTCAATATACAGGTAGAAGAGAGGGTGGGGTGGGGTTGTGTGTGGAATCAAATTCACTGGAGGCAAGAGTATTCAAAAATCTGTTGATTTTCCCCAGGTATATGGCAGATGTTCAAAGCATTGTCTATTAACCTCTGTAACTGTGGATGTGAGAAAGCAAGCAGGAAGGTGGGGAGGACATGGAAAGCCAGCTTTTGTTTTGTAAAAGAGTTATTTTTTCTTTCATGCACAAACTTTAGGCAAAATGTTGATCTCCAAAAATACCTTCCATTCTTACCTACTGAAGTATTATTTCTTTCTGCTGTTTCTAATGGCTTGTGTTTATGTTCTACATGTGGTCTGGAGTTTTAGGATTTTATTGTAACTTCTCTTCTAAACTTTGCCTCCATTTATTACATGAGAGCAGAAAGCCAGCTGGTGATCAGATGTTTTACAGAGCAGACACATTGTGGTGCAGAGTTTTAAATGGGATTATTTTATTTCTGTGCTGTTTGCTAATACAGAAATCCATCATTTAAACAGCATTTGTGGTTTTGTTCCTGTCAAGGTGATGGTGAGGTGGTTGAACAAGTCATCGGGCAGCAAACCAATGACCAGGATGAGAGTATCCTTGATGGAATGATCAGAGAGCTCCAGAGGGAACAAGATTTGAGACTAATTAATGAAGGAGAAACTCTTCCAAACCCTCCCCTCAACAGATCCCACTCTGTTAATGGAGGTCAGTGTCCAGCCTTATCTTCATCAGTTCCTTCCTTATCACTGGCAGGACTTATCAAACTGTTAATGTCAGTTCTGACACATTGTCTTTGAAGTTCTTTTCTCTCCTCCTCTTGTACACCTTGTTAACCCCTGTGGAGCACTAGGATGTTCTGTGGATTCCAACAGGGGAATTATAAATTTAAGGGGCAGCTGAGGGCACCCAATGGTCTAACTGGGCTGTATCTGATTGTTTGGAGTTATTAGACTGGAATTATTCCTGCTATAAACCAGTTTCCTGAAAAATAAGCATGAAGTTCACTGTATTGTGTTGATATCAGTGCAGAGATGAAGCTTCATAACTGCAAAATGCCAAAATGAAAGCATATAATTAGGGGCTGTCTGTGGAATACAGTGTTGTGACAGACTAATGGTTTCCTGCTGCAGCACAAGGCTGAGCATCAGTGCTAATAAAATAAACATGTTGCTCTGTCTTAGTGTTTCCTTAGAAAGCTTGAGATTATTCTCCTGGTAAGTGTTCTGCTACTGTGATTTTATTTTTAATACACAGAGTGATTAAAAATTGAAACCACACTCAATCAGATGTGAGCAGCTGAGTGAGTGCAGCTGATGGGAGGGAGCAGATGCCCAGCACTGTGCTGCAAGTCAGCCTGAGCCTTGGGAGAATTCACAGCTGCTAATAAATCACTTCTAGGTTAAGTGACTGATTACATGTGTTTGAAGTAGATTTCCTGGCAAAGCTCATTAGGATTTGGATGTGGAATTGTTTGTGTTTCAATCCAAGAAGGAGTAAGAAAAATATCAGGGAAAAATATGAAAATGCATTTTTGCTTTGATCTAAGTTGATATTTCAGAAAGGTTGCCTAAAAGGCAGCTTCAGCTCACACAAAGTCTTTTCTGCTGCTTAGGATATGTTGATGTGTTGTACAGCCCCAGCTCCCAGTTTTATTTGTGTGTCCCTGTAGTTGTGGGAAGGAGTTTTCAGATATGAGTAGTGTGGAAATCAGAGCAGTTCCTTTCTGGAACTTGCATTGATCAGTGACTTTGCCCACATGAACTGCCCATTTGAGTAAGTTAATTGGATTATGCCTAAAGTATTTAAACAGCCAGATATTTTTATATAGCTTTGCACAACCATAAATGCAATATTATCATTTGATATACAGCATTTAAGCCTGTGGGAGTCGTGAAGGAAAAGTAAGGACAATGATGGCAGTGATTCCATTATTATCAACCTTTGTTTATCGATCTTTGTGCTTTTAAATTGTGGATGGGATACAGGGAAGGAATTGTTCCCTGTGAGAGTGGGGATGCTGCCCAGAGAAGCTGTGACTGCCCCTGGGTCCCTGGAAGTGCCCAAGGCCAGGTTGGACATGGCTTGGAGCACCCTGAGCTAGTTGAAGGTGTCCCATGGCAGAGGCTGGCACTGTTTCATCTCTAAGATCCCTCCTCACCCAACCACCCTGTGACTCCATGATTTTATTGGTGGTCCATGGAAGTGAAGAAGCCCTTTCTTTCTTTCTCTCTCCCAGCCCTTCGCAGCCCGGGCTTGGAGGTGGCCTCTCCCCCCAACGTGGGGCTGCGGCGCAGCGGGCAGATCGAGGGCGTGCGGCAGATGCACCTCAACGCGCCGCGCAGCCAGATGGCCACCGAGAGGGACCTCATGGCCTGGAGCAGGAGGGTGGTGGTCAACGAGCTCCCTCCGGGCATCAGCAAGTAAGAGGCTCAGTGGGAGTGCGATCAGACATTCAGTTGTGTAATGTGGAATGACCCTTCCATGCTCCTGGGATGAGTTTTGGGCTTTGGCGCTTGGTTGGTTGGGTTGTTTGGAGTGTTTGGATCAGAATGGAGTTGAGAATGGTAATTCCTTCTTTTCACAGTGCAGTCTTTCCTCAGTACTCCAAGTACCACATTTTCCTCAAGCTTTATTTAAAAAAGACTTGAAAGTAATTTTAATACATTGGAAAATAATTATGGCTGCTCAGCTAATGACTTTGTTTCTTTAACTTGTGATTCCAGGAGCAAATGGATGGATGCTGCTAGGGGGTTTTATGAACAGACTTCTCAGAGCAGCACAAGTATTTTAATGTATATGTTAAGGAGGCTGTTGAGTTCCATGATGATTTAATGAATATAATGTCTGTTTCTTGTGTATTATTAGGGTCCAGGAAGAATGTCGAGCTGCCAAAGGTGAAATAGAAATCAGTTTATACACTGCTGACAAGAAGAGAAAGCCATCCCACACATTACAACGGGTGAGTTAGTGCTCTGGAAGAAACAGCCTCAGTGGGAAGCAGTTCTGAGCAACAAAAATAAGACCAGCAAAAAACCCCAAACCAATTTTATTGAATTATTTAGAAGATCAATAGTCCTAATTGTTTCTCTGGCTCACTGTCTTCTTCCTTCTGTAACTGTGATTTGGCTGTCTGTAATATCCAAATAGTGGTAAATCTCTATCCTTGAGGTTTTGGTGGTGGGAAGATGCTGGGAAAGGAAAATCGCAGAGCCACGGTGGGTTTTCAGTTTGACTTGTGGAAAGCAGAGGTGCCAAACTTTTACAAGGGCTAGATTTATCTTATGCAGAGACTGCAGGAATTTTATAGAAAAGAATGGTATTTTCAATCATTTCCTTTCCAAAGACTCCTACTTTATAAAGTAGAATTTCTGTTAAACCAAGAATCCGCACCTAAAACATCCGCAGTGTGTCAGAGATACTGTCTAATTGCACAAGGATTTCTTACTGCCCCGTTGTGACTGGGATGCAGCGCTCAGCCACTGTAACCAGGCACTTCTTTAGTGTGTAAAACTGCTGAGTGTCTCCCTGATGTGTCCCCGTTTTGCCCTGGCAGAGCGAGCTGCAGGCAGGCGGCGGGCGCTCGCTGCGCAGGAACCAGCGGAAGCGGCAGCACGCGTACCAGACGCGCTCCACCATCGAGCACAGCCAGCAGGGAGCCAGCCACAACCCCTGTGCCCGCCACGACTCCGACAGCTCCTCTGAGGTCTGAGCCTCCCAGCAGCCTCCAGCACCTTCCCCCTTCCCAAATCCACATTCAGGTTCCATGTGTTTGCTGGAGGGAGGAAGTTTGTGCAGCTGATGCTCAGTTTGAGCTGGGGCTGCCAGGGCTGGGGTGGGGGGCAGTAAAAAGAGGTTTTTCAAATGTGTTTGTGGCAAAAGGCAGTGTAAAAATAATATTGGCTCGTTCCAGGATGGGAATGGTCACCTCACAAACCTTTGGCACATCCTTTGTCTCCGTCTTCAACATGGATGATGGAGCAAAGGGGTCCCAGTGCTCTAAGCTGGAGGGCCATGAGTGAGAGTGATCAACTCCAGTCCGTCCTGAGCTTGTGTGGGATCTGCTCCAGCTGGATTCCTGCAAATCAATGGGGCCTGAGAGAATTCATCCAAGGATCCTCAAATTGCTGCTGATGCTATCACAGAGCCTCTCTTGATGATTTTTTGAGCAGTCTTGGGAACCCAGAGAGGTTTTGGCAGGAACAGGACCCAGGGAATGGCTGGAGTTGTGCCAGGGCAGGCTCAGGCTGGAGATCAGGGAAAGGTTCCCAGAGGGTGTCGGGCACTGCCCAGGCTCCCAGGGCACAGCCCCAAGGCTCCCAGAGCTCCAGGAAGGTTTGGACAGCACTGCCAGGGATGCACAGGGTGGGATTGTTGGGCAGGGCAAGGAGCTGAGCTCTGATCCTTGTGGGTCCCTTCCAGCCCTTCAGGATATTCTGAGATTCTCCACATGGGAAGAAACACTCAGGTCATTGAGTCCCTGGGATTTGTGGTGTTCCTGTGGCATGTTGGTTTTGGAGAGTGAAAGATCATTTACCTAAATGCCAGGACAGGGTTCAAAAGTAGCTTAAAACAGCTCCTGTATTTTTGGAAACCTGAAACATTTTCAAATAAATTTAACTGGGTTGTGTTAAACCACTTGCTATTTTGGGATTTCATGCGGCACATGGATTCTGGGTCAGGACTTTGATTTCATTTTGCAGTGCTTTGATTTCATCTACATCTGTAGACTGCTGTTGAAAGAGATTGAGTATTGGTGTTTATCATTGATTTTGGCAAGGGAAGAACTTAAAATATACCAGATAAATATAACTTGTTCTTCTTAAGGAAGAGAGTGAACATTGCTGCTTTGTAAATGCATTGAAAATAGAGAACAGCTCAAAAAGCTGGGCCCTGAGCATAAAATTTATTAATCAAGCACTTAAAGAAGAACTCATTCTGTAGTTCTGATATAATTAAAATTCACATTTGTTCTAAAGGAGCTATAGAAGGATATATTATAATATTAATTAAGGTATGGGAAGAAATTGTGGATTTATTTCTTTAAAGCTAAACCAGCCTTGAATGGAAAGCATTTCTTGTGTGACACAACTTGCTTGCAAACAAAAATGATATGTTTTACCCTTGGCCCCAGAGTGAATCCTCTTGTTTTCACTACAGGAAGATGAGACTGTTGGCACAAGTGATGCATCCATGGATGATCCTGTGGCAGCCTGGCAGAGTGAAAGCAGTTCCAGGTACCTCCACTGGGCTCTGAATTGGGAACACTGGTTCATTATGGGATTTAAATAGGACAGTTGATACTGAAATACTCAGACTTCATTTTGAAAATTTATTTTTGATCAGTTAGTCATGAAACATTTCATATTGTGATTTTTTTCTGTTCTTTTTCTTTTCCAAGTCAAAAACAATTTCTAAAAAAAAGCCTTTTATAAGAAGATACTGGCTTTAATTAAGAGCTACTTGAAAAAAATCAATGCCAGTTTGCCATATAAATCCTGTACTTGTATTATTTGGTATTGAAGAAGTCAGAGCTGGATTTTTAGGGAAGTGCTCTAGTTCTTTAAATGTTCCATGCATTTTTTGTTGCCAGTTCTTATGAAGTCAGTCTGTGAATCAGTGAGATAATGAGAATTAATATCAACCATAGATGTAGTTTTACTGTGAGTTTCAAATCGGTAAAAGAATTTACTGAAATCACAAATCAGAGAGTACTTGTTTTTCTTCAAATTCACATGATAACAAAATTCTCTGCTAATCCTGAGCAGAACCAGGAGAGCAGGTGAATGTTTGGACTTTTCAATTCTCTATGGGGAAACTGAGGTTTTCTGTTCTCTTTCTTACAACTTTTTTATTATCTACAGTGATTCAACAAGTGAATATTCAGACTGGACAGCAGATGCTGGGATTAATCTGCAGCCTCCAAAGAGACAAACCAGGCAGGCAGCTCGGAAAATCTGCAGTAGTTCTGAAGATGAAAATATGAAGGGAACAAAAGGGCTGGAGCCAAAGCGAAGGAAACTGAAACAGCCAAGGAAGAAGGTCAGCATATGTAATTCTTTGTGTCTTTTGTACTTTATGAATATAAATACAGGTTTTAGTGGTTGTTTTCAAAGTAAAATATTTTACAAATGGGCATAGAGTAAAAAAATATTTATAGAGATCACAGTAATTGTGCTACCAGTGGTACAGAGAAATTTTATTGTTTGTTTTATTGGGCTTCCATGTTTCCCACAGGTGGTTCTTCATTTCAGATTCCATTTTCTTTCCTCTCAGGTTTATGCTCTTCACCACAGTCAGGTTTACAACAGGGTGGTTTTGTTGTAAAATTATAATGTATCTGTATTGTATTGACATGGTCAGATGTCTTTTTCCTGGTATTTTTTTAAAAGACATTTAGAATATTTATAAAAATGCAATTTATTTCTTTATTATAGAACCACAGACTGGCTTGAGTTTGAGAGGTCTTAAATATCACCTTATCCCACCCCCCTGCCATGGGCATTTTAATGATTTATGAATGTTTTAAGCCATTTTAATGATTTGTGAAGGTTTTAATTTTCAGTTATATTTATAACAAACCTGTCTATTTAGTGGAGGTTTTGGGAAGGACGACACTCCACAGTTTGCTCTTCCTTGTATCTTACCTGCAGTAACTGCTGTACGATGAGTTTTCCATAGTAATTAACTGTACTCTGAATATTGTGTTGATTGCATTCCAAATTAATGCAGATATTTAACTTGTCTATGTCACTTACTGTGTAATGTCCTGATGTGTGTTTAGAAAGCCAGTGGGCTGCTGTCCCTGGAAGGGGAGCCCAGTGAGGAGTGGCTGGCCCCGCAGTGGATCCTGGACACCATTCCCCGCCGCTCGCCCTTCGTGCCCCAGATGGGGGATGAGGTACTGCCCTGTCCTGGTTTGGAAAGCCAGGTGTCTGCCCTGAAATGGAAAATGTAAACCCCCTCCCTCCGAGTTGTTGTAATTTTTAAAATTAAGGGGCTCTCGGGCAAAGATATGGGAGCAGGGATAACAGTTCTTTATTAGGGAAGACAAAAAAAACCCCAAAACAATGCAATAATACAAAACAACACTGTCAGAGTCAGAACACGACCTGACACCCTATTGGGATGGGTGTTGGTGGCAGTCCCATTGGTGGAGCCCTCCTGGAGTGACAGATGTGGTTCTGTAAAGCACTGATCCTGTAGAAGGATGGAGTTTTCCACTGAAGATCCAGTGGTGGTGTAGATAGGCCTGGTCTTCCTCTGGGAATCCACTGGGAAAGGGCTGCTCCTCTGGGAATGCAGTGGGCAAAGGCTGCTGTGGTGCTCCAAAGCTCAGATTGTGTCCAGGTAGGAATGCTTGGCTCCTCCCCTGGGCGGAGCATCTCCCCATGGGATGCTGGGATTGGATCAGCCATGCAGGGACACTCACTGGCCATGGACAGAAGATAATTAATAATTAATGGCCCATGAACAGCTGAGATCTCCTGCAGGGAGGATTGGCTGTGGGAGAGATAAAGAAAACTGCCCAGTTACAGAAGATGACTGCCCCACCTCTGACAGATGGAATAGAATACACAGCCCCATTTCCACATTCCAATCAGCAGCTCTGCTTGCTTTGGACTCTTCTGCCCAGCAATATTTGCAGGGAATTGTGCTCAGGACAGGCTGAGTTTTGATAACTTTGTTAATTCCCAAGCAGTTTGTTGCTTACAGATTGATGTCTTGTGTCCCTTTTTTTGCTCAGGTAAATTGGGATTAACATGAAAAATCAGTTGTGCATCTTCACCTGCACATTTGTTAATGATCCTACTTTTAAAGCACAGAGCAGGTGCCAATTTGGCTGATAGAAATATTTTTAATTAGAAGAGTGTTTTATGATGAAATAAATAAGTGTGCAATGTGTTCTCAAAGGGATAAGACCTGGTATTATGAACAGGAAGAGCACAATCATTAAAATAATTTGCTGTACTTTTCTCATTTGCTCTTTTTTTCTCTTGAAATTTTCTCTTTTTTTTTTCTCTTTTAAGATCATCTACTTTAGGCAAGGCCATGAAGCTTATGTGAGGGCAGTGAGGAAAGCCAAAATTTACAGTATTAACATGCAAAAACAACCATGGAACAAAATGGAACTCAGGGTAAGTTCAAGAAATACTTCAAAGAGCTGAATGTCTCTGTAATGTTAAACTGACATGAAAAACCAACAAGAAAAATGTGAAGAAAGGATTGCTTTAAAATGCTAATATCAAAGTTTTAATTGTAAATATTAAAGTTAGTTTTTATTAACACAAAGTCTTTACATCTGTTCACTTCCTGGTTTTTGATTTGATTCTCAGGGGTCTCTTTTCACACAAATTATTTTTTCCTGAACACTGAATTCATTCAGAACCCTGCACTGCAGAGTTGCTTGTGGTTATCTCACCACTCTTACAGTGACCTGAGCATTTGGGTTCTGTTTCTTGTTTTTAATGCTGTGGTAAGAAATCATGGTGTAAACACCTAAATGTGTGCAGGAGTTCTCTGAAACATTGGATCTTGCTTTGGATGAGTTCCCAAGCCTTAATCTGCAGTATTCCTTATTTTTTCCTGCTTTCCTCAGATTTCATATCAAGAGAGGAGCCCATATATGTGCTCATGTTCATTTAACCATGCTGGTGATTCTATTAATAAAAGTAGTTGCTTTACTGGGAAAATACCCAGTTACCAGTCCCAGATATTCAGTGATTCCAGCTGTGATTTTCCAAGGTATCATCAGTTTGTGAGGAAAAGGAAATAGCTGTTCACTTAGGATGGGCTTTGACAGGACATGAACATAAAGGCTATTGTGGGATTCCCATTTTCAGAGGAAGAATTTCCTTTTTTCCCACTGTGCAAGAGTGAGGGGCCCTGGGGTAGGTCAGGGAGAGCCTTTGATGTGCTTAAAACTGAGTTTGTTCCTTAGAACCTTCTTAAATAATTTGTAGGAATTCTGTTCACAAACCTGCCAAGGGAATGAGCTTCTTCATTTTTCTTTCTGTGGTGACAGTGATTGATTTTAGTATTGGGGAAAGAAAAATTAATGGGTGAAATTACCTGTGCTGTAGAGTGGAAACATACTTGGATTTTATTAATATGTTTCACTTAAAAATGGATATTTTTGTTTTTGGCAAGATAAAATAATGCTGTTCCATGCTTCTTGCTAACTAGGAACAAGAATTTGTGAAGACTGTAGGAATTAAATATGAAGTTGGGCCTCCCACACTCTGCTGCTTGAAGCTTGCATTCCTAGATCCAATCACAGGCAAAATGACAGGAGAATCCTTTTCCATAAAGTAAGTCACTGGAATGCTGATGACATACTTCAAGAGCTTTCCTTGCAGTGTAGATGCTCCCCCCTCCTCCTTTCTTATTTCCTGTGCAAGGCATGAAGATGGCAGTAATGGTTATCTCAAATGCATGGAATTTGAGGACTGTGCAGTTCATCTAGAACTGCATTTCTATGCAGTAATAATAACTTTGTTTGGTCTTATTTCCTGAAGGTACCATGATATGCCAGATGTTATTGATTTCCTTGTGCTGCATCAGTTTTATAATGAAGCCAAAGAAAGGAACTGGCAAATAGGTGAGGTTTCTTTTCCCCAATTCCATGTGTTTTGCACCATTTCTGCAGCTGTTTAATGGGACACAGTGTCTTTGTTACATGATGTAAAGGACTATACACACGTGATATTATAAAGATTATTGGAAACTTTTATTTGATGTTTGCTGCAATTCCTCTAGCAAAAAAAAAAAAAAAAAAGAAATGAGAAAAACTGTTCCAAGGGCAGTGATAGCAGGAGAATCTCCTGATCTGTTGGGAATCTGAGGTGTGAGGCAGCTGTGGGTAATTCCCAGAGATGGGCAAGTCCTGCTCTGAGGGCAAGGGCTCAACTCCTGTGCTGCAAGATGCAGGGATGGAAAGTAGGGCGTTCACAAAAGAGGGAGCTGATTCTCTAAAAGGAAATATTTAGCAGTTCTTGCTGTTGTTCTTTTTCTGAGTGCAATGTTTGCCCTTGCAGGGGATCGGTTTCGCAGTATCATTGATGATGCCTGGTGGTTTGGGACTGTGGAGAGTCAGCAGCCTTTCCAGGCAGAGTATCCTGATAGTTCCTTCCAGTGCTACAGTGTCCAGTGAGTATTGCCATGTCCTGGGCCTCCTGACAACTCAGAGAACTTCAGAAATAGGATCAAGAATTAGAATCCCTTTTTCCATTTAAATACATACCCCGACACTTTATTTATTTATTTAATTTCACATATTGTACTTCTTATTTATTACTTACTATTTATTTTAGAATATTTTGAGTATTTACTTATTTAATTTTTTGCTAATTTAATTTAATTTAATTTTTAAAAATTTTTAAATTTATTCCTAAAGCAACGACTGTGGTATAAACAGCAGTGCAGTGACTGTATAGGAGGTACAAGAGGAAAACAGGGAGTTGGAATGTCTTATTCCTAACTGGAGTGACCTTTTGGGTCAAATCTGGTAAAGAAAAGGTGTGTCTTTATATTCAGCTCTAACTTGTGCATTTGAATGAATTTTTTAATAGCTGGGACAACAATGAAAGAGAGAGGATGAGTCCATGGGACATGGAGCCAATCCCAGAAGGAAGTAAGTGTGTGCTGGATTCCTGTCCCTGCACAAAGCAAACAGCTCTGGGGCCCTGCATTTACCCTCTGGAATTGTTCCTCTGCAGCTGCTTATCCGGAGGAGGTCGGTGCTGGAGTTCCTGTGACCCCAGAGGAGCTGACAGCTCTTCTCTACAAGCCCCAGGAGGGAGAGTGGGGGGCCCATTCCAGAGATGAAGAATGTGAACGAGTAATCCGAGGGATTGAGCAGCTTCTTTCCCTTGGTATGTTTGGAGAGAAAAGGGGGAAGGATTAACGATAGCAGGGAGGGGGGCACAGGACTGGAGAGTAGATGGGATGGAGTGCTGGGACTTGAAATGTACCCAACTAAATTACTGAAAAGAGCCTTTTAAATTTCATATTTCAGTTTTCAAGCTAAATTCCCTTTTTTTCTGGGGCATCCCAGTGGGTCATCTCTAAAGAGCAAAATATATAATTAAACCCCTCAAAACCAACCAGCGAATCCTCACTAAATACCCTCACCTCCAAATTCCTTATAACTGGTTTGTAACCATTTAATAGCACACTGTGCTTTAAATTCTGCCTCTGTTTACACCCAGGACATGTCTGTGTTCTTACTCGGTGTTGCGTGTTGTAGTATTCCTGTTGTAAGTGCAAATGCCTCGTTCCTTTCAGTCAGATTGGCTGCTGGCACACAAATCTCAGATGTGATACTTAAACAAAAAGTGCTTTTTCAAGAGCAGGAATAGATGGTACAAGAGGAGGAACCCTGCCCTGTGGGTAATGACATTCTCAACTGTAGATCTGCGTTGCTTTTGCTGAATTCTTCGAAGGAAACCCCAGAAACCAGTGAAAGGAATCTTGGTGGAACATCCCTTGGAGGCATCTAAATCATTGTGGTCTTTTGTCTTGCAGACATTTCTAATCCCTTTGCTGTTCCAGTGGACCTTAGTGCCTATCCCATGTATTGCACTGTTGTTGCTTATCCAACTGACCTCACCACCATCAGGAGGAGGCTTGAAAACAGGTTTTATAGGTGAGTTTGGGTTTGTAGCTGACATTTATTGCATTTATTATTATGTGGAGCTGAAGGCTGTTTAAGGTCCCTTCAGCAACTGCAGAAGATCAGATTGCCCTTGGGCAAAGTGAGTCTTCCAAAAGCTGCTGTAGCTGGATCTGGAATGTTGGTTGAACACCCTGAGCCTGCTGTGTTGGAGGCAGAGCATGTTTGCTTTGTTTCCAGCCCTGCTGCCTTTGAGCAGGGGTTTTGCTTGTGTTGCAGTTGCTAGAAGGGAATTGAATGATGCTGGGAATCTCAGCTTTCCCAGTTAATTTGGGAATACATAATGTCCTGCTCCTTTTTTCCCTTCTGAGGACAACCTGTTTCTGCTTGATCTGGAATTCCTAATTCCATTTTTTTACCAAAGAATCCTACTGAACGTGAAACAAAAATAACATACACCTTCCTCTCCATCCCATTCCTTAAATTTTGTGTATTTTTCAGGAGAATCTCTGCCCTGATGTGGGAGGTAAGATACATTGAACACAATGCCAGGACTTTCAACGAGCCAGACAGCCCCATAGTCAAAGCAGCCAAAATTGTGACAGATGTCCTGCTCCGCTTCATTGGGTGAGTTTGGACCTCACAGACCCCACAGCTCCAATTCTTGGGATCCTTCATTGTGTTCCTTGGTTTTTGTCATTGTCCTGCAGAGATCAGAGCTGTACTGATATATTAGAAATCTACAACAAGGTGAAAGCAGAGGACCTGAGCAGTACTGATGAGGAAGAGGAGGTAAGATAATTTCCTTCCTTTTTAAAATTCAACACATGAAAGAAAATTTATTTTTGTTGAGTCTTTATTTTATGGGTAATTGCACTGAGATTTAGAGATGAGGCTGTTTAGGCTCACCTGAGACAATAAGCTCCCTGAAGTAAAAATGCTTCTTGGAACTGCCTGTCTTTAATCTTCTCTCAGTACATGATGTTTTGTGGGAAGGATGAGTAATGAGGGGAGCTGGGAAGTGGAGCTGTTACTCAGTCAGAAGGACAGCAGCTCTCCATTGTCAGCGAGGCAGCAGAGCTGATTTCCTTATGTAATTCTGTGTCATTTCCCATCAGTTGATCCCTGGAGTGAAATGTCAGGTAGAATCCAGGGTGGATATCACAGCCTTGAGCTGCTTCCCTCTCCTGACACCTCCCCTTCAGTGCAGTTTGAAATGTGCTGTAGCTCCTGTTGCCAAGTGCCCTGTGGTTGTTGTTGGCTGGTTTTTAACCCTTTTTCCATGGCTGAGGGTTCTCCAAACCTGCCTGTGTGTGATCATTCCCTTTGCCTTTAGGTGGCAGAAGTGGATGTGGATTCAGATGCTCCAGGCACTTCCTCTGGGAAGAGACGAGTGAGTAAAATTTCTGCTGTGGTCATTTTTTAAAAAAATTTGATTTTAAAGAAAATATCTCCAGCACTCAAATTTCAATGCAGCTGATAAATATAGCAAGGCTGGAGCTGAAATATTGCATCTTCTCATGAGTTTGAGAGTTATATATGACCAGAGAAGGCAAATTTGTTTGATTTGTCTCATTTGCATATTACTGTGCCATCAGCTCTGCTTTAATCTTCCTGGATTTCTGTTTTTAATTGGGTAATGCTTTAATTGCAGAATGCTGGGAGATTAGTAGGAACTTCAAGGGAGCAATGTGAATATTGTGATGCCATCTGCAGTACCTGTTTCCCTGCAGGTGAGACGAAGGGTGAAGAGGCAGCCCATGAAAGCCAGTGCTGATGCTTGGAAGGAGCAGTGCCAGCAGCTCTTAAACCTGATTTATGAACGAGAGGACTCAGAGCCTTTCAGGCAGCCTGTTGATCTCTTCTCTTACCCTGTAAGTGCAGCTTCCACACCCAGAATTGTTCCTCCTTTGGCAGAACATCCATGCTGGGCATGGCTCTGTCCTCTCCCTTTATGAGCTGATATTTTCAGGGAATTATCTGCAACAGCTCTGAAAGTAAACTAATGATTTGAGCCACTGGATGAGCACTGAGGGGATGTTACTGCTGTAGGATTTGAGAGCTTTGATTTTCCTCTTGTGTGTTCTCACAGGATTATCGAGATATTGTAGACACTCCCATGGACTTCAGCACTGTGAAAGAAACCTTGGAAGCAGGAAACTACACCAGTCCCTTGGAATTCTACAAAGATATTCGTTTAATATTCTGCAACTCTAAAGCTTACACTCCTAATAAAAAGTCTCGTGTAAGTAATAAATTTTAATGCCTGGTTTTTTAACAAAGACCTTGGCCCTACATGAATAAAACACATGAAATAAGATCTGAAGAGCAAAGCACTGCTTGGTGTAATAAAAATAACCAGGACACACCAATTCTGTGGTTATCAACTTGCTTTGTTCTGCTCTTCCAGATGATATCTAACATCCATTTTCATCTGGGACGATGATCACTGTTGCAGTTGTTCCTTGCAATATTTGTAACAGAACACTGGTCACCAGTTGCTTTTATTTTTTCAATAATTTATCCCTGTAAACAAGGCTATCAGCTTGATAACTGCACATATTGTGGATGAGGCTACACAAAAGCAAGGCCTGGAAAGAGGACAGGAAAGTGATTTAAAGATTTTGACATCTGGTTTACAGAAATTAGGACTGAGGACATTTTTGGTTGCTTCTCGGTAGCTCTATAAGGGTGGTGTAAGGACAGTTCACCAGGGATGTAGTACAAAAACAAATGTGAGGAGATGTGAAATCCAATTGTTTTTCCCTTGGTATTCAAGTTATCTTAAGTCCTGCTTCCCTGTTTCATGGGGATTGACAAAGGGGACAGTAATCCAGAAATCCATTTTTCTTCAGCTCTGGAAATACTTTGTGCTGTTACTAAATCCTTTTAAGAAAACACTTTCTGTTGCAAGAATACTCATGGCCCATGGAAGGAAATATTCTGTAAAGAGCCTCGTAGTGGAACATCGGTGTGAATTTTTTATTTTTGCTACAAAGTCTGGACATCTCTGTGATGATTTTTAAGTTGATCTTCAAGTTATTCAACTCTAATAAGCCTGACCATTTTCTCTCACTGCAGATTTACAGCATGACCCTTCGACTCTCTGCCTTATTTGAGAACCACATGAAAAACATCATTTCTGAGTACAAGTCAGCAATGCAATGCCAGAAGAGGAAAAGGCCTCGGTACCGAAAACGGCTGAGGAGCAGCAGCAGCTCCCCCTCAACCAGCAGAGCATCCAGGTAAAGCAGGGATGGGGAGCCTGGCTGGCACTGCCATTCCAGAGCACAGGGGTAATGTGCTTTTGGGAATAACCAGCAGCAGTGTTGCTCATTTCCTGCTGAACTTACTCTTTTGGGAGATAAAATCACGCTCAATTTGTAGTTTCTAATTCTGGTAAGTGAAATACGATGTGGTTACAAGTGTTCCCTCTGGAGGAAATGAAAGATCAGCTGTCTCTTTACCTTTTAGCTGTTGAAAAAATGTTGTGTAACACTTCTCTGCCTTCATCTGATACATTATCTGAGTAAACTGACTGTTGGTTTTAAAAGGGCGGATAAAACCTTGTCTCTGCAAACTCCCTATACCTTTAGCAAACAGCACCATGGTGTAACTATTTTTAGTGTTATCACACCTAGGAAGAAGGAATCACTTTGCAGGAGAAATCAGTTTTGTATTTGAGTCTGTGATGATAACAGATTTCTCTCTTTGGGATATTCTGTGTTTGCAGCCCAAAAGGGAAACAGAAGCAAGTGAAGATTCAACCTAAACCCAACCAAAATACCTCACTGCCCCTGACCAGGACTAACTCTTCAGTCTCATCTCATGGTGAGGAAATCCAGCCTTTCTCTTAGAGCAGCTTGTCTGTGCAGGTTGAGTCTTGTCCTCATGAGACACATGCAAAGCCTGCCTGCTGAAGGAGCAAGGTCCTGAAATGCGTTGTCTGTAGGTTGTTTTAGCTGAGTTTGGCTGTTGGGCAGTCCTGGGGAAGGATCAGGGAATTGGGAACCTGAGTCTGGCTGTGATAAGAATTATTCCAGTGACAAAAGCTCAGACTTCCTCTGTATGGGCCTCTCTCATACAGCAGTGAAGGATAATTAATTAAATTAATCCTGCTTGGGGTTACACTCAGGAGGAATCTGTCTTTCCATGGCTGCAGAGCAGCTTGGTGAGATTGCCCTGACTTGGGCTGTTGACAGAACCTCCCCAGACACAGCCCTGTAAACAGAGCATAAAAATCACCCTGTCCCCTTGTGCTGTCCTGTCTGAAGTTTCAGATACAGCAGAAGAACCTCTGGGTTCAGCCACTGGTGAAGAGCTGGAGGGTCAACCATCTTCATCAGGCTCAAATGCACAGAGCCGGAGTGGAAATGCCATAGACCCAGGGAAAGGCAGACCAGTCAGGAGCAAATCTACACCAGTGAAACAAGGTGAGAAAGAATAATTCTGTGCTGTGACTGACTGGTTTCACTAGAGATGAAAGATCTTGCTTCTGTCTGATGTTTATTGCCTCAGTGTAGCATTGTTTATATTCCTAAACCATACCAAAAAATTGAATTTACTTTGCTCCTTTACTCTGTGGTGTCTTGTCTGAGGTGTGGAATGCAGATGATTCCATGTACACCTTAAAAAGTCCTTTAAAACTTTAAAGTCCTTTCAGATGGAAAACTTGATTGCACTTAAACTCCTACAGTTCCTTCAGGAATTACAGACAGCAAACAAACCAAGAGAATTCCCACCACAGAACCTTTGCCTTTATTAATCAAGCTGAAACCGAAGATGAAAAAAAATTTACAAAAATATATAAATATTTTTCTCACTTGCAAAACAAAGTAGTTGTGATTAGAAGGGAAACAGATCAGGTGTGGTAATCTGGGAGATGAGTTACTCAGAGTTTCCACCAAGATGGGCACTACATGGGCATTTCCTGAACCCTGGAGCCTTTCCCAAGTCCACACTCCTGTGCTGTAGCAGTGCTGGATGCTGCAGATGAGCTTTTCCTGTCTTAAAGAAGATATTTAATCTTCATTGTCACATTCATAACCCTGAAAACATGGAGGATTTTGGGTCCCAAGCCAGCCAGATACTTTATTGAATTTTCATTTAAGGTGTTCAGCAATCCCTGTGAGCTTTCTTATGTCACTGACTTCCTTGAGTTATTCTTTCCATTAATATTCTCTGGACTAAGCCTTTTGAGAACATGCATATGATAGGGAATAAATGCTGTTTGCACAGTGTTATTTTTATGTATGTATAGTTTTGAAATGGATTTTAGAGTTTTCCTGCCTTGGCACCCCAGGCAGGATTCACCTGGCTGAGTTTTAGATGTTTGTATCCAACCTGGTCCCTCCAGGCTCCTTTTTTTGCCTGCATCTTCACTGAACTCTTGCTCAGGAGAGTTTACAGTCATTGTTTCCAGGTGAAAACTTTGTTTACTTTGGTAGATTCTCCTCTTAGAGCACCTGCTTGTGTCCACAGCATGTGGGTGAGTAATTCCCAGTGGATCATCCATGAGCACACCTCAGAGACAGCTGAAGAGAATCCCAAAGGCAGCTGAGGCAAATCCCACTTTTTGTGTCCTGTTTGGCTGTGGTGTGGTGCTGATGGGGTTATTTTGTTATTTTGCTTAGATCACTCTCCTGATGGGCCCCTCACCAACGGGGATGGCAGAGAACCCCGGGCAGGAGTCAAGAGGAAGCTGCTGAGCGCCTCAGAGGAGGATGAGCCCCTGGAGGAGGCAGAGGAGGAGGAGGAGGAGGAAAAGAAGAGAGAATTAAAGGAAAAGTCTGGTTTGTCTTCATCAGAAAGTGGGGAATCAGGATCCAGCTCCAGCTCTGACAGCAGAAGTGGCTCTGATTCTGACTCAGAATCAACCTCCAGGACAGACCAGGATTACATCGACGGCGACCACGACTACAGCAAAGTTGTGCAATCCAAAAAACCCAAGCGCAAAATCAAACGGAAACTCACCGGGGGCAAACGGAATTGGCAGGGCCGAGGCACGGGGAGGAGGGGCAGATGGGGCAGGTGGGGCAGGTGGAGCAGAGGGGGCCGAGGGGGCAGAGGTGGAAGAGGCTGCGGCAGAGGAAGAGGCGGCGGCCGGGGAGGAAGGAGAGGCCGAGGAGGCCGAGGGGCCTCGCGAGGAGCCACCAGAGCCAAGCGCGCCCGGCTCGCCGACGACGAGTTTGAAAACCTCTTTGGGGGACAGTTTGGGGAGAACGTGTTTGGAGGGAGGTTCAGCCGACCCCCTCGGATCAAAACCAGGAACGAGGGCAGGAGAACTGTCCTGTACAACGACGACTCCGACAATGACAATTTTGTGCACACCGAGGATCCTTTGAACCTTGGTACTTCCAGGTCAGGCAGGGTGCGGAAAATGACAGAAAAAGCCAGGGTCAGCCATCTCATGGGATGGAATTATTGACAGATGGAAAACTTTGGAACAATTTTAAAAGAACTTCAATGGCCTTCTACTGCAGGGATTTTACCAGAAATTCTACCAAGCAAGTTGTGCGGGGACTCCACTCACGTTTTCACAGTGGTGCTTTTCCATCCTGTCAGTTTGTGTTTGTTTTAAAGCTTCAGATCTCCACACTTCATTGGTCAAAACAAGCCTTAGTCATTAGGCCTTAAATTACAGAAATTCTTCCCCACACACTACGAATTCATCACATTGCAGAGGCTTCCAGCTTCTCAGTAAGAACATGACATTTTCGAGTCACGCTTATGACTTCTCTCCCTCGTTTTGTTTTTGTATTATAGAAATAGCACCTTCTTACAGAGTTTTTATGTGGTTTCTGCCATAAATCCTTAGACACAGTAATAATTATAACTTTTGCACAATACACCAATCCTAAAGGCAGCTATAAAATGTTTACAGTTTCTATATTGTAAGAAGGATCTGGATTATTTTAATCTTCCCAGGCCAAACGTTGATGGAAATGTGCTGAACTGAAGTATGTCCATACTACAGTTTTGGGGGTCCTGATGTGCTTTCTATTGGTTCTTTATCCGTGTAAAAACAGTGACAAAGGGTTGGTGCCTTGTAAATATGTAGCAAACCTTTGATGTGGTGTGTCCTATGTGTGCATTAACTTTATTAAAAAGAGAATACTTGAGAAGTATGAATATCTAGACAAAAGGTGCCAAATGCAAAAGTTACTTGCATCTATTTTCTTTTTGTCCTCTCATATTTTTATAGTATTAATCGAGATTGTGCAGCTAAAGGGGTGACTTCAACATTTGAAAGGTTCCTCCTCTTCAAAGCATGATTTTTAATAGTAGCTCAGCTACCTCTTATTTACAACTACTGGAAAGTGAAAAGAAAATAGATGCTGTTATTCAGAGCATGGTGAAGAAGAGGCGAGAAGGAGCGTAGAGGGGTGGGAGTTGTGAGTAGCTGTATCTTCCTTGTGTTGCCACCATGAAAACAAATGCAGTGGTTCTCAGAGGTGTTTGGGGCAGGTGGGGATTTGCTGTGCAGAGGGGCTGCTTGGCCCCACTGCCCCGTGCTCCATGGAAATGTGGTTTAGGCCCCTCGGAGGTGCTGAGGGAGCTGTCGCCCCCCCAGACTGACTCTTGTGTCTCAAGCTTCCAGAAGAGAATTCCTGTTGCACTGTGCTCTTGTTGTCCTGGGAAATGCTGACTTGAACCCCTGTGGCAGTGGTAGTGCAGTTGGTGAGGAGATCCCTGCTCTGGCTCCTCGGGGACCTCGGCGGTGCCATGGGCTGAGCTGCAGGTGAGCAGCCTCTTCCTTCCTTCCTGGGCTCTCCTGGAATGGATGTGGGATTCCAGTTTGCTCCCCTTGTCTGACAGTTCAGAGCCAGGTTACAGAGAGAACAAGTCAGAACAGACTACAAAGTTCCAGTGGAGTTTTTCAAGGTTTTTTAAGGTTTTTTTTTTTAAGCTTTCATCCAATATCCTGAAGTTCTTCTGTGCACAGCTTGGTCAATAATTCTGGAAAACCTCAGGCAGCAAAGAGTGACCCATGTATATTCTCAGATGCAGAAGGAATTTAATTTTTGACTTTCTATATTAAGCACTAGCTATTTTATCTCGCTTTCCAAAAAAAAAAAATCCTAGTTAGATGCAAAAATGACTTGAAAATAAAAAAGCAGAGGTTTAGTTTTGTGATGGAGGAGAGTATATCCTAAATTGCTCATTAATATGAGTTTATGGTACAGTACAAAACCCACACTTTTAATTTTGTAAGGAATGTTTGGAATCAGCTATAATCCATTGCTAGACTTGATTTGGTTTTTGATTGGGGGGGGGGTGGGGAAAAAACCAAGTGCAGAGGCTCTCCTAGTTCTGTGTTGGGCTTTAAAGTAGAAACACCTGTCCTATCATCTCTCTCATATATCTGTATATATACACGCATTTATATTTATAAATGTATTATTTGTTTGACTGATTGGTCCTTTTACATATGGTAACCAGGAATAGCATGTATGCATCAGTCCATAGTTGGAATCATATCCCTTAGATCAGTCCTGTGAGCTAATGTAAACACTATGGGTTCTATCCTAAAGCCTGAAAAGCTTGAAATGCAAAAGAAATGCTTTTTTCCTCTATTTCTGACTGGGCGAAAATCCAGTTATTCCTTATTTATTTTGTGTAGGGGTCGGGGAGAGAGAAACCACAGGGATTCCAGAGAAATCATTTTATAAGTTGGTGTATTTTAGCAGCAATTAGAGTAAGATTAAATATGTTTTTAACTGTATCTTTTCTCTGTACTGTGAAGATACCAGTGAAGCATCACTTTGCTGTGGCGTAAGTATTACTGTGTCCCATGACTATGAGCTAGAGCAGGGGGTGCTGGGACAGCAGAATTTAGTGTAAAAATTGAAAAAAAAAGCTTCTTTTTTTTTTGTGCATGAGAACCTTTTATAAGCATGACAAATAACTTGGGTTTAGAGCTGTTCTTTTTGCTTGGATTTGTGTCTGGATTCTTTCTCTGAGTTGGGCAGTTGATTTCTCATAGTTCTGTGGAATAATTATACTTTTGTAGGAACTTGGATGCTCTCAAATCCCAAATCCTATCAGGAGCCGCTTGTGGGTGTGGTAGACTGAGGATGAGCCCACCAGGTGCAGCAGAAGCGGGATTTAAAGTGATTTAAACCAACCAAAAGCTGAGCTCTGGGCAGGCTGCAGAGTCAGGAATGTCTTTCCTTGAACTCTCCACAAAAACCTCCAGGCTCTGCCTAAGGAATGGGATTTCAGGTCTGATTGTCAATGGGGTTCCTGGGGTGAGCAGGCAGGACAGGAGCTCCTCATTCCTGCAGATGTTTGGGCATTGGTGGCTCTGTTCCCTTGAGATGTCCCACTGGCAGATCCAATCCTGACTGCGGGGACACCTTGGGAAAGGCCCCAGGCCCCACACTCCATCCATCCTGCAGAGACAGGGCTGAAATCCTGGGTGTCTTTGCTCTCAGCTTCTCCCAGCCCCAGTCCCCTGTCCCTGCAGCTCCCCTTTCTCTCCAGACCAGGGCATGGATGGCAGAGCTTGTTTGGCAGGAGTGAAGTGCTGTTGTCTTGGATATGAGGGAAAATATTTTCATGGGAAGAGTGGTCAGGCAGTGGAAGAGGCTGCCCAGGGAGGTGGCAGAGTCACCATCCAAGAACTGAGCACATGTGGCCCTTGGTGGTTCAGTGGCCATGATGGGATGTGATTGAAGGTTGGACTTGATGATCTTGGAGCCTTTTCCAACCTTAATAATTCCATTATTCAGCCCAAACTTCACCTGCTTTTTATTTTCTCCATCACCATTTATTTTCCTCTTTGCCATGCCTCACCTCTGACCTGTAGTTTCCTTTTATAGGCTATTTATTTATTCTCTTGGAAACTTTGGGTATCATGATGAATTTTATTTTGGCTGCCAGGCTGTTAGGTTTAATCCAAACCTTTCTGTTGGTGCTTGAACTCGGATGAATTTGGGCAGTTTTTATCCCTCCTCCCTCTTTCCATCACTCCTTTCTGCATCAGCCAAGCAGAGGCCACTCCCTAATCCCAACCACCCCCACCCTGCAGACACAAAAACTAAAAAGAACTGGGGAGAAATAATTATTGGAGGATTTTTGGCTGCTTCAAATTCTGCATCCTGTTTGCATTGTTTCATTTTCCTGGAATGTTTTCCTCAATGTCCATCTCAGCTGCTCCTCCTGTGGGGAAGCAGAAGGGCTGAGTAGTTCGGAGAGCAAGGAAAGGAGCTGGCACCAGGGGTGTGGCAGAGAGTTTTTAATTAATTTTAAAAATTAAAATATTTGGAGGCTCTCTTGACTCCCAAAAACAAGATGACGCTTGCAAAGCATTTGGATCTATCGGGAATGTCCCTGTGCTCCAAATAACAGAATATTAATGTAAAAAAATAATTTTAAATCACTAATTTTTGATAAAAACTTGATTCATTCCGTCTTTGAGTGGTGAACACCAAGGAAAAGTAAACAGCTGTAGGTTTGAGGATGTTGTGTCCTGATATCTGGAGTGTCCTGTCATGAATTCCATGGGTTAAAAACGTCTTTATGTGTTTACATTTTATCTTTTTATTTAAAAAACATCCTGCAGAGTTTTATAAAATACTGATGATTTCCTGAAGGAGCAGTTAACCCTCCAAGGCTGACTCTATATTTAATAGGTAGGGAGCTGTTGTTGTGTTCTTACAATGTGTATTATAGCAAATCCCTGCGCATGAGCGACAGAGGCTTTTCAACTCTTCAATATATCCAAGGTTTACACATGGTAAAAAAACTCCTTTATGTATAGTAAGTAACAGCCTGCAAAATTTAGTCTAAAAACTCGTCCTTTTTTAGTCTTAGAAATGCAAAGACCTGTTGGAAGCTTGTATATTTTTACTACGTCGCGTTTGGCCCACAGCGAACTCACACAACTGTGCTATGAATCCCTGAAAAATTTAAATTTCCAGTGGGAATTGCTGTCACAGCCTTAACTCTAGTGTTCTAAAAATGGTGCTGAAATACATTTTTGTGTGTGGATGTGGGTACCTGATCCGAGTCTGTGAGACTTCCAAGGCAAACCAAGCACTTGGAGTTACTACTCCTGGTAGTAACTGCAGCCACGCTGGGGAGCTGGCAAATGTGTAAATAGTTGGGAAATAATTCCACCAGTGGGAAATCAGGAGCAGTTCCTGGGTTTGGGGGTTTTCACTGGCAAGCACTGCAGATCTTCCTGGGTTTGGGTCTGTGAGGAGCTGTTTGGGGGGAGGAAGGGGAAATCCTGCCAGAATATTCACAGGTAAAATCCAAATCTGCAGTTTCTCTTCCTAAAATTCTTCCTCAGAGAGTGGTGGCTGCTCAGATGTGTTCAGAACTCAGTGTCTGAGGATTATTTTTCTGTAGAAATATTAATTCAGGCTCTTCATTCCTCCATGAGTCATTAGAGCAGATTTCATGTAGAAATACCACTTGATGTCAGAGCAAAATTCACATGATTTAGGCTCTCCAGGTCGTGTTCTGGATTTAAAATACTCCAAAAAAATGCACAAAACTATTAGAATTATGTCTACTTTCTATATTATTTTTTTTTCAGGTGATATTTATGCCCATATCTTCACATCCGCTATCTCAGGTCCCTTTAATGAATACTTCAGGGATTTTGATGCCACATGTTGGCAGACCAAATGTAATATTTATATGCAATGAGCTGTTAGTTTTTTGTATTGTACAAATGTAAATTTGTAAAGATTTTTTTCTAGAGTTTTTTTGAAGTCACTGATGTAATCTAGGATGTTTCATTTTCCAGCTGTGGGATTGTCTTAATAAAAAAAAAATAAAAAGAGAAACTCTTACTTTGGTTTTGCATTGCTTCCTGAGTAGTTGACGCATTAGAAGGTAAAAAATAAAAAGGTAGGTAGAATGGAGGTTTTAAGGTAAAAAAAATTGCTTTCTGATGCAACTGGCTAATTTTATAGTTTTAATTGGAAGTTTTATTAACTGGATATAGGAACTTTATTTATAAACGGATTGAGAAGCTTATTTAGTCTTGAGCAGGATGGGATGGAGACCCTCACCCCCATCACCATCCAGTCTGGCTCCAGAATCCCATTTTTCTGGGAAAAAAGGGTAGAAGCAGCTAATGATTTCTTGGAAAAAGAAGGGGAATATGCCTGAAAGTGCTGTGAAATTACTAGAAATGCCATGAAAGGAGCAGGGGAGGAGGAGGAGGCTCTGGGCAAGGTCCCTCAGCCCCTGTGGGACACGGGTGGGTTCAGGTGGTGACAGCTCCAGGGAAAGGTTGTTCCTGCTATTACCTAAGGGATATTTCATGGGAAACAAGGAATTACTCCTCTGCTCTTGCCCTTGATAAACAGCAGTGATAAGATTGTTTAAACAGGGATTTTGGGGGGGTGGATGGGGCTGGGTTTGTGCAGAACTGCTGGGGAGGCTCCGTGCTCAGCCAGGGGCAGGTGCTGACAATAAATACATGGAATAAATATTCTCAGCAGGAATTCCTTCCTGGAAAGGGTGGCCAGGCATTGGAAGGAGCTGCCCAGGGAGGTTTGGAGTCCTCACCCCTGGAGGTGTCCAAGGAAGGATGGAGGTGGCACTCAGTGCTCTGGGCTGTGACAAGGTGGGCATTGGGTACAGGTTGGACTCGGTGGTCTGGGAGGCCTTTCCCAGCATTAATGATTCTGGGATTCTGTCATTCTAATTTGACTTTTCCCCTCATTAATCTGCTGACTTATTTGACATTTCACTTTATTGTGCTGATTCCAGTGGCATTTCCTCTCTGATGGGAATGAATATCTCCATTTTAACACAACACTCATCCTCCAAACCCCAAGGACAAAAGGGCCTTTTTTTTCTATTTTTTTAAATTTTTTTTTATTGATGGTTACAGAGAACAAAATTAAACTTGTTTTGCAGAGATGGCTGGATCCCCCTTTATGTACATCCATCAGATGGCAATGGAGGGAAGGAATTCTACTCCCTTCAGAGCTGCTTGACCTTTGCTAAACCTCCCTTGGCTGTCCCTCTGTCAATATTATTGATTTGATATTATATTGATGTTATATCATAGTTGTTGTATACTTTATATCATCATGTTAAGGTCATATGGGATAATGCACATTATAAAATACATTATATAAAATACCAGAGTGACAGAGAACAGCAATTTTCCCCATGCACTTTGGAAATGCATTTTGTAGAAGCACCTTTTAAAAGGTATTTTTTATAGATGTCTTAGAATTCAGCTGTGATTTTTATTCATTTCGGCAGTGAGTGGACTCAGCACTGCCTTGCAGTGATGTTGGGACAGCTGGGTCATACCAAAGCTCATTTCCAGCTTGGAAACCCCAGGAGCATCTTTTTGAATTCACCCTCACCACCGGAGCCTTCCCGAACTGCAGAGCAGGGAAAGGCAAAGCTCTGCCTCCATCCCTGTTCAGTTCCCAACAGGAACTGCGTGACCCGAGCTCCAGGAGTGTTGGACAGCGCCTCGGGCCAGGGTGGGATTTTCGAGGATGCTGCTGTGCAGGGCCAGGAGCTGGATGGGATTTTGGAGGATGCTGCTGTGCAGGGCCAGGAGCTGGATGGGATTTTGGGGGATGCTGCTGTTCAGGGCCAGGAGCTGGGTGGGATTTTGGGGGATGCTGCTGTTCAGGGCCAGGAGCTGGGTGGGATTTTGGGGGATGCTGCTGTGCAGGGCCAGGAGCTGGATGGGATTTTGGGGGATGCTGCTGTGCAGGGCCAGGAGCTGGATGGGATTTTGGGGGATGCTGCTGTTCAGGGCCAGGAGCTGGGTGGGATTTTGGGGGATGCTGCTGTGCAGGGCCAGGCGCTGGGCTCCGTGATCCCTGCAGGTCCCTGCCAGCCCGGCAGAGTCACTGACTCCGTGTCATTTGCCCTTCATTTGGTACATCCAGGAGCTGGGTTTGGTACATTGTGAGGCCGCGGCAGTTTGGAGCGGGCCGGAGGCGTTTGGAAGGCCGGGGGTACCGGGTGGGTCACCCCCTCCGTGCCCCGTCTGTCGGGACTCCTGGGTGTCCTTGTTCCTGGGTGAATGAAAGCGTCTTTGTGCCGAGCCTCGGCGGATCAGGTGAGGAGCCGCAGCCCGGCCCGTGACGCAGGTGCGGGCGGTGCTGGCAGCGCTCCCGGCCCGGGCCTTTCCCCCGCTCTGCCCGGGACGAGCCCTTCCCTCCACCGGCCGTGCCTGGCCGGGGCTGACGCAGGACCTGCCCTCCTCCATCAATATTTGCTCTGGGGCCAGCCGGGAAGGCTCGCAGCACTCCCGCAGCCTCACACGTCCCCGCAGACGGTGCCGGAGCCCCGCGCAGCATGAGGGACCGGCTGGCGGAGCTGCAGCAGCGAGTGGCGGCCGAGGGGGACCCGCACGACGACTCCCTGAGCGTCGACAACCCCGCGTTCGTCGGGGACGACGCCAGCCCCGTGGGCCGGGCGCTGCGGGAGGCGGCCGAGCTGTGGCGGGCGCTGGAGCGGCTGGAGCAGCTCTCGGAGAGCATCGACAGGACGCAGCAGTCGGTGCTGTGCTGCACCTCGGAGGAGAGCATCGCCCGCGAGAAGAGCGGCCTCGGAGCGGCCCGCGCCGCCTTCGCCCGCCAGGCCGCGGCCCTGCAGCCCCGGCTGGGAGCGCCGCCGGCGGCCCCGGTCGGGGGCTCGGGGCGAGCGGGGCCCCGCGTCCGCCAGACCCAGCTGTGGCTGCTGCTGCGCCGCTACGGCGCCGTCCTCGCCCGCCACTACGCCCGGGAGAGCCGCTACCGGCACCGGCTGAAGGAGCAGATCCAGAGGCAGGCGGAGCTGGCGGGCATCAACCTGGGCGCCCAGGACGTGGATCTGCTGGCCGAGAGCCCGCAGGGGCCTCGCATCGTCGGCCGCGACCTGGAGGAGCTCAAGGCCAAGCATCACCTGGGCCTGGCCCAGGCGCGGCAGCGGCAGCTGATGGAACTGGAGGCGCAGCTGCTGGAGCTGCGCGGGCTGTTCGTGCAGCTGGAGGGGCTGCTGGCCCAGCAGCACGGCGCTGCCGACAGCGTGGAGCAGCACGTCCTGCGCACCCTGGACTACGCGGCCCAGACGGGCGGCGGGGTGAAGAGAGCCGCCAAATACCAGCGGCCGTCGCGGCGCTCGGCCCTGCTGAGGGCGGCCCTCGGGCTCTGCTCCTGCTGCCCCTGCCTGCCCTGCCCCGGCCGGGGCCTGCGCTGAGCCGGGGCTGCGGGGGCATGGCAGCAGCGCTCCGGGATTCACTCGTGCCGGGCGAGAAACGGTGTCTGGTGGGAGGGAGAATGGCCTGTGCTCCTGGAACAGCGGAGACACCTTGTATGATGGTGCAAGGACCGCGCGTACCTTGTAAAATGGTGTAAGGGCCATGCACGCCTTCCTTGATGGCACAGAGACCGTGCACGACTTGCTCAGGGATGCAGGGTCCATGCATAGCTCACATGGCAGCATGGGGATCACACACACCATTCCTGATGGCACAGGGACCGTGAACACCACTCCTGATGGCACAGAGACTGTGCACACCCTTCCTGGTGGCACAGGGACCTGTTGCACCTTGCACAGAGATGGAATAACCATTCACACCTCACCTGGAAGCACGAGGACCAGGAACCTCTTGCAGGGTGGCACAAGGACTGCCAGCACCTTTCCTGATGGCACAGGGACCCCGCACACCTTGTGTGGAGCACGGGGACCAGGCACACCTTGTGCATTTCTGTAGGGACAATGCACACCTTATATAATAATGTAAAGATCATGCACACCTTGCTCGATGGCACAGGGACCTTGCAGATCTTGATGGCATCATTGGGACCATGCACCTCCAATTGCAGCACCCAGCCAAGAAAAGCACTTTTAACACTCCAAAACCAGACTTCAGAATTGTCACATTTCTTGGTTTTGTTACTGTTTCAAGGAGAAAGGGCAAAAACCTGTTGAAGTTTTTGGCAGGTCTGTGGTTCCATGTGACAGGACCCAATGGCTTGGTGCCACCAAGGAGCAGCATGAAGGCTCCTCCACCACATCCCAATCCTGATTCTCCCCACTTCCTCCAATTTCTACTACCTGGGGGTTATTTGTTGCATTCATATGGCCTTTTGGTTCTTGCTGCTTGGTCAGGCAGTGGGTCAGCTTTGGGCTGGGTGTTCCTCATGGCTCATCCCATGCTCTGACACCAGGAGAGGATTTGCACAATTGTTCTAGGAATCTGCAGGCTTTTACTTCAACCTGCACCTTTCCAAATCAGCCAACATCCCACACATGCTGGAAATGCTGGAAACTTAGAGTGGCCCTTTTTTCTGGTCCCTGTATCACCACCTGAATTTCCCAAAACCGCTCAAATTAAAGCCTTGGGGTGATTAAGTTTTTTGGGAGCCTTTGTGGAAGGTCCCACTGTGTCCTGACAGCTCATCCCACTGCTCTCAGCCATCCTTACATTTATTTTCATCTTCTGAACTGAGCTTTAATAAAACAATTTCTCAATAACCTCTTGAGTGCGGAGAGTTATTTCTTTGCAGTAGGGAGCCCAAAGCTAAGGAAGAGCAGAAATTGAGTAACTTCTCAGTGTGTTGATTGAGTTAAATTCTTATAAAACTTAATTTTCAGGCTGATAAATTCGTATTTTCTGTTGACCTGGAAGACCCCCACATCAGGAATGTCCATCCCTATGAGAGCTCTGGGAGCAAAGCTGTGTGGTTCTGCTCCTGCCCTCTTCCTCCTTTTTTATTTTCATTTGTGAGGTCTAAATCAATATTCCTTTTTCATTCAAATTTTGATGAATGGAAGTTCACAATTATTTAATTTTCATTAAAAACAACAAACAAACCCACAACTCCCAGACCATTGGAAACACCCCTTGCATCCCACATCCAGCCCCACATTTTCTGTGTGGCTGCAAGAGCCACCTCCTGGGAAGCACTGAAGTTATTTACAGCCTCCCAGGATACAAAGAGAAGGGAAATAAACCTGCTGAGCTTGGGAGGTGGCAAATCCAAGCTCAATAAAACATATTTAACCTCCTTTCATGCCCCACTGTCAGAGCTCTGTGCAAACACCCTCCCTGGAGCCCTCTGGGTGGCTGGGCAGCGTCTGGCCCGACTGGTTTTGCTGCTCAGGAGATCATTATCATTTATCATTATCAAACTCAGGGCAAGGCTGGGTCAGGAGCAGTGCCTTCAGCCAGGACACGTTCCCTGAGGATTCCATGGAGCACAGCTCCCCTGCAGCCCAGCACGAAGGGGATGGTCCTGTGCTCGTGGGGCTTCAGCAGCCAGAGATCTCCTGAGGGTGGGATCAGCAGGGAAATAACCCTGATTGTGTTCAGGGATCCATGAGGAGTTAAAGGAGGAGGAAAAGAGGAGAAACTTCATCCCTTGGAGTGGATCTTCCCACCAGTGGCTTCAGTGGTTAATGAGACTTTTATGTATTTTTGAATTATTTTTTTTTTCTGCTGCCTGGTGGCCTTTCTTTAAATACTGGCCTCAGACAGGATCTAATTATTGCAGAGCAAAATATTTAATGATATTTTAATGTGGGCATTAACACCCAACAGGATGGGGAAGATTCCTTTCTCTTCTGCCTCTGGGACTCACCTGGAACACATTTAGGAATATTCCTGCAGATGGTGACACCAAGGTGCAGAACCTGCTGGAACAATTCCAAGAGTATACATGAGAGAGCTGTTTTAATTATGTCACAAATGAGCATCAAAAATGTAAGAAGTTCACATTTAAAGGGAAAAATAAGAGAAAGCCAAAGTTAAAAATTCAAGGCCCTCAGCCCACTAGCCCAGGTTATTCCAAGTCCAATCCAACCCAGCCTTGGACACTTCCCAGGGATGGGGCAACCACAGCTTCTCTGGAAAAGGGCTTTGTTTTAATGATTTTGTCAATCCATGTGCACTACAACCTCTCCATGGAGTCTTTGATAACCTTTCACTCAGAATAAAGAGTTTTTCAGGCTGGATTAACACTGAGAAACAAAAGAATTGACTGTTCAAGCCCAGCAAATGGGTCAAGCTGAACTTTGCAGTATCAAATACACCTTAAGGAGAGTTTTCCCTCCTGTTTGTAGTGGCACAGAGCCATTTGTGATGAGGAACTGTTTTGCAGCCAGAATGTTCTGTGTGGCTTGCAGGAGTCTGTCTCCAAGACAGATCCTGTGGCACTTGGTTTTATGGGAGAAGGAGGTGGCCTCTCTGTCCTCCAGGAAAGGCCCAGCATTTTTTATTCTTCACAAACTTACAGTGGCTGAGTGACATCATTTCCCTCATGCTCCTCAACAATGAATCCTATTTCCCAAATATGAGCACAGCAATAAACCTGAGACCTGTAGAAAGCTTTGGAGCCATCAGCCAACAACAAACAGACTGATGGTGACTTCCAGATGGAATCGTGGGCAGAAAGCACCAAACAGGAGCACCAATGTCATAAATCACAATTGCTAACTGGCATCATTATTTGGGCCACAAAGATCAGTTTTTACTTATCTTTAATTTTAACAGAGATGTGAATCAAACATGAAGTGGGAAAACTGGAAGAGTTGTTTCAAGAGCAGTTTTCAAGAGCAATCCTCTCCCTGCTCTCTGGGTCACACGGTAAAAACCTTTGCTCCTTTTTGTCCCCAAGTCATATCCTTCCGAGGGCGGATATTTCTGCACTTAATTCTGATGTTATGCAAATGGGAAGAGAAATAATGGTGTCAGTGCCTCTCTGAGGTGAGGGTACAAAGGCTTTCCACGCGTTTCCACACTAGGATGGCATAACTGCAATAAAACTCTGTTTTACTCACTGCTTTACACTCAGCTCAACTCTAAACCAGCTCCTTTTTAAATCATTTACTCATTTTCTTTTTAGATGGAGCCTGACAGCTTCAGAATAACTGAAGTGGAGAATATTAGGAAGAGAGGAGCAGGGAAGATAAACAATCTTGAGAGCAGCTACAAACGCAGCTCGTTCAGTGCTGGAACGGGAACATTCAGGCACTTTTTCCAAAAGAAGCAATTAGACACTTTTTAAATAGCTGCAAAACCTCCTTGTGTTCACTGCCATGAGGAATGGATGAGGTTTATTCACCACAACAAAAAGGATTTTATTGAAAACAGGGAACAGATAGAAGACCTGAAACCCAAACTTTTGTTGGAAGTTAGTGGCTGTACAATCTGAGTGGAGCAGGGACCTGGGTTGGTTAAGGTGGGCAGCAGATATCCATAGGCTTCATACAGGAATTTAAAGTTTCCTTGGTTCCTGCCCCAGCATCCTCAGAGCTGAAATGTTTCCTGGTTTACTATTTCAATACAGAATTCCAGGATGGTTTGGGTTGGAAGGGACCTTAAATTTGGTGGATATTTGGGAAACTGAAGTGCAGGTTGGATCTAACTTGGGACCTGCAACACTTCCTCTAATTTTGCTCCATATTCTTGCATTTTAACCATGCCTTGTCAACGTTCAGAAATGTAAATAGGGACTGGAGCAGATGTGCCTCAGTCTAGGATAGAAAATCAGTATTTTGTCCTTTTGTCTCTGAGCTGTTGAGGAAGTTCTGGGAGAGGATTGTGGACGTGACCCAGCAGATCTGCTCTGCCATGGAACACAGGTCCTCTCTCTTGTGCTGCCTCAGAATAGAGTTTAAAAGAAATCATTCTTATTTCCATACTGAGTCATTGCTGGCACTTTGTTGAGCGAGTGAATTTCGTTTCAGCTGGTGGTGAATTGGGGACAGGTGCAGAGGATCAGCGTTTTGTTCTCCTGGCAGATGCAAGGAGGGGGGAGAGCAGCTTGGTTCTCCTCCATAAAGCAGCCACAGAATAATGGTAAATTAAGACTAAAGCATTTCTGATGAATAAAGGCAGAAGCACAAAGTTTCAGAAGAAAATGTGATCCACAAAAAAACCGAAGTTTCCAATCTTGCAAAATAGAAATTTGTTATAAAGCCGGATATTTATCATTTGTTTTAGTGCCTTTGAAACGTCTCGTGGACTAATTTAGGTTGGAAATAACCCAGCTGGAGGAGCAGAAGGTGGGTGAAGTCACGCAGCCCAGCACACACTGGTCCCAGGTTGGTGGGAGGTGTTACAAGGTACAGACCTCAGAGCCTGACCTGGACCCAGCCACCACAGGCATTTCTCACCAAATTCATTGCAATCTGTTTTTCACACTTACATAATTCATAAAAGTGGTTTTGGGTGATTTGGGCCTGTTGTTTTACTATTTAAATGGTTATTTCTCAGTTAGAAAGGGCTACAATAAAAGTCTTCAGCAAAGCTCTATCTTGAGAAAAGTGATGTAAGTGAAATATTTGGTTAACTGATTAAATGTGGGTTTTAGACACTGGAAAAGCTACAGCCAGATACTTTTCACTGTTGGACAGTGAACCCTCCTGGCTTTGGGGGCAGCCAGTTCTGGGGCAGGCTGATGTACAAACACAGGATTTGGAGTGAAAGAAAACCCGAGTGTTGATTTCAGCAGAGCTCCATCCACCCCAGGGTCCACATCCTGCATCCATTTATCCTTCCAGGGATAAACTCTGAGCTGTAATTCCACCTCAGTTTGGCAATTTCATAATTTTTCATCGTTTTCCACCGTTTCAGGTTTTTTTCCCAGCCAGCGACCGCCGTGTCCCAGAGAGCACAAGCAGCCCCAGAGACGCTGCTCAGGCTCCTGCAGCCCATCTGCCACCCGAGTCCAGGGATTTGTGCCTCCAGCGGGGAGGACACAAGGAATTATTTCTGTGTGGGCTCACACGGGAGCAGCCCCGGCAGATGGATCCCTGCGGAAAGCTCGGAATCCTCGTCAGACACGCACCGGGGATGCTGCAGGAGGGCGATGCTGCAGCCAAGCCTCTCCCGGCTCCCTGCGCCCATGGCCCCGTGCCCGTGGGCTCTCCTGCCAGGGGGAAAGACCTGGCCAGGCTGAGGATGCGTTTTGGAGGAGGAAAAGCGGCAGGGATGGGAAGGAAAGGGTGGATGGTTTGCCGGGATGCTGCGGGCTCTGCCAGCGGGGAATGAAGAGCTGAGATCCCGCTCTGGAACTCGGCTGCCCCATCCATCCCCGTCCCACCCAGCAGTGTCCAGGGAGCTGCAGCCATCCCTGTGCCAATTAACGCCCTGTGCCAATTAACACCCTGGCCGTGGGTAATTAATTAATGGGTGCACCCTGGCTCTGCGTCTGCCCATGGTTCCAGAGCGGAGCCTTCAGCTCGGCTCGGCTCGGCTCATACCAGCTCCTTCCACAGCCCCCAGCCCAATTAAAGGGCTTGATGTGTGCTAATGGCTGCACTAATTAAGTGCTGCTGTTTATCATTAAATAATGAGGCTCATTAGCATGGGCTGTGCAGCGAGGCGCTCGTGGCTCTGCCCAGGAAACCCGGGAGTTCCCTGCTCCAAAACTGCAAGATCCATTTTTTTTTTTCTCCAGCATCTTAAAGCATTCTGACTTGTTTAGCCAAAAGAATTTTAAACGGGGAGCATTTGAACAGGCTGTGGAGGGAAACATCCATCTGCTTGCTGGTTTGGGTCGCTATTGATCCCTCCAGTGCTCCAGAGGCTCGGGGAAAATCGGATATCGAGCACGTTCCCAAAGGGAACATTTTTGCATGTGTACAAAGCCGAATTGATTGCAAGAGTGCAGCCCGCACTGCGAGAAATTTCAGCTGGTTGTTTTGCTGGTGCACCATAGTACAATGTTTTTGTGTCATTTCTGCTCCATAATTCTCAAATTTCCTAAACTAAGCAGAATATTAAAGAGCAGAGTTTTAAAGACTGATATCCACTGAAATATTCACAATATAAAATCTTAACACATCCCCAACACTAATTTAAACCATTCCAGCCATTGGGTAAAAATAAAAAATGGGAAAAAAAACCCCAAACACACAGCAGGGCTGAAAATCCAACTTGTTTTCACTACTCAGTTGCAGATAACCCTGGTGGATCAGAGAGTCCTTTTAAATCCTCATTTTATACAATTTTATTATCAGAGGGGCCAGCTGGGATCATTGTGGCTGAAGATTACCAACATTTCCATTACCATCACTTTATAGCTTGGCCATAAACATCCCTCAGAACTGGGATAGTCCAAGGCTTTGCTTAGAAAGAAATTTTACCTTCAAAACTTTGAGTGACTTAAGAACCATTAAGGAAGGCAAAAGGAAAATAAAAAAGTTAATTTTCCTCATGGTAGATATTTTTTCCAGCCTTCATAACACAGAAGTCTGGTTGTAATGGATACTGCTCCTTCCTATTTGCTTGTTTTCTTGAAAAAAGCTTTGTATCAGGAGCAAAACAGGGCAAAAATGGGATTTTTTTTTTTTTTTTTTTTTGTGGTAGGTTTGTTTCTGGGATGGGGTTTGTGTTTGTGCTTCTGCAGAAGGGCAGAGTTGGGATTTATCCTGGCTGTGATGTTTTCCCCTCTCCATTAACAATGGGATAAAAGCTGGGATATAGTGCTGTGAAACTGCACTGCGAGAGGGAAAACTGGGAGTGATGAGAACTGGAGCAAATGCCCTTTTGCTGGATACAATGGGATAATTTTATTCATAAAATGGCAAATAATTCCCGTGCTGGAAAGCATTTTGCTTTTTCCTAGCAGGGAAACAATGGGCACAATTCATGCAGGCACCAGGGAAAACACGTTTGAAGGCAGAGAGAGCTCCAGAACTCCGTGTGAGTAAATGCTCCTCTAATTCCAGAGCTCCGTGTGAGTGTGGTAAATTCTCCTTTAACTCCAGAGCTCTGTGTGAGTGTGGTAAATTCTCCTGTGATTCCAGAGCTCCAGACCTCCGTGTGAGTGTGGAAAATTCTCCTTTAATTCCAGAGCTCCGTGTGAGTGTGGAAAATTCTCCTTTAATTCCAGAGCTCCGTGTGAGTGTGGAAAATTCTCCTGTGATTCCAGATCTCCATGTGAGTGTGGTAAATGCTCCTGTGATTCCAGAGCTCCATGTGAGTGTGGTAAATGCTCCTGTGATTCCAGAGCTCCGTGTGAGTGTGGTAAATGCTCCTGTGATTCCACAGCTCCATGTGAGTGTGGTAAATGCTCCTGTGATTCCAGAGCTCCATGTGAGTGTGGTAAATGCTCCTTTAAGTCCAGAGCTCCGTGTGAGTGTGGTAAATTCTCCTGTGATTCCAGAGCTCCGTGTGAGTGTGGTAAATTCTCCTCTAATTCCAGAGCTCCGTGTGAGTGTGGTAAATGCTCCTTTAACTCCAGAGCTCCGTGTGAGTGTGGTAAATGCTCCTCTAATTCCACATCCAGCCCCAGAGCTCCCTCAGGGATCATTCCACACATGATGCCATGCCCTGGATCAATAGGTTAAAGCTTCCTCATCACTGTGTATCACTGGGTCAAATAAAGGTTATTTTTAGCTCCAAACCACCTCTGTGTTGTGGTATCCGAGAGGGGGGAGCTCCCTGGGACCTGTTGGGTTGGAAATTCTTTCCTGTTGGAGTGTTATCCGTGTTATCCCCATGTGAGCATCAGACAAGGGGTTTGACCCTGATCTATTTATTTCCCACTAGGGGAGCCCATTAAAGGAGATTAGAGGCCAACTCAAAGTGCACAAATCATTCCTCTTACTACTGAGAGCCAGGAAAATAAGAGAAAAGAATTTTACTCATCCCTTACCAAGCAATTCCAGGTCCCGAAGTGATCTATGTCAGGCAAATATTCAGGAAATATTAATCCACATTAAGACATGGACAATGCCAGGATGCCCAGGAAAATCTCATCTCCTGGGACCTCACCAGGAAAACAAAAAAATTAAAATTAAAATTAAAATTAAAATTAAAATTAAAATTAAAATTAAAATTAAAGAGTGTTATTGCTGTCAGGGAAGGAGATAAGGTGTTAAATAAGCCTGATAAGGGATGCAGGGCTGTGGCACATCCAGGGATTCACATCTGTAAGAGCTCAGATGGGACATGAGATTTGTGGGAATCAGCGGCATGACACCCCTGAATCTACAATAAAATACAATATTTCATAAATTAAAATATCTTCTAGCCAGCATTGCTCACAGCCACCATGTCCCACCTGAAATTTATCCTTCTGAGCAGATTTTTGGGAAGAAGAGTTGAGGTGCATGATTACATTGATTTCTTATTTAAAATAGACTTTCCTGGGGTTTTGTCTCCATGTGAGTGCGTGGGTTTTATTCTTTCATTAAATAAAAACCTAATGAAAATAAGGATCTGAAAAGTTGGAGGGCAGGAATGACTCCACTGCCTCTGGAGAGAGGCCATTAGCTCTGTCTGAGCTGTTTTATTACTGAGAGCTGCAAAACCACTCCTTTGCCTGCAAAAACAGCTGCATTTTAGTTTGGTAGCATTTGGGGGAGGACTGTGATTAACTGAGAGGTCGATTTTCTACATTTTCTGCACAATTTCAAATTCAAATGATATCCAAATTAAATTCAAACCTGAAAAAGGCTCTTTTTGCTTACACAGAAGCAGCCTGAATCACCCACATGCAGGAGCTCTCCTCTTAATGTGTTTTTCCCAAGATTTGGCAAAAAAAACCCCCAGATTTCTAAAGGGTTTTCCTTTATCTACACATGACGTTCCTGCATCCTGGTAAAGGATGCAGGAATCCTTAAACCTGCTCGGAGCCATTGGACTCCAAACACCTGAGTGTGAAAAATAATCATGCAGACCAAATGCAGGAGTCAGGATTATTCTGGCTGCGTTCTCCTGGGTGTCCAGAGGGCTCAGGGAATTCAGGAGGAAATTCCACAGGAGCTTTGGTGCCAGGGTTTGCCCTGGCTGCCTCCACTGCTCCGGAGCTGCGTCACCATTTTATGGAGCCCATGGAATATTCGTGGGTTCATTATTTCCACCTCTGCTTCCCCCTGGAGCAGGCACAAAACTTCATTATTTTTTTTAAATTTAACTCACTAGAAATACTGAAAATTGCTTCGAGCAGTTAATGTAGCTAAAATACAACAAGCAAGCTCTGCTGTGCGTAAAAGACAAAAAACTCCTGCTCTGGTCTGGTTCTCTGTGTGCCCAGCAAAATAGTGGAATATGGAAAAACAGGTTTAAAACCCCCCCTTTCATTATGGAATAACAGGTTTAAGAAGCCTTGTTCTGTACCAAAACCTTAAAAACTGGCAGGGGAAATATTAAATTCTACAGCAGGACTTTACTGCCTGGGTTTTATCTCTTTTCCAGCTCCAGGTTCCAAATGAGCGGGCAGATCCCAGAATCATCCTGGTCCTGGAGAAGAGTGAGGTGGATCCAGGGGCTGACATCCTGCTGGTTCTGCTCCATTCATCACCATCAGCAGGGATGCTGCTCTGCCTGGCAGATTTTTGGATCCATAATTGCATCAAAAGTGGGAATTAAATGGAATATTTCAGGCTGGTGAAGCCACGGCCCTGGGTGGCTTGGAAGAGGAAAAAAGGACAGTGTTAACTGAGGAATTCCCAAATAGAGGGTCAGCAGAGATTCATGGAAAAGAGGAAGGGGAGGGAGGAGGCTGAGATTACAGAGCAGTAATGCTCTGAGCAGTCCAAAAGTCAGGGATGCTGGGCTGGAAACCAGGAGTTGGTGGCACCAATTTTTCCATAGGGAGAGGGACAGGACTGCCCAGTGACAGCACAGCCCTGGCTGGATCACATTCCAGAGCAGGGAAAACTGTGCAGATGGAAGGAAAGACATGGCTTATGGAGGTAGTTTGTGAATAATTACATTTATGTGTTTTTAAAATGTCCCATCCCAGCAGAACCAGGCACGAGGCTGCAGCCTCAGCCCTCCAAGGTGGGAGCAGCCCCATGGAGCTGAAATGGGGACAGAAGTGCCACTCCTGGGACTTAAACAGCAAATTCCCAGCTTTGGAAAGCCTTGGGAAAGCCTTGGGGCAGGCTGGCTGCTCCCACCCCAGGCTGGAGCTCCTCCTGCTCCAACCCATCTGTGCTGATTTCATCACCATAGACTTCAAATGAGTTGGATTTCTCCTGAATCAATCCCCAATTAATTACCTCAGCTGAACATTGTACAAAGGACCAATTTTTATCTCTTTCCCTGCCCATGTGACTGATTCACTGGTAATGGAAATCTTTGCCTTCAGGCAGAGGAACGATGGCAGCCGGGTCTTCTGCTGCCCATAAAAGCCAGGAAAACTCAGAGATATTGCTCTCCTTTTCCCATTTTCCATTTTTTTATAGACATCTGCATCCAATCAATTGTAACAAATGTCTTCTCTAAGCTCCTTGTATATTTTTTAAAGGTCTGACTGGTGCAGCTCCTGAAGGAAGCAATGGGAATATGGCTGTAAATGGGCAATTAGTGGGAAGCAACACTCATTTATGATTTTTTAATAATTTCTATGAAATGTTACGAGTCATTTTACTGAAACTTGCTTATTTGTCTTGCACTGACCTCACTAGAAACACTCATCTTGCTAAATTGACCAGCAAGCCACATTTATTGGAGTCATTTAAACCAGGAAATATCAAGTGACTTATAAAATGCAGAAGCTGGAGCAGAGGATTCACATTTGTAGAATCTCCTCTTTCTGCCACTGGTTAAACCCAGCCAATTCAATGGCAGCAGATCATGAGTCACAAGCCTGTAGGAAACAGAAAATCCATCCAAAGTCTGGAATATTTGTGGTGTAAGGAGGAACGGCACCAGGATTCAGCCACTGGAGAGGGAAGGTTGAGGACCCTCCAAGGGTCTCCAGCCTGCAGGACTTTGTCCATCAAGTGAAAGGATCTCATCTGTAGGATGGAGAATCTTTGTCTGCCCTGTTTTTCCTGGCAGTTGTGCCCTGCAGTGAATTTTATCAATTGATGAATGGATTTCCCTGGAGAGCAAACCCTTCTCCCCACGCTGGGACGGGCCCAGGAGATGGGCTGGGTTTGATGGCACAGGAGCAGGTTTGGGTTTGCTCTTTCCTCCTCCCTCAGCTCTTCCCAGTTCTCCTTTCTCCTCCTGACTCATAAATAATGGAGCTGTACAGAACAGCCAGAATCTACCCAGATCTTCTTACAAAAGGAGGTATTCTCCACTGGAAAAACCAGTGTAATTGCAGTTCCATTTTATTATTTGATCTCTCTGTTGTTTATAGTGTAAATAAGGAAGACTGGGATTTGGGAGCTGCCTCCCAAAAACCTCTGTTAAAAAGGAAGTTGGGTTATTTTGTTTGGCTGCTATAAATACTTCATGAAAATGTCTACTCTGTCAAAGAGAATGTGAATTTGCTGAGTGTTGAAAGGAGCTGCAGAAATGCACATTAAAGATTCACAACCCAGCCCAGGCTTCATTCAGGAGAGGCTTTCTCATGATTTTTTCAGTTGATGGGATCCTTCACAGACATGAGAATATTTGTATCTTCCTTTGACTAAAAAGCTGCTTTAAAGCACAGCTTGATGGTCTTATTCAAACAGAGACAACATTCAAAGCTGGCAATTAAGGACTCAGGGGTTTGGCCAAGGCATCACATCCCCACTGCTGAAATATTCAGTGCTCGGTGCTGGCTCTGGGTTTGTCTCACTTGGTGAGGAGCAAACTCTGGATGGGAGCTCTGCAGGTCACCTCAGGTGCCTCGTGACAGGGCCATGCTGAGCTCCTCCATGTCCCCCTCATTGAATCCAAAATTAAATAGCCCACAAACCACAGAATCACGGGATTTTTGTGTTATTTTCCACCCTGTTGGTTGTGGGGATATGTGGGGTGAATCAGCCAAGTGGTCCATGAGATTTTAAGTTGTATTCCAGCTCTTTTGGTTGGACAGGGCTTGGAGCAGCCTGGGGTAGTGGAAGGTGTCTCTGCCCATGGCAGGGAATGGAATGAGATGAGCTTTGAGGTTCCTTCCAACCCAAACCATGCTGGGACTCTGTGATTCTCTCCTGGATGTTCCCAAGTGATTATTTTTGTTTTCAGTTGCCAATCCCAGCGAGTCCTGCACATGTAACACAACACCTGCACATCCTAATTAAATCCTGAATTCTATTTGTTCATTGAGTACTTGTCCGTGGCTATATCTGATTCAAACCTGCCAACTGTTTTTCCCTAACAAACCATGATTTATTTGAGTAGATCCTGCAATTCATTTCTCAGGGCAGCGCCTCTCCCTGCAGTCATTTGGGCTGTTCTGTGTCTTACTGTGCTTCCATTCTTTTTGAAAGAAAATGAAATCTCCCACATGAATTAGCATAATTTCTTGTGAGAGTGACTGTGCTAAAGCCATTGACTAAAGCAGTTTGCAAACCAGCATATTTTTCCAGGGAGATGAGTTCCTTCTGGGCAGATATGCAAATGGAGTCTTCTTTTTATTCAAATATCTGAGGAATTATTTGTGGGGAATTAGTTTGTGATTGTTCCTGAATCAGTATAAAAAGCACTTGGACACTGCCTGCATATTAAGAGTAGTTATTTATAACACTTAATAACTCAACTCAGCAAAGGTCACAAGGGATAAATGGTGCTCCTGGATTCAGGCAAACATAATTCATTAAGGATTAACATCTGTCTGGTAATAGAAAAACATAATGGAGCTATTGGCCTTCACTAATTTCCCTAAGATCAACACCCTTTAGGGTTTGGGGATGTTTTATCTTTTTTCTGTGCAATACAGATCCAAGGAGATATTGATTGGGATGCTCTAAGGCCAAGCCCTGGGTGTTTGTGGAGCATCAGGGGTTGAGAGGTGATAAAGAACAAACCCTCAGCTCTGGCACTGCTAAAATTGGCAGCCTGAGGTGGTCCAGGATCCAGAAAAGGAAGGTGACCTGTTCCTAGGGTATTTCTGGGCTGAAACCACCTCAGCAGGAGCTTTCACCCTTCCCCAGAAAGCTCAGGGTAAGCAAAAGCAGCCCAGAAATGGGGAGAGCTCCCAAAGAGTGTGGAACCAACCAGGAGCAAACCAGAAGTGGAATTAGTAGTAGAAGTAGTTCCCAAAGAGTGTGGAACCAACCAGGAGCAAACCAGGAGTAGAATTGGGGTGGTGCTCCTGCCCTGACAGGAGATCCAGGAGCTCTGGGAGGACAGGAGAGGGCTCGGGATGAGGGGAGCTGCTGCCAGGGTGACCCAGGTGAAGTGGGATCCAACCTGCCACCAAAGGGAAATGTTCTCCAGGGGTCCCACATTTCACAGCTCATGAAGTGAAATGTGAGAGTATAAAAATATTTCCCATAATCGCCACACTCTACCCTTGGCCACCTGGACCCTGCAGCAAGAGTGATCCAGGGAAATCCTGCCAGCAAGATCCATCTCCTCTCACTCCATCCAGCCCACGAGGACTTCCCTGGGCAGCAGCACTCCTGCTTTCCTCTGCCACCAACTCCCTCATGCCTGGAAGTTTTCATCTGACCGGCAAGAAAAAGCAGATTTCTTGTTGAATTGACAACATGCCATTAAAATTCAGCTGGAGCTGTCTCCTGCTTTGGTGGCAGCACATCCCTTTGGGCATCTGCCTTGTAGGTCAGACATCCTGAGGTACCACTGAAGAACCAGAACTTTATTACTACAGAGGAGAAGAGATAAAAGGGAGAGAAAGATAATAATTACAGGCTGAGCAGAGGAGAAAAATGTTATTAGTGGCTCCAACGACCTGTCTGCCCCGGGCATTGGAAGTCCACCAAAATAAACAATTGGTCTGGGAGATGTGAGTAAATAGATAATGCAAAATTTATGTTCTTTGGGTCTCTTTGTATTTAATGAATGCAGTGACTCCACAAACAGGTTGTGTCAGACACGGTGTCCAGCAGAACGCGCCAGCTGAGCCGCTCTGACAAAAACCAGGTCGCAAAGGGTGACCCACTCCAAACTGCAAAGACACCTCCCCGTGCACCACCAGGACACGTGGAGAGACCTGACATTGCAGCAGAAAGTTCTGCAGTTGTTTGGAAGGTGAATTGTGCTTTCCTGCTGAAATGGAGAGGATCGGTATGGCAGGACAATGAGTTGTGGAGCCTCAGTCCTGCTGGGACCATGCGTGGTCAATTATTGTCCTCAATCCTGCTGGGACCATGTGTGGTCAGTCCCTGTCCCTCAATCCACCTGGGACCATGTGTGGAGGGAGGTCCCTGTGGAGGGAGGTAAATTTGTGTGAGGGCACAGCTCAGAGGAGACCCAGCTCAGGTTTGCTCCATCCATGGGAATTTTAGTCCAGCCCCAGGATTAGGCTTCTAATCTTTGTATTTAAGCTACAAAGTGAAAGATGTGCCCAGCCATGGTTTGGAACAGGATGATTTTGGGGTCCCTTCCATCCCAAACCATTCTGTGATTCTACAAAAATAATGAAAACCTCGAATCCCTGATCATCAGGCAAAAAATCCCAAGTCTTTTTTAGCGCAGATTTCCCTGCTTGTTTTATTTTACCCTTTCTCCTCAGGTGTGGCAGAATCCCTCAGGCAGCCGCCAGCCCATCCGCAGCCGGGCTGTGCCAGCATCCCGCCCGGTCACCATGGCAGCGGGATGCACAGGACAGCGAGCAGCACAAACCCTCCGGAGCCCTCCGGAGCCGAACGGGAATCTCAGCAATCGCCAGCCCAGACTCCGGGCGTCCCCAGGGACGGGCTGAGGGCCCGGGGTGACGCAGGCTCTGATGTCACCCGGCGGTGGCCCCGGTGCCACCGAGGGAACGGCGATGAGGCGGGCAGGGCCGGCTCTGCGGGAGGAGCCGAGCGCTCATGGATGTCACCAGCGCCCGAGGAGCCGCGCTCGGCACGGCAATGACGGGGGGGGACACGGACAGGAACAATTGTGGCATCGGAGGGGAAACAAAGGGAGCGGCTCCCGGGAAACGCGGCTCATCTGCATGGCAGGGCTTCCTCCGAGCGTGGGGAATGGCCCCGGGTGGGATGAGAGGGACGCGGGGAGGTGCAGGCGATCTGTCACTGCGAGGATCAGTCCTGGGTGTTGCACTGTTGGTATTTGAGATGGTTTTTGCCTGGGAGATGGAGCAAAGCCGTGCTATTTCCCATGGTGGCTCCAGGTGTTCTACCTGGCACCTGCTCCAGTCATTCCATGGAATCCCAGGGTGGTTTGGATGGGAAGGGACCTTAAGGATCACCAATTCCACCCCTGCCATGGGCAGGGACACCTCCACCAGCCCAGACTGCTCCAGCATGGCCTGGGACACTGCCAGGGATCAGGGACAGCCACAGCTGCTCTGGGAAATCCATGCCTGGAAAATTTCTACTCTGTTCCATCCCCAACTCCACAGGGAAGAATTTTCTCCTAATATCCGATCTAAACCTGCTCTCCTTCAGCCCAAAAGGATTTTCAGATCACATCTGCCCAGCTGCATGAGGAACAACTCATTGACCGCTGTGAGTGACACATAGGAATCCTCTCCACTGCTATTTCTCTTTAAAATTTAATTCAAGTCTCAGGTTTTCAGAGCAGAAAACTTTAATTGGAACAATGGTCACAAGCACAGGGTCTTTCTGCAGTGGTTTTGAGCATCAATAACAATTAATTTCCAAAGCTCATTATGTGGGTTATTTGTGTAATGAGCTCAGGCAGTGTTTGAGTCATTGCAGCTGCTCCAGGTGGGAGCAGCCTGAATTTCAGGTGCGGGATGATCGGTGCAGAAAATCAGATTTTTCCTGACCCTAGAGAGGGGCCTGAGCCCTCAGCCAGGGGCTGCTGTGTCAGCACTGCACAGAAGATTCCAGGGAACATCACAGCAAAGGAGAAAGCAGCAAAGACCAGGAAAATCAGGGCAGCATTCACTTTTAGGGGAATCCCAAAGATGATCAAAGGGCATTTGGGCCATGAGAGGGAATTTCTTGCCCAGCCTAGACTGAAGAATTCCAGCTGCTCCTCCAGGATTAGCAGCATCTCTGTTTTTTAAGCAAGCTAAAAAGTGCAGGCTGCTCTCTGCCCACTTCATAATGCTCAGCTGGGAAATCCCAAGGACGTGGAGCAGAAATAATTGGATATAAAATGACAAAGTGGCATTATTATACATCATAGACTTTCTGCTGAATCAATACATGTCAGGAAGCATTCTGCTGCCCCCAGCTATCAGCAAAGAAAGTTCTCCATGGCATTCCCCCCAGTTTAGTGCTGCCTTTCCTCCTGCACCTGTGAGGGAGCCCATGCCTGGGACAGGGAGAGCAAGGAAGGAGCAGTTTGTTACAGAGACCCCTCAGAGGAAGGCAATAATCCCCTAATGGGATTTACCCAAACCAAATTTACCCTTCCTAACCATCCTATAAAATATTCACTCAGTTTCATGGAAAATCAAGAGAAAAGCTTCCAAGTGTTTGGGAGAATCAGATGGATGAGCAGGTACATTAAAATCAGGATTTTTAACCCACATTATGAGGATGTTTTCTGAGCAGGAACCCAGGAAAGCCATCGGTGCCCAGGTCCCCTCTCCTCAGTGGGTTTCCATTAACAAATGGTTTTCCTTAAAGCACCCCATCCTTGCCCAGAGCTCCTCTCCGTGCTCTGCTTTTCCAGCCCAAAACAGCAGGGCAGGGGCAGGGCAGGCACCTCTTGCACACCTGTGACACCCTCAGGAACTCTGACAGATCCCTGAGCGTCCTCCATTCTGCTGACACCAATCCAGGGCACAAATTCATTTAAAGGCTGGTCCAAGCCCCAAAGCACAGCCCAAACCCGCTGGAATCAGGTGACAAAACATCAAGAAGTCAGCACTGCTGCTTTCTCCAAAAATTCCCTCTCCCTGTTCCTGAGCACTCCCTGGAGCAGCCCTGCCCCTTTCTCTGCTCCTTATCCCCACAGAGAATCCCCAGCACCAGCAGCCCCCAGGCTCCAGCTCATTACAGCAGATAAAAACCACCACAGCCTTATCAATGCCACAGCAAATAACGCCAGAAATAAACTGATTTTTTATAGTAGGCACTGCCTCAAACACAACCTCAGCTCTGCGAGCAAAGGTCCCTCACCAAGGAGCACTCAAGGTGTTGCTCAATAGGTTCAGGTAACAAATGACCTGTCTGCTAATTAAAAGCTAATTATGTCCTGCAAGAAATTGCTAGCAGATGTTCAGAGTAAATAACAGGAGAGGCTGGGCAGGTGCTGTCCTTTCTCCCAGTCCTGGGAAAGGGAACTCTTACAAAGATCTCTGGAAGTTCTCTGCCTTCAATTTTATGCAAATTGTAATTATTTCATTCAAGTTTTGTTGTTTGTGCCTTGGGTGCAGTGTTGTCCCCTGGCTGGCTCTGCAGGCAAATGTCCTTTTCTGTTTTGCTCTGCCATTCTTTTATTTGAGTAAATCTGACTCAGGTGTTTCTGTCTTCCTGAAAAACAAACCAAGGAATCTGCAAAAAGCTTTTGGGGATGCTGAATGCTTGTCCCTGGATATCTGCCAGGGGATGAGGCTGGGGAAGGAAAGGCCCTGGGAGTGATAAAAACAACTCTGTGTTCCAGGTGGGTCAGAATTCCAATTCCAGCTCTAAATGAGCAGAAATGCTCCTTCTCCATAGGATGCAAACCTCTGAATCCTCTGATTTAGTCACAGCCCCAAAACCTGGGCAGGGAAAATGTTTTTAGGAGGAATTGAAGGATGGAAGAAACAGCAAATACCCCCCAAGTGAAGAAATGGACCCCAGATTATTCTTGTCTGGCAGAGCTGATCTGGGGCCATCAGAGCCCCTGGCAGCTCCTGGTTCCAGTGCCACATCCAGGTGCCACCCGCAGCTCCCATCTCTGGAAAATTTCTGGAAATATTTCTGGAATTTGCACACCTTCATGTATGTGGTGTTGTGTCTTTATTCTCCTGTTTGGACACTGTGGAAGTGGGACAGGTCTGAGCTGTTCTGGGGTGAAAGGATGGAAATTCCCTCAACACACACAATTCCTGTGCTCTCCTTTACTCCCCCAGAATGAAACTCCACTGCATTCTTTTAATTTCCCCCTCATCACAAATAATATGGTGGGTGCAGGATTTTCTCTTTATAAAAACACAACTATAAAAGGTTTGTAGGATTTGATGTTCCTGAAAACGCACAGCAGTGGGAAAGGGGGGACTGGGAAAAAAATCCCCAATGTTCATAATTCAGGTGGCAGAGTTGGGTTTAGCTGGGAGGGAAACCTTGGATGAACCCAGAGGAGGAGGAAGAGGAGGAGGAGGGGTGGGAAAGGCCTCCTGGGTGCCATCCAGGATCCCTGCCTGTGTTATTTTGCTGCCCACATCCCATTAAATGCCAGAGCAGAGTCTCCAGAGCTGTGTGCCAACTCAAGGAGGACACATTGATCTGTCCCAGCCCACCTGGAATTGTGACCTGGGATGGCACAGGGTCCCCAGGCACTACAGACTCACCTGCTGCCGTGTGTGACATCCAGCAGGGATTGCTCATCCCTGTGTTTTGTCTCTGCTCCCACGACGTGCACAGCAATATCCCATTATTGTCTTCATTTATCAATATTACATTATTGTGTTCATTTATCTGTGACATTTCAGCAGAGCTCTTGCAGATGTCTCTGAGCAGCGCTCACAATGATGATAGTTTGGGTTTTTTTCCTCTTCAGAGTGAATTTTTCCACACCTCATAGAGCTGGGAAGGCTCATTTTAGGAGAAAACTCATTTTTTTATCACCCAGGGTAGATTCATACTTTTCTTCAATCTCAAATCCCTCTCTGACTGTGGCAGCCTGGGCAGGGAGGAGCCAGGACACTCTGAGGATTCTCTTCCAGGTTTGGCACCAATTTCTGTCCCTGTTGGAAGGGCCATGGTGAGATCCCACACAGGTTTAATCATTAATGTGATCCAGGCCTCTCCTTCCCACCCCTAAAAATTAATTCTTATAGAGCCTTCAAATGGATAATTGACTGCAGCCAGCACAGCTCCTCTGATGCAAAACAAGCTGCAGGATTTAAATCAATAGAATGCAATTCCCCATTTTCATCTCAGCAAGGTGAGCCCCAAGGAGAGGGGAGGGGATAGAAATGGTGTTTCCTTGCCAAACCTTCCTGCCTCACCCAGTGGGTAAATTCAGATCCAATAAAGCTGCTGGGGGAATATTTATTTCATTGATCACACAGTTTTAACTCCCTCAATGTAAGTTTGTGCTGCCCTGGTCTAGCCAGGGGGTGGATGAAGAGTTTTGCATTGGTCACTGGAGTTCCATTTCCAGACATTTCTCCTCTCTTGTGCTGTTACAGGAGGCTGTACTGGGCTCTGTTTTGGGGAATGGAGGATTTATGAAGGAAGGAATTGTTCCCTGTGAGGGTGGGGAGGCCCTGGAATGGATTTCCCAGAGAAGCTGTGGCTGCCCCATCCCTGGCAGTGTCCCAGGCCAGGTTGGATGGGGAAGGTGTCCCTGCCCATGGGATGATCTTGAACATCCCTTCCCACCCAAACCATCCTGTGATTCCACAAAATACCTTTTATTTTGCATTGTGCATAAAATTACAAAATTTAGATTGGCTTGGTAGGGAAGCCACTCTGTGACCGTGTTCACAGGGGTCTGAGGATGAGGGAAGAGATGGGGATCTGACTCCATGTTTCAGAAGGCTGATTTATTATTTTATCATATATATTATATTAAAACTATACTAAAAGAATAGAAGAAAGGATTTCATCAGAAGGCTAGCTAAGAATAGAAAAAGAAAGAATGATAACAAAAGCTTGTGTCTCAGACAGAGTCTGAGCCAGCTGACTGTGATTGGCCATTAATTAGAAACAACCACATGAGACCAATCCCAGATGCACCTGTTGCATTCCACAGCAGCAGATAATCAATGTTTACATTTTGTTCCTGAGGCCTCACAAATTCTCAGGAGGAAAAATCCTAAGGAAAGGATTTTCCATAAAAGATGTCTGTGGCAGCCGCTCAGCACTCCCAGCTCGTGGCACTTCCCCTGGCTCCCTTCACACCTGCCACAGCCCCAGACAGCCCAGTCAGAAATTTCCAGCTGGGATTTGTCCCTTCCAGGGCTGCTCCAGCCCAGCAGCTCCTGTGCAGCCCAGTTATGCAATGATTCCCTGGCCCTTCCCTGTGTGAGCAAAGGTGGGGAAGTGCAGAGGTGCAGGGAGCTCAGGCTATGCTGAGTGTTTCTATTTCTGCTGGTGCTGCTGAGCCTCTGCCCTGCTCTGCGTGGGCTGGAGGGGACAGAAAAACACTCACATGGTGATTGGAGAGGTTTTGCCTTGAATGGAGCTGTGCAGAATCCCTGATTTGGGCAGGGATGGGATCAATGCCTCGCTCTGCCCTTGAGGAGGTTCCTGCGCCTCTTCCAAGCCAGAGAAACCCCTGACTCATTCGTGCCTCACCTACACACCACAGCCCAGGTCCTAAATGGAATTCTCAGGATGCCTCCAAGTCCATTAAAGCCAGCAGAGCTCCTCCTGCTCAGGGAAAGCAGGCTGGAGTTTGTCTTTCCATGCATTAACATCACATGGCAGAAACGCGGAGCTGCGTCCCCACCTGACCCTGAGATGGATCAAAAGATCAATAAGATTTCAGTTTGCATCATTTATCTGTAATTTCAGATGCCTTTAAGCAGCAAATTTACTAAATCCTTTATTATTCTGACTTAACCAGCAAGCAGCAATCATTTCTTCTCTCAGAGTGGGAGCATGGAGATATTTCCTCTTAAATTCAGTGCCTGGTGTGGGTTTGTTCCCAAACTCTGTTCTCGGTGGCTGAGCATCCCAAATATTTACCAAGCTCCAGAAGACAAGGTGGGAAAGGCCAGTTTCATTTATTTAGCCTAAACCCCTGGGCAACACAAATGCTGGGCTGCCCTGGTGCCATTTAAATATTTATATAGAGCCATCAGCTGCTTGACCTGCTCCCTTCTTTATTAAACAGATCCTGTGGATAAATGAATCTGCTTCTGCCACTTCCATTGGGGTTTAGAGCCAAATCCCACAGTTTGCTGTGACTTGGGGCTGGCATTCTCTTTGGCCATAAGTAATCCCCTGATGATGAACTTTTCTCCCAGTCTGATGGATGACTGTTCCAGCAAGTGTTTCCCTTCAGGATGAGAGCCCACACTCCTCCACTCCCTCTGCTGATTTAATCAGACTTTTGGGAAGAGGAAAATTCAGAATGTCTTAGCCTTCATTATATTGTAATTGATTTCTTTTATGGCTTTTCCTGATTGGTTTTGAGTTGGTTTTTCAGCCACCCTTCCCCTCAGTCATTTTTTACCTCTGTCTGCAGGAACCTGTCACGTCCTGCAGCCTCTGCCCTGGCTCGTTTGTCTCCCAGCTCCTGGCATGGCTGCAGCATCTCTCCCATTCCAGGTCATTAATCACCTGCCAGGACCCGAGCTGGCACCTCCACAGCAAACCCAGAACAAACCTGCTGTCAGCAGAGCTCGCCATTGGGGTTATTTTCCTTTCACGTGCTCCATTATAAATTAATTTATTGTGTTCCATCCTCGCGCCCTGACAGGCAGTGGGTGTTGGTTTCCAGGGATGACGCAGGAGGGTTTGTTCCCATTGCTGCCTCCTGCTCCTGACACAGCCACTGCTGGGGATGCTCCCACAGACCCTCCTCTGAATCCATGAATCCATGAATCCAATCCATGACTCCATGAGGGCTGTGCTGCTGGAATTTCACCCCTTGGCACAGCCTGTTGCAGCCTCAGCTCACCTTCCTCACCTCCTCGAGAATTTTCCACCATGTGGACATGCTTGAAATCCTCCTTAGGTCAAGTTTTCCTTAATTTGAGAGGAAAAAAGTCCTCAGCTCTTCACCTGGGGTTTCATAAACCCTTCTGGATTTGTGTAGCTGTCCTTTGGGATTTTGGTTGCAGTTGGTTTTATTTAAAAAGAAAGTTTGGTTCATGTTTCAAAACCCAACAAAAAATACAACACTGGCAAACTGTTTTAAATGCATTTGATGTAAAATAATATTAAAAAAATAAAAAAGAAAAAAAGAAAATAGAAGAGAGCAGAGCTGCCTTCCACATACCCCCACAGAGCAGGGGTCACCTCCTCCTCCCTCACCCCAGCACTGACATTTGGGGTCGACCCTGGGGAGCACTGGGACACCCCAAAGCTCTTGCCCTGGCAATGCTGGTTTAGCATTCCAAGACCCAGTTGGATTTCAAGGATCATCTCCCAGCTGGGCAATGGACTCGACCCTGAAAATCCTCAGAAAATTGCTGAGTGCCCACCCCAGTGTTCATTACAGAGCCACGAGCTGGAAAAAGGAACTTTGTAACGTTCCCAAGCAGGATTTTGGGCAGAACCAAAAAAAAAAAAAAAGACACCTGTAATGAACCTGCACTGAGCTGGGCTGCAGCTCAGCCACGTCATCAGCAGAGGAAACTGTTCTATTTCATTAATTTTGCAGAAAATACATGGGAGCTTCTGCCTAATGAATACTAATAGACCCTTTAAAGCTCATTTACCAAATCCTTACAATTAATGGACAATGGGAGGCATCACTTACAGAGCACATCTGAGCAGCCCCAAAATATTCTATTTGTTTGTCCCAATAATTGCAAAATAAAATACATTGATTGCTCCATATTTATGAATTCAAGAGCTATTTGTGTCTGTGCTCTGTGTAATGAAGGTTATAAAAGCATCTTAATGCAAAGTACAAGGAAAACTTGAAAACTGCATGAAATTTGGGAAACAAGACCTTGTGAGTCAGTCATTTACTCATGTTCTCTCCCACCAAAGCACAGGGAGGATGATGCAAACAGGATGTAGGAGGATTTGTGGATATTTATGAGCAGGTGCTCTTCAGCTGGAGTCAGGTTTGGAGTAATTGGCACCTGAGGCTGCCAGGGGATTTCGGTGGGAGCAGGAATTCTCTGCAGTGTCCTTGGATCTGCAGCAGGATCTGTCACTGCAGGCACAGCACAGGGAATCCCAGCATGGTTTGGGTTGGAAGGGACCTTAAAGCTCATCCAGTTCCACTCTATCCCATCCCCTGCCATGGGCAGGGACAATTCCACCGTCCCAGGCTGCTCCAAGCCCCATGCAACCTGGCCTTGGGCACTTCCAGGGATGGAACAGCCACAGCTTCTCTGGGAAATCCATTCCAGGGCCTCCCCACCCTCACAGGGAAGGATTTCTTCCCAATTCCACCCCACCCAGCCCTGTCCTCTGGCAGTGGGAGTCATTCCTGCCCCATTCCCCTCTGTCCAAGGCGAGCAGTGGCCCTGAACAGGCTCTGCTGCTGTGTTGAGCCCTTCACCCCCACCCTCCATGAGGTTTTCCCAACAGGAATTTGAGCCCAAACCCACCCTGCTGATGAGGTCTGAGTGCCCAGCCTCTGGTCCCACTGCCTTTCCCAGAGCTGGGGTGGCTGCAGGAATTTGGGCCCTCCAAACCTTGCGATCGAGGATTTCCAGTCAAGAGCCACCTGCTTCCTTTTATTTCCAGTCTGGAGCCGTTTCATGTTGACATTGTCTCTGCAAAGATATTTTGCCAGGTTTTCTTCTGCTTTAGAGCAAAAGCCAGCTGCAGCACAGAGCAGGCAGAGGCTCCTCAAGAAGTGAAGGAATGTCAGAGGTGTGTGCATGGCTGGGTCTTGGGATTTTCCATGTGGGGTGATGGGAGCAAGGGATAAATAGAAGCATCCCCAAAAGGGGAAAAAACTCCCATTGCATTTAAACCACGGAGCTGAACCCCAGCAAAACAGTCCCCAACTGCTTCTTGTCTGTGCTGAGAAATATCCAGCAGGCATTTAGCCTCATTCTCAGGGCTTTGGGCACAGCTCCACCACATCCATCTCCCTGTGGTCTCCACATTCCCTGGTTAAAGCTGGGCCTCCAGCAGTGCTGGGTCTGTTGGGTATCACCTGCTAACGAGGCCATCCATCTCTCCCAGGCCAGGGGAACCAGACTCACGTGGCTCTTCAGTGATTTTCATCATTTTTTTAACTGATTTCTCTAAATCCACAAGTGCTGTTTTCAGTTTTCATCTTCAACGTGCCCATCCACCCCTCCTCTTATTTCCCCTTATTCAGAAACCACCACCTGCAGCTCTGGGGAGGGATCAGCCTCTCAGAACACCCAAAATGCTGCCAGCCCCAGCCAGTCGAGGTGGCAGCACCTCTGTGGAGCAGCTGGGTGCTGATGATCAGCCCCAGCCCCTCCAGCCCATCCATCAGGGCTGTTCCTGGGGGGAAGCAGCTCTGTGAGGCTGCAGAGCCAACCTGCGCAGCCTTCAGGACAGGGGTTTAATAATTCAGTGGTTTTTTTCTTCCAAACATCATTTATTAGCTCTTTACAGAGCTGTTTGCTGCTCAGTCAGAAACTAAAGCCAATTTTCTTGGTGAGTGTGTGGCTCTAATGCTGTTAAACTTCAGAAAACCTCATCAGCAGTGATTTGGCCCCAGGTATGAGCAAGTGAGGAGGTAAACAGCAGCGTTTTCCTGCTGGCCTGTGGATCTGAGGAGCCTGGCAGGCTCTTCTTGCAGCAGATCTGGCTCTTGGGCATGGCCACACTCCCCATGGAACCAGTGCCTTGTGCCAGACAATGAATGGTTTGGACACCCACCAAAATCTCCTCTGAGTCATTCTGAAACCTTGAAGTGCTGATCAGCATTGCTGGGGATGACAGGAAGCCCTGGGAAACAGGGAGGAAAGCTTTCACTTTGCTACTTTTTTTTTTTTTTTTTTTTTTATAATTACCTTTTATTGAATGAATTCTTTTCCTTGAGTGGATCCTGAGGTGGGAGAGCGGCTGAGTCCCACACACGGGGATGGCACCAGAAACGTTTCAGGGCAGAGCTCTCAGTAAATCAGACTGAATTCATCAGCAATTTCTTCCTGCAAAAGTCCATTTGCAGGGCTGGGATCAGCCACCAAAGCTGCCCTGGCAGGAGCGGCAGAAGCTGTGACACCTCGAGGCGTGGAGCTCGGCCATTCCCATGGAAACATCGGCAGCACCAGGGAGGGGACACGGCCTGGTTCAGCGGCTCTGACACTAATGACATAATTAGCTGTGCTAAAAGTCACGGCTGGGAGCAGCCACTTTGTTTCCAGGGTGACTGAAGTGCCACAAATGACGATGTCCAGTGGTGTTTCCATAGAGCTGCAGACCTGGCAGGGTGGGACAGAGGGTCTGTGACCGTTCACGGGGGTCCGAGGATGAGGGAAGAGATGAGGATCTGACTCCTTGTTTCAGAAGGCTTGATTTATTATTTTATGATATATATTACATTAAAACTATACTAAAATAATAGAAGAAAGGATTTCATCAGAAGGCTAGCTAAGAATAGAAAAAGAAGGAAATGATAACAAAAGCTTCGGTCTCGGACAGAGTCCGAGCCAGCTGACTGTGTTTGGCCATTAATTAGAAACAACCACATGAGACCAATCCCAGATGCACCTGTTGCATTCCACATCAGCAGATAATCAATGTTTACATTTTGTTCCTGAGGCCTCTCAAATTCTCAGGAGGAAAAATCCTAAGGAAAGGATTTTTCATAAAAGATGTCTGTGACAAGGGTCCTCTGTGGCCACCAAGCAGGACGTGGACATGGCCAGAGGATCCATTCTGACTCCCGAGCTGGGATCACCCAGCCTCACCCAGACCAAGGGAGCAGTTGGTTTTATTTAAAAAGAAAAAAACCCTTTGGTTTGTGTTTCAAAACCAACCAAAAAAAATAATAGAAGTGTTCCAGGCTGGGATCCTTCTTCCTTGGCTCCCAAAAGGCATTGAGCACCCCTTGTTTTGTACATTCACAGGAGAACATATTGGTTTTACCTAAACCACTCTCCCCCAGGGATCTTCCTTAGTTTTTGTCCTAGAACCTGTTTTCTTGTTATGTTACTGAGAACCAATGTGGAAACAATCCCATTTCAGTTCAGGAAAGCACCTAAATGTTCCCAGGGCCGCGTCTCAGTGAAAGAAGCACAGCACACCTGCCTGCACCATATCTTGGATAAAAACACTCGTGACACTTTGTTTTCCTACAGAAGTTGAGAAATTCATTCACTGGATACAGTATTTAAAGGTCTAAATGATCAGAATGTTCCACAAGTGAGTGTTTGGGATGGAAATTTGGGTTAAGGATGTGAAATGAGTTGTGGGTACTTTAACATGGGAAGGTCACAGCTCTTTCTCCTGATCTGGGGGTAAATCAGACATTCAAGTCTGGTGCTGAATCCAGATCTGTGCTTGGGCAATGCCATTCCCTGGGAACAGCCAGGGAATGTCAACAGCAGGACAATATCAAGGGATCTATTCCAACACCCATTTGGATCCTTGAGACAGAACCACGAGCTGCAATTCCAGCCCATTGTCTGGGAAATGTCAGGAGCTGAGGAAACGCTAGAGGAAGAAATTGTTGGCATGAATGGTGAGAGCACTGCGGGGTCTCATCATCCCAAGCTGGGAATTGTCCTCCTCCTGCTGCTCCATGGGGAAAACAGGAGGGCAAAGCCAGCCCTGGGCAGCTCCTGGGATGTGGAAACGCTGCTGGGTTTGTGTGTGCAGAAATCCAGGGACATATGGGCAGCATCCTGTCCCTGTCTGCTCCAGCAGAAAACCAGGAGGAGTGTGAATAAACTCTTATCAACAACAGGAGGGAAATATTTATAGAAAAATGAAACAGAGGATGGAGGAAAGGGGTTCCAGTTGGAGGGTGGGCTTGGGAGGGAGTGGGGCTGCATCGTGGAGGGGTTTGCTGTTCCCATGCACCCAGACATGATGAAAATGAAATAAAAATGACATTAACCTGGGGGATGTACAAGCACACAATGCCCATAAACATCCATGATCTGCATCCAGCTCTCCAGAGGACTTATTTTTACTTTTATTTTGGAATCCTAGGCAGAGTGAGCAGCCTTCGAGTGTATTTATTATGGTCTTGAGTTGCTTTCCATGGTAACTAATTGTGATTTCCGAGGCACAGGTTCTGCAATGGCACAGGATGAAATGGAGCTGAATATGGAGGCAGCTGAGAAGAAGAAAATCACTTGCTTATGAAATGGTCTTTAATGATGGGGGTTGATGGAGCAGAAAAAATGGGGGTGGCAGGCACTAGAACACAAAGCAGCTCTCTCAGCTTCATGTATTTCCTCAAATTTTGAATTCCTCAAGAAAACATCTGGTGAATATTTAAGGAAGGGAAACTCCCCTATATGTGCTGCCTTCTCGCTTCCCCACTTCCCATTTTATTGAGGCAAACTCTTAAAAATCCAACTGTATTAAAAAACCAGTCTGGAAATGAAATTATTATAAAATGGTGTTTGCTGGTTAAAATAATGGGAGGGCTTTTACAAAAATTTACCCATTGCACAGTGAAAAAGGGGTGAAACAACCCTGTTTTGAGCAGTGTTGGATAAAATTGAGGAAAAAATGTTTCCATGGAGTGCAGGGGTCTCACTGCCCTCCCACACCCTGGGATGGGTCCGGTGCCCAAGGAAGGGCTGAGTGGAGCTGGGGAAAACACTGAGGACCATTTTGAGCCAACTGGGAATTTCCAAGCTCTCACATGGGGTCAAAACCTCTGGAATGTTTCTGCCCCGGCTCTGTAAGACTCTCAGAGTCCATGGGATTTAACAGCTATGACACCTCCCCACAGAAAGAGCAATATTGTCTTGTCCTCTTTAAAAACTCTGAATTAATGAGCAGTAGTGCAGAACCCAGCCCATGAAACAAACAAACAACAAAAAACCCCTAAAAATCTCAAACCCAGAAAATCCAAGTAAACAACCAGAAACGTAACTGTGATGGATGTGGTTATGCTGCTCAGTTAAAACCCACAGGTTTGTGGGAGTTTCTCTCACCCTGGCCCAACATCACCAGAAATCCTGGATAAATATGGGATCAGATTTGTGGGGATGTGCATGTAAAGTCCAATCCTTTGTCATTGAAGTATTAATTTTATTGACCCAGCAGACAGTGAGGTTTTTATTATAGAGATGTAGGCACTTCAAATGTGAGTATCTGACACAAGCCTGGTGCTGAGGAGCACAGAGCCATTCCAAGGCATGGGAGATCATTGGGAACCCTTCTAGAACTTTCCCTGTGGGTCTGCCAGGCTGAATCTGAGCCTGTGCTGTATCCACCTGAGGAGCTGTAACCAAATTTTCATCTCTCTTGCAGTTACCACACTTCAGGTTGGCTTCCTGGAGAAACCTCCAGCTGGAGCAATGAAGGGATTACAGGAAACCAGAGGTTAAATAAAATGTTCTTTTAATGATCACCCCCCAAATACCCAAAGGCACCAGTCAACACCGTGGACTAATGACCTACAAATTGGCGGGATTCTTACACATTTGTAGCATTACAATTTTTTTTTTCCACAGCTTCAGATGGCACATTAAGAGGAATATTTCATCTGCAACAGCTTTGTCCTGAATGCCCTTCCATGTGATTATTTAATAGAAAAAGAATCAAACCAAAACTGAGCTCGCTGCCCTCCTTTCTCCAGGTATTTCTGCAGCTCATCTTAAATCCACACCTGAATAACTCCAAATTTATTTCCAATTTATCACTGTAACTCCTCTAACACCACCCAAATCCCCTCACAGATCCTCAGGCTCCAGGTAACACATGGAGAGGCAACACCTCCACTGAGCACAATTTGCATTTCTTTTATCCATTGCAAAAACCTCTGTAACGTGTCGAGTATAAAGCTCACAAAATACATTTTAAAGGAACTACCATAAAGTATTTGCTTCAAATAGACCTTTTACAACAAAACACAAAATTCAAAGGACATTTTTTTTTTAAGGAAAGCACTTGAAACTGTAACACTTAGGTCCTGACAACATTAGATAACTTTAAGCTGTAAACCCTAAGAAGTTTTGTGATTAAATAAAATCAGCATTACAATTTCCAGGCATTATAATCATTGAACAGATTGTAACAACAAGATATAATTATAATGCAAACATGAAGCTCAGGAGACTGGCACTGAGAAAACTCTCAATTCTTTGTAGATTTAGATCTGCACATGATAAAATCAGTAACAAATGGAGAAGAGGTTCCAATATTCCATCCTACACACTGATATCAGCGTTTTGCAATCAGCAGTCAATACATCATCCCCTTTTTAATATTATTTTACAGAATCATTATGACCTTGAACAAAAAAAAACCCTCCAGGTTAATTACTGCTGCCAGGTATCAATAGAACATCTGGAAGGAAATAATTCAAACCATCAGGTTTTGTTAATTGCCCCTGTAGGTGTAGATAAATGAGATTTTATATATGTAAGGTTTAATAAATTACATATATATATATATCTATATATATGCTTACATATACAAAATCACAACCTCAACCTTCAGAACTGAACTACCTCTAGGTAAGAAATATAAGACCTTTTTTCCATAAATTTAAAGGGTTTATTTATACCTGAGAGATTTTTGCATATTGATGTCTTTGTACCTTTGCCTGTAGGTGCTCCCCTAAGTTTTTCCTCTTTCCTGGGGTACAAAGCCCATTGCAGCCAGGGGGGTTCTTCCCACCAGCTCCAGGGACTTTGGCTGAGCCCTTCCCTACCTAACCTGGATCAACAGAGAGGTGACAGAATTCAATATATATCTAAATAAAGTTCTGCACAAGTGCACAGGCTGGCTTATACAAATCCACAGCGAGTTCACCACTCCTGATATTTCCACAATATCTGATTTTAAAAGTATTTTAGTGCTTTACCCAATGCATGTTTCTACTTGTTGGTTGGAGAACACCTTAGAGAAGAATTTTTCTGGGTTTTGGATCACTGGCCATGCAAGACACGCTGAAAATGCTCCTTCCTGCCTGACCTGTTCCCTGGTTCTTGGGGAGATCAACCCATTTTTCCAACCAGCAACCACGGACACCAGGGAGTGGAGCAGTAATAAATCAATGTGGCAACACTACATTAAGGTCACAGGTCAGTGCAGATGGACTGAGACTTTCCAACAAATCTAAAGAGATCAGGAGCCCCCTTCCCCCTGAAATTTAAGGCATTTGGATGCCTGATTCCCACAGATTGCCCAGCCCAGCTCTCAGCTCCTCATCCCTGCAGATCCCAAGCAGTAGCAGGGATGTGACCCACGTAAGGCTCTGACAGAATTTCACAGTGCTATTTAACATGGCAAACACCAAACGAAATGGAAAGGTTCCCTTTGTCATCCTGACAGCTCAATTAAAACAGAAATTAAAGGAATCCACCATGTCTCACTCCATTTTGCTCCTGACAGGGGGAATTCCCTAGAAGTGCTTTCATGCAAACATGGTGCTACCACAGCTGATCACAGAGCAATTAGAATTGATGGTTTTATTAATTATAGTTTAACCAACAGAAATATCTTAGTGGAAGCGGAATAAAGTGTGCTTTCAGACACCAAATTATACATACCTGAAAAATCAGCAAAAGTAACAGTACTCTATTCATGAAAGACATCACAAAATTAATCAGATTCATCAGCAAAACCTTATTTTGTAGAAATACCAATTTTTTGCACTGTATTTTACAGAAAAAAGTCGACTTTAGTGATTATGGTCTTTGAACAATTCTTTGTTCAAATGTACAGGAATATAATGGGGGAAAGGGAAGCTACATTTCACTGGCAATCAGACTTCACAGACCTTAGAAAATTTAGAAATGTTTGATTCAAAACAGCACATTTATAGACCACATTTCTCTGTAAAATAAATCAAACTCCTGTGCCCAAGTAGAAGAAATTCCCAAGGCCTGACACCTGTTGGAAATGGATGCAATGCAGCCACTGCTCTGGAGCCGAGGAGATGAGGATGAACAGTGACAGGGACAACACAGCGACACACAAAGTCAATGTAAGAAACTCTACAGCTTGCATTTCCAGTTGGCTGTTCCCATTTTACACCCACACCCCTTCCAAACCTCCTTTTCCCACTAGTCCTTGTTCCATATTCCTTTTCCCAAGTTTGGTTTGGTTTTTAGATCCATCTGTCCCAAACCTGCTCATCCTGGAGAAACCCTCTGCCCGTCACTGCTACAACCACTCTGCAACGCCAGGGTGTGTTTCCCTTTCCATGTTTCCCTTTCCATAATTTAGGAACTCTCTGGCACCATTTCCAGCATTTCATGGAGCAACTGGCACAGGGAGGCACTTATGTGACATGTTTAAAACTTATCTTTGGTAAACACTCACACACACAAAAATGTATAATTCATGTTTTGCTTCCTGATCGTAAATCCTTGTTTGCTACCGGTGGATGTGTGCAGGTATCTAAACACAGACAGGACTTTACCAGTACAAAAGAGTTTTTCAAATGCCACTGCCAAGGATTTTTTAAAATTCACCCAAAAATAGCGCCAGTCCTGGGCTTTTGGAGTTTTTTCCTGACTCTGTTTGTTGTGCATTAAAGCAGCTGTGATCAATAACAAATTAGTGATAGAAAGTGAGCCCATTCTGCTCAATTTTCACCTCCTTTCTCATCCTCTTGCCTTGGTTTTCAAAACCAATTTAATCAGAATAGTTGTACCCCTTACAGCTTTTGTTATCTGTGAGGCAGATCCTGGGCTCTGATGCTGCCTGACTTGAGCAGCCAAATCTTTCCCTGGGATCAGTGGAAATTTCAGATACACAAAATGCTGAGTCTGCTCTTGGCAGGGGCATTCCCTGCTCACCAGCACAAACCAGTTCTGTGGAGAGGGGAGTGACCCCGAGTTTCTGACTGACCTGAGGAACAATCAGCCACCAAGAGATGACCCAGCAATGTGTGGTTTCAAAGGTGCTGCAAATAAAAGTTGCTGGAACTGCATGGATAAAACCAAGGGATGATTGACTTTGACATACCCAGAGCACTGTCCCTTCTAACATCAGGCATTTCTACAGAGAGGTATTTAATTGGCTTCAGTTTTCATTGACACCATTTACATTTTTCTTAAGAATTTTTTTTTAGAACCCAGAACTTAGTGCATTTCATTTTTACAAAATTAGAATAATTTATATCCTTCTCTTTTCATTGCAAAAAAATACAGCCCAAACACACATCAAGGTATAAACACTTCACGAATGACAGACGCTTCACTTATTTCACCTGCTTAATGGTGAGTTAGACATTGACCAACCAAACAACTTTGGCAACTTGCACAAAAATATGTCCTTAACTCAAAAGTGCTGATAAAACTCGCTTTAATGAGGCCTTTATTAAGGAGAGAACTGGAAAGGGAGGAGTGGTGAGTGCTTGGAGGCTGGAGTGCTCCTACACCATCCCGCTCTGTAGCTGTATGTGGAAAGGGTACGGCTGGTAGAACACAGGGGGTTGTCCATGGGCAATGTAGTAGCTGCTGAAGTTTCTGTCACTGATATAGGGAGCAGGCTGATAGTAGCACGTGACATTGGCCGCGTTGGGGATGATGTTCTGTTCTCCGAGCACTTTTAAAGCCAGGATTGTGATCATGTTGAGGGTTTGTCTTCGCTCGTGCCCCATCAGGCAGACTGTGCTCTTGTTCACCACCCCACGCAGGGTCATCAAGTAGTCGTACTTGCTCTTCTCCTCCCCGATGAAGTGGTTGCGCAGGTAGGACTCGATTTTCCTCTGCTGCTCGGCAACGTCGGGAAAATCAATGAAGAACCTGGAGCACATGTAACGTTCCAGAGATTTAATTTCAGCCTCATCCGCCGGCTTAAAGTCACGCACCAGGAGGTTGCTGTACTTGAGGAGGCCGCCTCCCCGGATCTCCTCCGGGTTGCGGGTGGAGATCAGTTTGTACTTCAGGTGGTCCATGGCCTGGCTGAAGTCCCCGTACATGCTCTCGGCGATGACGGCGGGGTGGCAGTCCTGCGTCAGGGGCCGGTCTGAGGCTCTGTAGACGGCCAGGATGGAGTCCAGGATGATCTGGAAGGAGTCCACGCTGAACTCGAACTGCCGCCGCAGCGAGCTGACGAACTTCAGCTCCACGTTCTTGCCGCTGTTGTTGGACAGGGAGATGAGGCTCCAGCGGTCGTGGTCGGTGGAGACTTTGACCATCTTCTGCACGTAGGCATCTTTCATGGTCTGAGCCGTGATTTTTTGCTTGTTAACGCATTTTGGCAAGAAGTCCAATAGGCAATTGAGAACCGCTTCCTTTACCACCTGGAACTCGAGCTCACTGAGAAGTTCCACTCCAAAAATGATGTCCAGGTCCTTGTAACTGGTGCCATTGTGCTTCACCAGGATGTGACTGGCAGTGGAACCGTTCAGGCGGATGTCCCTGACATGGATCTGCTTCTCAATGAGCTGCTCCTTTACCATATGGATTATATCCTTAGGCTTTACCTCCAGGGTTGGAAAATTTCCTCTCCCATGAATAGGTATAGCCTCAGTCAAAACCTGATCCAGGATTTTAATCTGATCCCAGGTGAGATAACTGAATCTGTGGTCCAAGTCCTCAGTCATTGTGGTATTGGTTGGCTAAACAGAAAAAGAGGAATTAGAGACAAATGTTAGAACTTTCTGGAATACCAGAGAGGACATTTCACTTGGTTATACCAAACTTCCTCCCTCAGTGTAGTGACAGAGCTGTTCATTTTAGAGACACAACCCCAGTTAATGGTCTGAGTCAACCACTGCACTTGTCACAGGCTTTTAATTGAATTTTAATGTACTCAGGTTTTAATCCTGCTGAGAAGCCATCACGTTATTCTATAACCCATGACTCAAAGTAAATGCAGCAAACCATATAGACCCAATTTAAAACTACTCAAAGGTTAATAACATGAAGTACTTGGTGGTTCTAATGGAACTCCAAATAAATTTCGCCATGAAGAGATAAAATGAGCAAAGTGAGAAAATTTGTTCTTTCTGTCCTGCCTAGACATCTCCCTTGATCTTCAGTGACTTGAATACTTAAAAGTACCAAAAGACCAGGAAGTTTTTTTGTGAGAACCAAGAATGTTGCAACCTGCTCCCTGTTTATCCAGCCATATGCCTTGGATGAACTTTGGTCTCTATGGATCATCTAAACACAGACATCCTTTAATATCACTTGTGGTTTAAGGACTGGATATCTGATAATTGTCAAGTTGTTTCCGTAACGTTTCTGTGGAAAATATTTCCCTTCTAAGCCATCAGCCATGTTCTACATTAATGTACCAATGCTGCAGGTCGTGGTTTGCAGATCTGGTGAGAAAACCCCTTTCAGTCTTGTGGAAAAAGGACCTCAAGAAAGAAGCACCTATAGAATACACGGGATATAAATCTCAGCTTTGGGAATTTCTCAGTTTAAAATGATATCTTGAATTCACAGCATCACGTTTAACAATGAGATGAGACCCTCAGGTGGTGGCCAGGTGGCATCTGAAGGGTCTCAGTGAGGAACCAGCTGGGTGCAGGAAGTGCCTTTGGGAATCTGCCAGCCCCCAGAACCTGCTTCTGAAACACCCCCGAGTGTTTCTGCAGCCAGATGGCTCAAACATATTCTTTCAGCCAAAGCTCAAGGATAAAAATAAAGTAAAATCCTACTAAGTAACAACACTACAGAAAAGTCCCCACTGTTGTTTCTCTAACCAGTGGTGGCTCCATATGTACGTTGTCATACATTCCCCTTCCCTCGCCTTCAGATTCCACATTCTGGAATATTTTAGTAATTTCAAGTAACTTGTGAGCTGCCAAATGGCTTGGGAATATGGCAGAGCTCTATTTCACATACTTCTGCTGGAATTTCAGCTCCCATTAAGCTGATCAGGAGCATATGTAATTCCAAGCACCTTCCTGGCCTCATGACAAAGAATGGGACTAACCAGATGTTTGAAGCTGAAGGAATGTTTTAAAAGTTGGCTAAAGCAGGACTGAAGTTGGGAATTTAATTGACAGTGTGAAGGTCTTGGAATCAGTCCCACAGGTCTGGCACAACCACGTAGCTCCTGGCATCATGTACATAGTGTATAATTCCACACCCATATCAGGTATGTTTTCAGGTGTATTCAGAAATATCCACATTTTTCCTGCAGGAGTTTAGAGGGCACAACATTTGAACTGAAAAGGAGAGAAACTGCCCTTTGCAGCACTGCCAATTCTACATGCTAATGATTTCACCATTAAATATTCATAAGAATTCCATGGTTATTCCTTTAAAACTAGCTATGCATCCTTCAGAGCCTTTATGACAACTCAGTACAAGTCTATCCTAAAAACCAGCTTTTACAGAGAGCTACTGCTAATTCTGGAAGTGGGACAACCTTGGGTGGAGGCAGGTTGGAAGAAGGTTTTGATCAAATGTTTTTGCTGCCATGTTGTCACCTCAGTCATTCATACAATCACAGAATTAAGGTTGGAAAAGACTTCCAAGATCATCAAGTCCAGCTTTTTACATGCCAGATTGTGGTGGACCAGCCCAAACGATCACGTAGCTAACTTAAAATTGTCAGAATTGCTGTCTAAGCAGTAATTTTTATTATGGCATTTGTTTGATATTGCAAAACTTTGACCTTTCTGAGGCTGATGATGTGACGTAAAAAAAAAAAGGGAGCAGAGAAGGGAATGTTGAAATTCAACCCCCTTTTAGCACAGGGACCCTCTTCAAACACTTGGAAAGTCAGAAGATGGGCATATCTCTAAATAAGCTTAGAAATCCTTCCTTTATTGCTACATGTTTTTAGGTATTTCAGATGTTACTGCAATATACTGAGGTTTGAAACTGAAAGGAGAAGGTAATGTCAGTAAATCTCTCTTTTGTGTTGAAGAGGCATCCCTCAAAATGTCATTTCTCTGAAGTGATTCCTGGAGAATCTGAGGAGGCTTTGGGAGCTCAATCTCACCATAAATGTTTTATGATAAATATTAAAGAATTCTGTGCTGAAATAACACCTTAAACTCTGACAAGTGAGAAAAATGTACTAGGAAAAAACCCCAGGAATTCAGTTTTCAAAAACATAATTAATTTGCAGGTAAGGCTAAATAAACATTATTATTAGTAATAGTATTTTTTATGATTTACTAATTTTCTACCAGTTTGCAAGCCAATACTTTAACCTTTCACTCTCCTAGAAGGATTTTATTTTGTTATTTTCTTCAATCTTCTCT